>NC_054836.1:53711313-54057563 GCF_018345385.1 Vulpes lagopus | reverse complement strand
TTTTCTCTCTTTAATGATTGCATGTCATCCTGCACAAGAAAAGGTAGTGATGCTGATCCCTCAAAACAGGAAAATAGTTCTGAGTAATTTTTCTAGTAATGCTAGAAAGTGAATTTTGGGGATGCCTGGGTGGCTCAGTGGTTGAGCATCTGCCTTTGGCTCAGGGCGTGATCCTGGGGTCCTGGGACCAAGTTCCCCATCGGGCTCCCTGTGGGGAGCCTGCTTCTGCCTGTGCCCCTGCCTCTCTCTCTGTCTGTCTGTCATAAATGAATAAATAAAATCTTTAAAAAAAAACATGAATTTTGCAAATTCAATTTGACACTGTGATCACACCTACAGTCTTGAAATACGCACTAGTCATCTAAAAAAAATTCATATTTTTTTGTTCAGTATTCCAGTCAAGCAAAATAAACCTAGATCATGAACTCTGCCCCAGACATTTAAGGGGACCAGTTCACCTCTGGAGTGAAGACAGGGGGGGTACTTTAGTTGCTTAGAAAAGTTTATGTGGCATAAAGAAAAATATGAAATAAACTTTCCCCTAACCAATTTTAACCTTGGTTTTGCTTATGTAGTTGGTGGCAGGGAGGAAGGGAAAGGAAAGAATGGAAAAAAGTGGAAAAAAGGGTAGAGAGAACTCATGGTCAAGGAGAAGAGGTAAATGAATAGTGAAAGGAAAGGTAATTGAGAAAAGTACGCTAAATATCGGTCAGGTGTTGGAAGTCAGTATTAACAATGTAAAGCACCAGAACCAGAGCATCATTACCTCCCAGAAACGTAGAGGAGCACTTCATTGCATTGTCTTTAATTTCAAAATACAAACCATTCAAAAGGCATTTTCCCTAAATAGTCAGTAATTCAGATTATAACGCCCACCCAATAAATTAGCATATACATCCTACGTTCCTGGACTGTTGTATTTTTCATTACAAACAAAAGCAATTTTTTACCAAAGATGTTTTTCTACCTAAGCGATAGGATACCATGTTCTACTTTGTGAAAATTGAGAATATGTGGAGAAGTTATTCTGTGCATTTCCTCTCAGGATCTGACTGTAAAATGTGACCTTTACTGAAAACTGGCATTATGTACAGATATTTTGATATCTCAATTGCATGAAAACATTCCTTAACAAATTGAAAGCAGTGACCTGTCTCTACTCTCAAATATATAAAGAGAGAGTAAGAATCTTTCAGGCTAAGGGGAAAAGGTGGGGAAAGGGTCACCAAATACTGTTAGAGCAGCTCCACTGAAGAGCAGTGCAGGAGTGAAGCAATAAACCATCCTCGTTCTCAAATGAAGACTTTCAATAAATCAAATACAAATGATGAATAACTTCATTTCTTAAATTTGGGTTTTTGCTTTAAGAATGTGCTTTAGGGCATGTGGGTGGCTCAGTCGGTAGAGCGTGTGACTCTTCATCTCAGGGTTGTATGACTTTGAGCCTTGTGTTGGGTATGGAGATTATCAAAAATTAAAAAAAAAAAAAAAACTCTTGGCACACCTGGCTCAGTTGGTTGAGCTTCCAACTGTTGATTTCAGCTCAGGTCATGATCTCAGGGTCCTGAGATCAAGCTCTGTGCTGGGCATGGAGCCTGCTTATGATTCTCTCTCTCCCTCTACGCACCCCCAACCCCTACTCATGGGAGAATGCGCTCTCTCTCTCTCTCTCTCTCTCTGTCTCTCTCAAAAAAGTGCTTTAGCTGCACTTCATTTCACACAACTGAGCAGTCATAAATTTCTTCATGTAGCAATATTTGCCTTCTAGCATCAGCTTTTAGGAAATCTACCAGGACAACTCACATGAAAAATGTATATTCCTACAAAGAAACTTTTCTTGAAAAAAACCAAATGACTTATTTCACTTGTTAAAAAAAAAAACTAACAGGCTTTTCCAATTTTTAATATTTCTGGTAGTAGAAAGAGGTTTTCAGTTACGACAGATACACCTTATCTCATACGGCAATTTTCTCAGGCAACGCATCCGCGTTTTGTGTCCTTTCACAGTGCAGTTCACTTGGAGACAAAAGCAAGAAGAATTTGTTTCACTTGAGCTACTCCCTTTTAACATATGCTTTCCAGCTGACTAAAGTTATCTTTAAAATTGCAGCAGTCAAAAGGGCATCAGCCATAACCATCAAAATCGTTATAGATTTTTTTAGCACTATCATGCTCAATAAAGGGGTGAGAAACTTGTTATAATTTGCTCATTAATGTTCTAGCATTCATAATTTACCAGGTACATATGCAGTCTTCTAATTACCTACAAATTAGCCATATTAAAAGATACCTGATTTTAAAATATTATGTTCAAAAACTACCTCCTATGAAATATGACCACTGGAGAAAAAAAGAATTCTTAGGTTGCCATTCTAAATAAGAATATCTCATTGGCCTTGCTGTTAAAAGAACAATAGAAGACTAATTAGCTCAACTATGTATTAGTCCCAGTGAGAGAACCCCAAAGCCCACAGTAATTTTGACACAGATGTATGCCACATGATACCTTTATTATATGCTAATGATATTTGACCAGGAAACATAATCAAAACTTTTTTAAAAAATCAATTAGAACTATTTCATTATGATAAAAAAGAAAAAGATCTGTGTTCACTATAAGTTCAACATTTTTTTGCTAATTTAATTATGTTCTGTGTGTCTCTAATAGATCAATCTCACGTATTTTCCATCTGAAATAATTATTTTAACATCTCTAAATGACCACGTATACTATTTTGGAGGCTATAGAACCATATATAGTCAGCTAACAAAAGATTCAGGTTTTTATTAGTCTTTTTTCCACGATTATTACTGCATCGAATAAAGGTATATCATGCCTTCCCTGCCTCAGATTTTCACCAGGAGGTACAAATTTATTTAATCTAGTAGCCATTAGAGTTTTGTTGGTGTTTGTGCTGGCTGGTTTCAGCCAACACCAGGAATATAGCTCAGAAATTTTAAAATACGTGTCTTGGTTCACAGGTCTTGAAAATTAAGTAGCAATATTCTATGGTCCTCTCTCTGTTTTCCTTTATTCTGCTAAAGTTCTGTTGGTCAGAAGCTATTTCTACTGTATTTATCAGGGGCATCTAGCACAGCATCTAGCTTTTTGTCAATATTTATTGAATGTTTATTCTCGAATACAGGAAGAAATTAATGCTAAAATTCTAGATTACAAGGAGATACAAAGCAGCCATCCATTTTAAGAAGTCTTTCCCCTTAGCATCTACCTCGATGCTTGCCCAATTAAACATCAAATAAAAATCATGTGCTAATGATGATGGAAAATGATGATAATAATGATTATTATAAAGCATTGTTCTCAGCCTTGACTTTACTTCAGACTCACGAGAATTTTATTTTTATATTTGAGAGAGAAAGAGTGAGCACAGGCACACGAGCCAGGGAGAGGGAGAGAGAGAATCTTAAGCAGGCTCCATGCTGAACTCGAGCCCGGCATAGGACCCTGAGATCATGACCTGAGCTGAAATAAAGAGTTGGATGCTCAATTGACTGAGCCACCAGGTGTCCCAGACTCATATAAGAATATTAAAAAATACTGTTGTCTGGATTCAATCTCGTTTGTAATTGGTGTGGGGTGTGGTCTGGGCATTAAGGTGATAAATCCTCTCCAGGGCATTCAGATACACAGTTAAAATGGAGAACCACCGTTATATATGATGACATGATGATGCCTATGACGAAGGAAAATTTCAGAGCATCCACCTTATAATTTAGATTTATAAAAACAAAAAAGGAGCATTTTTTAAAAATAAAAGCCAAGTTTAGGAAATAGAACAACTCCGTTCTATTTCTCTTTGACCCCCTAGTACACAATACACACACAAATACAAACTTCAACACTTTGTTTTTTTCCTTACAGTCCAGAGAGAAAAAAATGTATTAAAAAGAAAAAAGGAAAAATACTTGACAAGAGCTAAATTTGATTTGCTCCTTAAGTGTACCAACAGAAATATGTATAAAGATAAGAAGCTTGGGGGAGGGGCAAAGAAAGTGGAGAGACAGGCTACTGATTCTCAACCTACAAAGGCAGGTTTCCCATAATGACACGAATGAGAAAATGCACACAGTCAGATTGCCAGCCCAGGGGCTCAACTATCTGCTGGCTAGCCTGACCCTTTCCATTCTGGGTTGTTTTTTTTTTTTTTTCAATCTTTTTTTTTTTTTTTTAAGATTTTATTTATTTATTCATCACACACACACACACAGACACAGGCAGAGGGAGAAGCAGGCTCCATGCAGGGAGCCCAACGTGGGACTTGATCCCAGGTCTCCAGGATCACACCCCAGATTGAAGGTGGCGCCAAACCGCTGAGCCACTGGGGCTGCCCCTTTTCCATCCTAAGCCAAGATTCCTTAACTCCAGGATTACCATTCAACCAAAGACCCTGAAACCAATCTTGTCACAAATGAAGAAGCATTTAAGAAGTCTGAACCTGTAACTTAGAAGCTCAGGCCAGTTGTATTTATTGTAATTTGGGGGCCCACTTTCAGTAAATGGATTTCTGTCTTGTCCCTACACCTGTAAATCCTTGCTTTGAAACATTTTTTATTTTTATTTTTTTAATTTTTTAAAAATATTTTATTCATTTATTCATGAGAGACACAGAGAGAGAGGCAGAGACACAGTAGAGAGAGAAGCAGGCTCCTCACAGGGAGCCCAATGTGGGACTCAGTCCCAGGGCCCCAGGATCATGCCCTGAGCTGAAGGCAGATGCTCAAATGCTGAGCCACTCAGGTGTCCCTGAAACATTTTTAAAATTAATTAATTTATTTTATTTTCATTGAGATATAACTGACATTATGTAAGTTTAAGGTGTTCAGTGTGTTGACTTGTTACACTTATACATTGCAATATAACTACCATTATGATACCACTAATGCATGGAATCTCAAAAAGCTTTGAAACCCTCTTTCCTGACCTATGCACTCATCCTGTAAACAGAGTTTTTCCTTAGTTTCTTTCACTTCTCAGGAACCAGAATACTGCTCTTTCTACTCTCCAGAAACTCTTTAATTTTTTCAGAAAAAGTATAGCTTTGGGGCCAAGATTACCAAGCAGCCGAGTTGATAGACATGTACAAAGTGTAATTTATGGAGCTACAAATATCCCGCATGAAACACATCCCAAAATATCTACTAAAGTATTTCTGCTAGAGATGGGTTTACTTCTGTTCAACAAATTCTTTGAGTATGCTAGGGCTATTGTTATGGAAGCTGTATTTTCCAAAGGAACAATTGGAGATAAGTTGAGAATGTCCAGCAATAGGAGAGACTATTTGATGCCAAAATCACTAAATCCAAAATTAACTAAAACATTTTTTTCTTAAAATACTCGTGGTCATAGAGTAGGTCACTGCTCCTTATGCAAAAAGTTTTACTGCATCTCAGAACAGAGAACTGTCTAACTTCTAATACCAGAACTGTTTAGAAAAAAAAAAAAAAATGAAAACAAAAGACTATGGAAACTGTTCATGAAAAGAGCAGTAGTTAAAACACAGCATTTAATCTTTAATCCTTCTATTTGTTGCCTGCATGAAAATCGGTAATTTTTTGTTCTCTACACAATTTTTGTATCTGTAAATTGCGAGGGATAATGCATCGAGGATGGTGCCCAGGGAAGCAGGTACTAAAATGTAGTCCCTATAACAATAATTAATATTGCTGCTAAGAATAAAGATTACCTTCTACGTTCTTCAGACGTAAACAGTTATTTTGCTCCTTTAGTTTACCAAGAACCTATTTGTGAAGTCAGAAAGCTGTCCACCGGTAGTTAATTATATGGTGGAAATGCAGATTACCTTCCAGCTAATCCACTCACTAGAAATATAGCAGGGAACTACTTTCTGTAAAAGAAAGGAGAGCTAACCAGGAGATACTGTCACCTATTTTAAGCTAATTTTCGAAATACTTATATTCCACAGCAGGGTTGTTTCAGTTCCAATAGCTCTTCGTAGGCAACTATCAACCGGGCTAAGAATTTAGTGCATAGTTATTGTGACATGAGTTTTTGACAAGAGCAATCAGCTATTGTTAGCAAGTGAAAGTTGAAAAGATTGGATTGGTCAAACAAAAGCACTTTTAGGCTGCAAATGCAATTGAGAAAAGGCAACAGTCAAAACACTGCCAAAGTGATTCATGACATCGGAATGTTATCTGGATTAGGTCAGAGGAAATGTTGAAGTGGTGTCATGGTTTACAGCTCAACCTCAAACTTAGATTTTGATAATCTGAGATTTAACAGAAAGTTCACAAGCATGGTCATAATGCAGTAACAGCCATAAAATGTTGTTGAATATGTATCATTTAGAAAAGAGAATATAGAAAGGGGGCAAAATAGTTTTGCTTAAAATCATCTATTGCCAAAAGTGAATAAATTATATACGTATATTATTACCAAGTAATATTTTTGCTTTTGATGTTCTGATGTTTTTTGTTGTGCTTTTATCATTGTTTATATGGGGCAATCTCAAGCTCCTACTGAAAATAATTGGCTTGTGATATAAGTGGGTGATTTATTTGAAGCTATAGAAAACTACTGATATAACCATAGCATTTAAAGAAATTAGCAAACCCAGCATCAGGTAATACCTATTAAGAAAGCAGTCTACCAAGTAGCTAAGGTCCTCGGATTATAGAAGTGACTGCTCACTGAGTCCATGCTAAGAGGAAAGGGAACAGAAGGCATTAGAACATGATTCCTTCATTTAATTCTATCACGTTAGTGTGATTAATGGATTGTTTATGACTTTGAGAAAAATTGGATTGGAAAATCAGAAAAGCTGCCTCTAAGAATGTTTTCCATCAGCTGCCCTAAAGCACCGGAACTGGCTAACACCATTCATTTATCCATCCATTGCTTACTAAGTAACACTCCTATGGGTACGAAGTCAGAGGGAGGTCAAGTTGATGACTTATCTGCACTAGAAGCATTTTTAAAACACCATTTTTACTGAGTTTCAGAGATGAGTAGCAGTATTCAAAAAAAAATGACACAGAGGAGATTGGTAGATATTCTAAACAGAAAATTAAGGCTGTGAAGATTGGAACCAGGATGTGAAAGAGATGGGGGCCTTGGAGAAAAGGAAGATGGAGCCAAAAGGATGGAATGGGCTCTCAGATTCCTAATCCAAATCCCCAGAGACTCAGCTTCAGTCAGGGTGCCTAAATAGCGGGGCCATGGGGGTTAATTGGCTTATTTCTTAAACGATGACCCAATGACCAAGTAATTGTGATGTATGTGATTATAAATCCCAGGTTGAGATACCCCAGGCTGGGCAATGAGGAAGCTGTGGAGAATTTAAAACAAGGATTGAAGTAGGAGAAAAAAGAAGGGTAAATGTCCATGACAAACTTTCTGGCTAGGGGGACCCAGCACCCTAGTGGGTGGAGCTATTCACCTAGACCACGAATATATTCTGAGAAAATTTTTAATCCTAAAAGATTCAGTTTAAGTGTAAAGTTGTCCACTCGATCCTGGAAGAAATCAGAGTTCAATCATGTTGTAATTTATGAACACTAAGAATGCATAAGACAGCGGATTTACCTTTGAAGAAAAGTCTATCAAACCAGGCAGTATGAGGGGTGTCTATACTTACCTTCAACCAAAGATATTCAAGGTAATACCTGGCCATTTTGTCAAATGGAGTCATCTTGCCTGCTTTTTTGGCCTTTGGGTCTTCAAGTCCATGCAGAAAACCGACAGTGACTGAGCCATGCGGTCATAGGAGGGAGGACATGTCTAACTCAGCTGTTTCTGATAGGATGTTAATTTGCCCACATGAATCCTTCTTATCCAAAGTTCTGGATCAGATGCTGATCGAGTAGATGAATACAAGTTTTGATTTGTTTTGTTTTGTTTTGTTTTGGTTTTGGTTTTTTTTGTTTTTTTTTTTTGTATAGTAAGTCAGGGTAACATTTATCAGTTCAGATCTGGGAGTCATTTTGGTCTTGCAGGCTAAAGACTAGGGCCTTCTAGAAAAGACTGTCAAACTCTCTTGGTCCCTCACTCATGGCTGCTTGCCTCCATTCACTTAAACAGCCTCTTTCAAACCGGTGTACCCCACAATCCAGTACCCCTCTCTTTACCTTTCCCTATAATCAAAGACAGTACCACACGCCACCCTAATTGTAGTTTGTGAATGGAGGAACTGAAGCTTTATCTAGAAGCTCCAAGAGGTTCTCTTGGGATGAAGAGTTGGTTATCACACAGGAGAGCAAGTACTGATTTAAGTTCACTCTCTCCACCAGGTAAACTTCTCGCTAGTTACCTGGAAACATACAGGATCAACACACCAAGTTGTGCAAGTTGTACAGGCGGTGCTCTGTACAAACACCCAGCTGAAGGAGCAGGTAAAGGCTCCAGCCTGGACTTGATTCCTCCAGTGTGTGCCCTGTAACTGGGCTATGTCCACCAAGAGGCGTTCCTTTTTGTATTTGTTCAAAGGCATTGCTGTCTGGTTCAGAGGCAGCCCTAAAGCAGATCTCACCAAGGCGAGACTCCGTTTACTATAGAGGGTGTGACTCGTTCCAGACCCTAACCTACATCAAAACAATTACAACGAGTATGCATTGCATTCATTTAGTCTTCTGGGATGGACAGCATCAGTTTCTGTTCGATGCAACAATCTGAAGGATGTGGAGCAGGAATTTATTATTTCCTGCTATAGATTAATAAAACATGGTTCTATCCATAAAGGAGTTTACAATCTAGCAGATTAGAAAACATATGCACAAATAACTAATTAAGACAGTGAAATAGAAGAAGCACAGAGTCTTTTGTAAGTTTAGGAGAGGGATTTCTTCTGACAGAGAAAACTGAAGTCTTCCACGATTTTGTAATAAGCAGACCATTGAGAGGTAGACAGAATTTTAACAGTAAATAAGACAGCACCACGGGCAAACAAATACAGTCCAAAGGCAAGGTAGTCGGAAAACATGAACATATGATAAAATGATGGTGCTTTCAGGGAGAATGCAAATATTTCAAGAAGAGTAAGAAAAAGCAATGCTAATTAATGCTGTAAAGGTCTAATCAGAAGAAAAGGATGGGGCGGGGGGCAGGCAGCACTCATAGCATCCAGTCTGGATTTTGAATCCTGCGGCCCAGAATTGCCTATGTGACCACCTTGACCTCTTCGGCCAGATGAGCTCCACATTTATTTGTTATACAGACCAGTGCCACAAGCTAAAAAAAAACAAAACCCAAACAGAAAATCTGGCTTCATGTGAAAAATGAATGCCAAGAAAGTTCCAAGAAGCCCAGCCCCCAGCATGTAACTCTGAAGGGCAAGCCAGGACTAGAACCTGAGGCTTTTGCTCTTTCCACGTCTCAGCTTCTCACCCTAAATGTTAGTGTCCCCAGGTATATAAGACGGTGCTTTGAAAATCAGCTGAGCTACAAGTTAGGATGGCACAGTCTGGGGAGTATGGATTTAATTCTGGGCATTTTTAAAAAGCATTCTGGTGTCAGGAGGCTGGAAAAGTAGACTGTTGCCAAATCTTGGAGGTCCTTAAACATCAGTGCAACCCCAGGGTTGGATTCAATCCGCTAGGCAGTGTGTAACTACTAAACTTTTAAAACCGTGGAATGCAATTATTGGGCTTAGCATGTTTTAATTGCCTTACTTTAAAGTCCCTATTGCTTATGTCTTTTCAGCAAGATAGGAGCTTTGTCTTTGCCTTTGTTGTTGTTGTTGAACTGGAGCCAAATTGCCGGTCTCGTCTGCTGAGTGAGTTCGGGGTTTTCTTTTTCGGCCCCCTGCCCCATTTTTCTCTGCCTTCTGTTTTTGTTTTCCCTAATTTATATGTTCTTTGAACTTCTTTTTAGATTTGACCTGAGACTTTAGAACAGTTTGAGAATAGCACAGTCTCTCCAAAGATTCCTCTGTGCCAAGTGTGAAAAAAAAAAAAAAAGAAACAAAACGTGTGCGCCCGACTGCTGAGGGAGACCCTCCTG
This sequence comes from Vulpes lagopus, assembly GCF_018345385.1. Lineage (NCBI taxonomy): Eukaryota > Metazoa > Chordata > Mammalia > Carnivora > Canidae > Vulpes > Vulpes lagopus. The sequence goes on along the minus strand of NC_054836.1, from coordinate 54,047,584 downwards.
TTGAATAGGCCAAGATTCTAGCTCCAATATTAGGGAGGTTTACAGAGTCGAGAGTTCTCGAGAGCAGTTGATCTGGACTTGGCCTTGGGAGGTTTGATCACGGTCTACCCTAACTGCTCCTGCACTGTCCAGCACAGTGTGCATGCTTTGGAATTTAAATTTAGAGATCTTTTATTCTCTGCAGCTATGTCTGGGGAATCTTCCAAATCAACAGTCTGCTTTATTTCAAAGGCTAGACAAAAATATTACAAAACAGTCCAGTTTTTCCTTTAGATGTTGAATAAGGTAAAAATGCACAATAGCTCTAAGAAGCCAAGCAAAAGTCAAAGCTGGCCTGATTACAGGGCAGTAGACCTTCGGCCTACCAGATGATCTATCTTGTTATGTTCTCTGAGGAAGCAAGGAGATGATCAAGAGATTTTCTCCATGAAAAAAATTTTTTTTATATTTCAATATAACGCTATAATTATATTAGCTAGGAATAAGTAACAGGAATAAGTAACTTATTCAACAGGAATAAGTGGCTTTTATGGTTAGGTTGATATTTACTCTGAAAACAGTGTCATTGTATGATTGAAATGAAACATAAATGTAACTTACCATATAGAATTGGTTTCTGAAATTTTTACTGTCTCAAGGTTGAAAATTTGTGGAAGTCCAAATAAGTGCAATGCCAGGGTAGGCATTATGGTACCCAAGAGCTTTTTTGCTCTCATGAACTGTTCCTAAAAAAATAGAATGCGACGCCAGCCTCAAGTGAGATGTTCCGTTGCATTACTCAGGGTAACTTTCAACCAATGGATGTATTTTAACTTTATTAAAATATTCTGAATTCTTGTTTCTCATACTTTTCAAGTGTCGTACATTATGTGGTGCTTTCTTATTAATGCTATTGTTTTTAAATGAGGCCCAGAGACTCCTGATCTCAGCAAATATCTTGGTGAATACACATTTGCTTGGGGGCAAGTACAACTTAATATTCATAAGTCTTGGAATACAGAAGCAAAACGTGAAGAGAATCATTGTGATTCCCAAGCTTTAGGTATTGGGGCTAAATAGCTGATGTGAACAACTTAGGGGATTGGCAACATTATTAAAGTATCATGTAAAAGCCAAAATCACTCTGAGTTTCAAAAATCCAGGGGAAGGAAAACTCTACTACTAGTTGACATTTCAATAAAATATGGCTAAGAAGAAAATGCCTTGTATCAGGAGATCTCAATGGGCTCACTTTGAGCAAAACAATAAAAGCAGAGACAAAAAAGTAAAATAAAAATATATCCCAGTGATAACACTTGAAATCTGAAAATCAATTAAAGCAATTTTGAGTAACACAGATTAAGTAATTTGAGGCATGCAAATGGGAACCAAGTGAGGTACCCGTTTGTGTTAGTACTTCTGCTTACAGAGGTTTATTGCTTTCCACCCTCCCCCACCCCCCAGCATTCACCAAATCACTGAAGATGCCAAGGGATTCCAAAGTTCACTTTCTCGACTGCATGAAGCTACCATTATAACGCAGCATGCATCAGAGTGTGCAGCACAAGCAAGAATAGTAACGTATTCTTAGACTTTTAGGGATATGGGTAAATTCTTTTTTTCTGGGAAAGCCCCAAATTAGCTCCTTATTTTTAAGTAGGTATACTTCATTGCAAAGTAAGAAGTATCAGATTATATCACACATGTATGTTTCTGTCTCTGTTCATCTATTTTTGTATTTCTGGTAGTACTGCACGTTAGGGTCATGTACCATTTTACATAATCAATAAGATCACATATGATTTGTAAATTCATATATTGAGAATGGGATAAATAGACTGGTTATGCTGGAAAAGAGAGCATTGAAATAGATTTATTGGTATGGAGGGAAGAAGATAACATTAAGATTCCTTAGATTATTCCTTAATGTTATATGCATCACACCCCAATCTGGAGGAATTTGAACTAAGAGTGAATAGGAGACCTACCCCGGTTTCCCTAAGTTAGTGTCCTTGAGGTAGGGACGTTAACAAGAACAGAGAAAGACTTCAAAATATAATCAAGCAAAATAAGGAATTGAATTGCTATTCCTAAGGATGCATTGGAGTCTAGGAAAATTTTCTACAACAAGCTACACTAAGAAGAATCCTAATGAAGTTTTAAACTTTAGAGGTAAAGAACTCTCTGGTCAAAAAATGTGGGGGGGGGGGCGGGGGGCTGCACATGTCTATGTGTGTATAAATAATAGGAGGTGAAATGTCAGACTGGTCTCAGCCTGCTACTAAACCTAATCCAGTGCCAAAAGCTACTAGAAGACAAGGGAACAAAGGTTAGCAACGTTCAAGGGGAAAGAGCATAACTAAAGATGATTCATATAAACATGACTGGGCAATAGGAAGAACTTTTATAAATAAAAAATAGCAACAGCCAAAAAACGCTTTTGCTTACAGCCATCCTGAAAGGAAAGAAATTATTTGATGTTAAGAATCTAAACAACTGTTTTGGTGAAGATGCAGAGAAAGGGGACCCCTCTTTCCCTGTTGGTAGGAGTGTAAACTGGTGCAGCCACTCTGGAGAGCAGTATAGAGGTTCCTCAAAAAGTTAAAAACAGGGATGCCTGGGTGGCCCAGGGGTTGAGCATCTGCCTTTGGCTCAGGGTGTGACCCCAGAGTCCGGGGATTGAGTCCCACATCGGGCTTCCTGCATGGAGCCTGCTTCTCCCTCTGCCTGTGTCTCTGCCTCTCTCTCTCTGTGTCTCTCATGAATAAATAAAAAAATCTTTAAAAAAAAAATAAAGTTAAAAATAGAACTACCCTATGACCCAGCAATTACACTACGAGGCCTTTACCCAAAGGATACAAAAATACTAATTCCAAGGGATACATACACTTCAATGTTTATAGCAGCATTACCTATAATAGCCAAACTATATGATTTTACTCATATATAGAATTTAAGAAACAAAACAAGCAAAGGGAGAAAATAAGAGAAAGAGAGAGAGAAATCAAGAGAAGACTCTCTGGGTGCTTGAGTGGCTCAGTTGGTTAAACATCTGCCTTTGGCTCAGATCATGATTCCAAGGTCCTTGGATCAAGCCCTGCATTGGGTTCCTTGCTCAGTGTGGAGCCTGGTTCTCCTGCCCCCCGCCCACTTGTGCTCTCTCTCTCTCTCTCAAATAAATAAATAAAATCGAAAGAAAGAAAGAAAGAAAGAAAGAAAGAAAGAAAGAAAGAGAAAGAAAGAAAGAAAGAAAGAAAGAAAGAAAGAAAGAAAGAAAGAAAGAAAGAAAGAAAGAAAGAAAGAAAGAAGAAAGAAAAGAAAGAGACTCAACTACAAACTGATGGTTATTCAGAAGGGAAGGCAGGGGGACGGGTTAAGTAGGTGATGGGGATTAAGGAGAGCACTTGTGATGAGCACTGGGGGTTGTATGGAAGTGTTGAATCACTATATTGTACACCTGAAACTATTATTACATTTTATGTTAACTAAGTGGAATTAAAATAAAAACTTAAAAAATACAATGTTTTTGTAAGTTTAAAAACTTACAAAATACAACTTTCCAGCTATAAAAAAAAAATAAGGCTTAGGGAATGAAGCATAGGGAATATAATCAATAATATTGTATTAACTTTGTAAGTCAACGAATGGTAAACGGACTTATCATAATGACCATTTTGCAATATATACAAAAATACCAAATGGCTATGTTGTATACCCCAAACCAATGTAATATTGTATGTCACTTATACCTCCATAATTAAATGAAAGATTTTCAATACAGAAAAAAAAAAAATCTAACCAACTGAAGATGCTTGATTGGAAATGCTGGGATAAAAGAAGAAAGGCATCTGTCAATGCCCAAAGATAGTAAAGCAATAATTACAAAGCGGCGAGATAAAGAAAGTGTGAGTCAAAAATGTATACTCAACCCAGTTTTCATGCAGCTAGAAAGGAAACAGAGATTCAGATTCCGGGAGGAACCTTGTGGAGCAAAACAAAAACAAGACGAAGCAAGCAAAAGAAATCAACAACAACAACAAAATACTTCATGAAATCCTATCTCAAGAGATGAATTTTTTTAAGAGTTCAGAACTGAGAAACGATGAAACTGACAGAAAAGAGCTGATGGCGAGTTTTGAATCCACTTGAGTATAAAACAAAGTGTTACAAATGTAGAAATCAGAGAAAATTCATATTATTAACTTGGACAATGTATGGCTCACACAATTTGGGAAGAATTGATGCTCTGGAAAATAGCTCTTATCTAACCCGAAAATTAATTTATCTTACAGGAATTTTCACTTGCCACTCCTCCAAAAGGTTTTCCCATATAGAGGTCATCAAGGCTGTGTTATTTAAGATAGGTAGCTCCCAGTTCTTTAGCAATTTGGACTGGGAAAGGAAACCGTGGGAGAATGTTTGAGTGCTTTTTATTATTAATTATTATTATTATTATTATTATTAATCATTCAGCAGAACAGACTCCATAGAGAAAGAAATTGAAACATAGTTTAAAATTTTATTTCATATTCGATGGGTTTTGGGGGTTTTTTGTTTTGTTTTTGTCAATTTCAGATCGTTTAGGAAATTATATCACTGGGGGAGCCAAATTTTTATCTAGAGTTCAGGAATTCCATCATTTTTGCTTCAGGTTTTAAATACTGTTAAATGTCATCACAACTGAAACTGGTATTTTTCTTTTAAAAATAGCCTCGTGTTGCCATAAAATCACTTATCCACCCTTCCCTCTACGTATGAATATGTGCCGCGTTGAATCATATCCCATTTTATTAATGATTACTTTGGATGATTAGATTTGGGTGGAGTGGGGTTTTTCTTCATTTCCATGTTTCATCAATGATTCACAAGTAAAATGTGTCATTTTTTTTTTATTAGGATCTTTGAGAGCAGTTTTAGGTTCCCAGCAAAATTGAGGGGTACCAGCCCAGAGATTTTCCACAGATCCTCCGTCCACACACACGCACAGCTTCTGCTCACGTCCCCCAGCAGAGGGGTCCACACATCGCCCCCCACCAACACAGTGTGCATCACAATTCACTCACGGGGTCGTGCATCCTGTGTGTTTGGACAAAGATATGATGACGCGTGTCTATTAGGATATCGTGCAGAGTGTTTTCACTGTCCTGCAAAGGCTCATCGTTCTGCCCACTAGGCCAGTCCCCCTTCCCCAACCTTTGGCCACCATGGGTCTTTTTACTCTCTGTAGAAGTTGGCCTTTCCCAGAATATCATGTCATTGCAATCAGGTGGTAGGTAGCCTTTGCAGACTGGTTTCTTAGTAAATACATTTAACGTTCATCAGTGTCCCTTCCTAGCTTGACAGAGTCCTTGTCTTTCCCTTGGGAAGGATCATTTTGCCGGGTGCAGAGTTCTACGTTGGTGGTCTTCTCTCAACGCTTCAAATATTTCACTCCGCTGGGTTCTTGCTTGCACAGTTTCTGAGAAGCTGGATGAACCTCTCATCTTTGTTCCTCTACAGATGGTTTCTTCCACCAGCTGCTTTCAGGGCGTTTTCTGCATCTTCAGTTTTCTGTAGTTTGGAAACGGTATGACTGAGTATCTTTGTTTGTTTGATTGTTTGGGGGTTGGTTTGTGGTTTGTTCTGTTTTGTTTTGTTTTTGCACTTCTCCTGCTAAGTGTTCCCTGGAATCCCTGGATATGTGATTTGGGGTCTGACATCAACTGGGGGGAAGTCTCCGCCATTTTGTTTCAAATATTTCTTCTGTTCCTTTTTCTTTCCTCACCTGTTATTCCTCTTAAGCATATTTGACACCTTTTGTAACTGTTCCGCAGTTCTTTGATACTCTGTTTTGGTTTTGTTTTTGTCTCTTAAAGATTTTATTCTCTTTGCTTTTTGATTTTCCAGGACTCTACTGCCATGTCCTCAAGCCCTGCGATTCTTTCTCCAGCACCGTCCAATCTACCAATGAGCCTGTCAAAGGCATCCTTCATTCCTGTCACAGTATTTTTTATCTCAAACATTTCTTTTTGGTTTCTTCTTAGGATTCCATATTTCTGCTTACATTTCCCATTGGTTCTTGCATGCAGTCTGATTTACCCCATTAGAGTCCTTGGCATATTAAGCAGAGGTGTTTTAAATTCCAACCTGTCCACCGTGTCTGGATCTGATGCTTGCTCTTTCTTTTCAAGTCGTGTTTTTGGCCTTTTGGCAAGACTTGTAATTTTTTCCAGATAGCCAAACACGAAGTGCCCAGTAAAAGGAACAATTGTAAATAGGCTTTTAGTAATATGGTTGGGAGGTGTGTATGGGGGGGGGGGGGGGAGTTGTTCCTTTAGTCCTGGGATTAGGTCTCAGACTTGCAGCAAGCCCAGGCCTCTGGACTGAACTTCCTAAGTGTTTCTCAGTTTTTTTCTCCTCCTCGGGGTGGGACCAGATGGCTAGTGTTGGCTGGAGTTGAGTATTTCCCTCTTCCCTGGTGGAAGACGAAAACTGGCTTGAATTAGGTATTTGCCTTCCCCCAGGTCAGAGAGGCTCTGATTATACTCTTGGAGGGTTTATTAGTTCCCCCTGAGGGCAAGCGTATAAAGAAGAACAGCCATGTACTAGTGCGCTTCAAAATGGTTGCTTTCCCCCTCCCCTTGCTGGGAGCAGGAGACAATTGTTCTCCATATTTACCGTGGAAACCTAGTCAAGCTTCTGGAGGTAAATCTCATAATATTGTGGGGGTTCTGGAACCTTCCATGGCTGGGTCGCTATGGAGTTTTTAACTCCTAGACTTGCCCATGCTGAGCCATCAACCATTTCTCAATTATGTTTCAGGTTTTCCTATCCTGGCACTCATTCTGACGGAGGTGTCTGCTCTTGAGTCTCTGCTCTGGTAACTTTGTGACCCCCTGAATTCACCTGTCAGCCCCCCCAGTCTTGGGGGCAGCCATTTGTCGCATGTCCCCCCTTGTCTTAAGAACCTGAGAAGAGTTGTTGACTTCTCAAACTGTTTAACTTTTTACTTTTTACTTGTTCGAATGAAGTGGCAAGTTCTAAGCTCCTTACATGCAGAAATGAAAATCAGTGTTATTTTTTAAAGTAATTTTGAAACAAAAGTAAAATCTACTGAAGATTAAAATACAAGTAGATAACATTATAATTGATAGCACGGTGTAAAAGACCATGATTTTTTAATCTATAGAGGAGTTCTCCTTACAGATGGTTAAGTTTGTATTTCTTCATAAAACATGTACATTGAGACATTTTTGGTTTCCTACATGTTGCAACTTATATCTAGGACTTTGATAGCTTAATGAGGAATAATATTTGATATATGAGTCAGAGGTATTGTATTTAGAAGTATTTCAGACATTAATTTCACTTGCTTGACACTAAATTCTTATTCCATTAATTTATTCAAGATGATTCTAATCTTACATCCCTTCTTATTGACCTGAAATTTCCTATTTTCTGCCAACTAGTTGAAAAATTAACAAATGATATGTTTCTAACATAAAAAACAGTATCTTCTTCTTTTTCTTTCTTTCTTTTTTAACCAAGACTTAACCCACAGTGAGGATGTTTTTGGTAGTTAAACCATACTTTACGGGGTGCCTAAAGTTCTCTATTAATTGCTTTGCCTATGTCAGGTTTTTGAAACATTCCTCAGACCATTGCACAGTCTACCCCGTACCGGTTACCATGTGAAGAATCCGTAGACACTAAATATAAGTTGGCATCTGTGCATGACACAGGAACCACAACAGACAAGATCATGAACTGTGGAGGCAAACCGATTGCAGTTGAATCCTCGCTCCATTACTCATCAGCTGTGCGACCTTGAGCTGATTGTTTAACTGTCTTCTCATCTCTTTAATGAGGATAATAACAGGGCATGCCTTATAAAGTTGTTGTGAGGATAAAATAAGTTAGATAAGTCAAACATTTGGGTATCTCCTGGTACATGGTAAGCACCAAGTGTTAGCTTTTATCTTTATCGTGAGAACAAACATCCAAGTATAACTTTTTCTTCCTTTTAGAACTTAGGAGTATACATTGACCAGTTACATTATTAGAAATGCCATGTGTTAATTTGAAAATTATTTTAGAGAATTGAAACAGATTTTGTAACCCGAGAATGCAGTTTAGTAGGTTGACCATACAGTTTGGGTTACCTAGAGCAATCTTAGGTAACACTTATTGTCCTGGCATTCACTTTTTTTTTTTTTTAAGATATAACTGATATGTAGCATTGTGTAAATTTAAGTATAGCCTGTGTTGACTTGATCCATTTATATATTGCAATATGATCATCATAGTGTTAGCTAACACCTCTATCAAATTATTTCTTTTCTGTGATGAGAATAATTAAGATCTAGTTTCTTAGTACTTTGAAGTTGATAATGCAGTATTGTTGACTATAATCACTATGCTGTAGGTTATTATCTACTAGTCGCAAGATGATCCCCCTTAACATCTCTCCAATCCCCTCACCTGCCACCTCTTGGTACCACCATTCCACTTTCTGTTTCTATGGGTTGGAGCTTTTTTTAGATTCCACATGAAAGTGATACACAGTATTTGTCTTTCTCTGACTTATCTCACTTAGCATAATGCCCACAGGGTCCATCTGTCTTGTCACAAACAGCAGGATTTGCATCTTTCTTGTGACTGAATAATATTCCATTGTATGTATCCATGTAACTATTGACAGGCACTTCATGTTGTTTCAGTATTATTGGGAATAATGCTGCAACGAACACGAGAGTGTAGATATATTTTCAATACCATTTTCAGTTTCTTTAGTTATATACTCAGAAGTGTGGTTAGTGGATAATATGGTAGTTCTGTTTTTAATTTTTTGAGGAAATCTCATACTGTTTTCCACAGTGGCTGCAGGAGCTTGCATTCCCACCAACAGCGTAGGAGGGCTCCCTTTGCTCCTCATCCCTGCCAACACTTGTTAGCTCTTGTTTTCTTGATAGCCATCCTAAAAGGTGTGAGATGATAATCTCATTGCTCACTGATTTGCATTTCCCTTGATGGTTAGTGATGTTGAGCATCTTTTCATGTACCTGTTGGCTATTTGGATGTCTTATTTGGAAAAATGTCTGTTCGGTTCTTCTGTGTCCTTGGCATGCTTTGAATACCCTTTCTCTCTCAAAAGTAAGCCAGTTTGGATGATAAATGTTATGAATATTCTGTAATTAAGAGAGTAAAACTGTGTCACTGGAAGGATGTGGTTACGGTTAGACCTCAAACTTTTTAAAATAACTGTTACCTGATAAGTTGAAATAAAATGTTTTAGGCTTAAACACCTATTAGCAATTGGTAATTCATTCATTAGTTCGTTTAACAAATGTTTAGGTAGTGCCTGTTTTGAGGATAAAGGTTTGAACAAGACAGAAAAGCTCCCTGCCCATAGAGTTGACTCTTTGTGAAAAACATAGATAGTAGTAAGCAAACAAGTACCTAGAATAATTAACCAGAGTAGGCATAGTAAGTAAATGCTTTTTAATTGTTTTTGAAATAAATGAGAGATAATTGATTTTGATTAATGCTCTGAAGAAAATTAGAAGGAGAGTATCTGGATGATATACAAGCAAATGGAAATGGCTTAAATGTTCAATCTAAATTGCCTGGATTTGGACAAGATAGCTGGGACCAGCCCTACTCCCATCCCCAGCCCTCTTCCAACGGAGGGTCTACTTCTGAGTTCAACTGGAGGAGAAATCGTCTCTCTCCACCTAGGCCCCAGGGTCTCCATAGGCTCTCAGTGGAAGTCCATGGGCAATTTTAATACCTGTAACAATTGACCTTCAAATCTAGACTGACTCTCTGGCATCCATGCAGGATGATGTCCTTCATGAGTGAGGTTGCTCTAATGCCTGACTTACTGAAATGGAGAGAACTGAGGGAAGAGGATTTCTCCATCGTAAAATAGATCAAAACTACATACTCAAGATTGGTCTTCAGCTTGGCATATTTCTCTGGGTACTGGAAGAATCCATTGTATCCTTGCCTTCTCTCTAGATGATGCTAACCTCGAAGCTTTTGTATTTTATTTTAAAAGTAATGTGAAGGGATCCCTGGGTGGTGCAGTGGTTTAGCGCCTTGCCTTTGGCCCAGGACACGATCCTGGAGACCCGGGATCGAATCCCACGTCGGGCTCCCGGTGCATGGAGCCTGCTTCTCCCTCTGCCTGTGTCTCTGCCTCTCTATCTCTCTCTCTCTGTGTGACTATCATAAATAAATAAAAATTTAAAAAAATATTTTAAAAAAAATTTAAAAAATAAAAGTAATGTGAAGTCATTGAAAAGCTTAAAGCTAAGCAATGACGTGATCTCATCTAAGAAAATGATTCTGTTGACTGTGTAGTTAATGGATTGGAAAGGAGCAAGAACAAATGCAGGAAGGTCAGTTCACAAGTTGTGGGGATGGTGTGGCTTGGACAAGGACGTTGGTGGCATGAGGGGAGGAAATAGAGCAATTTGAGATACATTTTGCAAGACTTGTCGATGAATTATATATCGGAAATGGGAAAATGGAAGAGTTAAAACTAACTTTGTGTGTGGTGGTGGTAGTATTGTTTTCTTTGAGTCACTTGATGGTGATTTGGGGGCCTCGTCCGCTTCCAGGGATCTCTCAGTGGTATGCTGGCCTGAGACAAGGAATACCCAGGGTGGTCACTGTACCTTACTCTAGTTCACCATTCAGCGGTAGTCATCGTCCCATAAAAACACGTGGGATAAGTTCTCTTTGTAGTACTGATTGTATTAGTGAGAATTTTAATACAGATGATGGGAATATTCAGATCCAGATCCAGATCCTGACCCAAGGGACAGGATTCCATGAAGCCAACCTGCTCATCAGGACTCACCTATTAAGAGGGACTGAGAGGACTTCCCAGAAAGGGACTAGGGTATGGATCACGGTATCTATTTCAGTATTCCTTTACTCCTTATTTAATTAGAGCTTTACTAGTTCAATTTCCACATTGACGTCTTTCCTAAGTATAATTTGGGATGATAATTACTTGGATTTAAGATCATAAAGTTAAAAATACAGGGCTCCTAGTAAGCAAACTAATCCAGTTCCAAGTAGGATGCAATGTTGACAAAACATGTTGAAGTACCTGAAAAGGGCGAATGGGGATTAACATGATGCATAGGACTCTGTGTTTTTTTCCCAACTATCTTTGGCATTGCACCAAATTTGGTATTACTTCACCTATCATACTTTAAGTTTCTTCAGGGAAAAGAAAAATAAAGCAGTTTTTCTCTTGAGGAGTAAAGGACCAATGTTATGTTGTTATAGCAACAAAGTCACAAGACATTAGAGAGAAGGTTGGTTCTTCAAAAGTTGCTATGACATGGTAATCATGCAGGAACAATGACATTTGTTTGAAATGCGCTCATTGTTACCTGATTATAATTGTCCCCAGAATGTTCTAAAGAAGTTTTAGAATTCCTTCCTCAGAGCCCTTTAAAAAGTTAATAAGCCGACTATTTATTACTTTATTAAGAAAATTAGTCCCGGCATCTCACTGGGTCCAGTGTATTTAAGTCTATTTTCCAGTAATTTATGTATATCTGGAAACTGTTATATTGGCAAAAGGTGTGCATCACTTCCAGCTAGGCAGGAGTAGTGACCAGCCACACTTAAACCTATTAGTTGGGTTTTGAGTGGAGGGTGACATCAATATTTAGATTTTTTTTATTCTTTATCGACTGCCTGGTCACAGATAAGATTGTCATGTATAAAATGTAAGGATCATGAAGTATGTTATAAAAGTGTAGGTTGCTGCTATCTGTCAATAAATCCATTCCGTTTCTGAATAGAGTATCCTACTCTTAAAATCCTTGGTTTTGGTATGTCTTCAGTAAATGTCAAAGTTTGATTAACTCTAAAATGGAGAATATATTACTTAAAGTTTTAACATAAATATTTACATTTATCCCCAGTTTTAGTAGCAAAACACAATGGAAATGTCCCCAAATCTAACACAGTAACTTTCAGTCTTGCACAAGGATGTTTTCTACATATAAATTTCAGGTCCAATCCCTAGAGATCCTGATTCTGTAGGCTTGGAATGGTTCTCTGCTACCTACGTTTGTTTCATTGGTGATTCTGGATTTGGACGAGAGAGCTGGGACCAGCCCTACTTCCACCCCAGCCCTTTCCTGATGGTGATTCATGGGTGATTATGTGTAACCTCGTCACTGTTTGAGGTCCTTGGGACTAATATTGTAGACAGGAAGCATGTTCTTTTTTTTTTTTTAAGATTTTATTTATTCATGAGAGACACAGAGAGAGAGAGGCAGACACAGGCAGAGGGAGAAGCAGGCTCCATGCAGGGAGCCCGACATGGGACTCGATCCCGGGTCTCCAGGATCACGCCCTGGGCCAAAGGAGGTCACTAAACCCCTGAGCCACCCAGGGATCCCCAGGAAGCATCTTCTTTTTTTTTTTTTTTTTTAGGAAGCATCTTCTTTTTTTTTTTTTTTTTTAGGAAGCATCTTCTTAAGTATTGTGAACATTGCTAAGAATTCTGTAATGGGAACAGGCAAGATCATTCTTAATGTTGTACCAGAACTTTATTTCTAAAAAATCTATCAGTTCTTCAAAATCCACCTGAAAAGGATTCTCCTGGACAATGGTCTCCATCCAACAGTGTTTGTCAATAATTCATAGCTGGAAGAATGTTCTGGGTCAGAGGGACAAATAGGTGGCCCTGATGCCAGCTGGGCCCTGCAGCCTTGCTATAGTTTTTGGACGGTGCATTTTAATTTGTTTTTAGTTGAACTAAACACTTTTTAAAGATTTATTTCAGAGCATGGGGAGGGGGGAGGGCAGAGGAGAAAGGGGAGAGAAGCAGACTCCCTGGTGAGCACAGCGCCCCAAGCAGTTCATAGCCTGAACCGACATCAAGAGTCTGATGCTCAACCGTCTATGCTACCCAGATGCCCCTGAACAAAACATTTTTAAACTATGCTTCAATTTTTACCATTTAGTTTTTGTTTCTTTTGGAGAAGCAGAAGTTCTAGCAGCATGGGGCCTGCTTTTCCACTGAGGCTGGACCATGCTCTCCCCTCACACGCAGCGGACTTCTCCAGGTTGTCACAGCTGCCCTCTCCCAAACTGAATGTGCAGGAGTGTACATTTGCATGTGTCCCTACTTTGCCAGGGCCAGCCTCATGGGCAGGTGGTCTATGCACTTCCCCTGGGCCCTGCCAATTAGGGCACCAGATGGAGCCTTCATTTAGGCCACGGATCTGATTGTCTTTTTCAACTAACATACTCTTCTACCATTTTCAAGATTCGGCTCAAGTATTTTCCTCCAGGAACCTTTATCAGAATTACCAGCCTAACTTAAGTGTCCCTCCTCTGGGCTCCCAGGGCCCCTATTTATTTCGAGAAACAAATACAACATTACATTGAAAATATTTGTTCTTCTTCCACTAAGACCAAGGTTGGGAAGTAGGTGTTGTACACGTGGATTATGTGTAGGCATAGAAAAGGTTGGTGACAGTTGTTAGGAACCCCAATAAGGGCAGGGTCTATGCCACTTAGATATGTGTACATAAGGATCTGAGCTTCCACTTGGGCCATAGCAAGTCTAGGATTTTGCTGACTACCACAAAGGCGAAGTCTTTGTCCATAAGAGAATTTGCATGTTAGTACCCAGAGCATAATAGGTGTTAATAATCATTTAAACTCTCAAAATCAAAAGAATAATACCATTTCTGGGGGATTCTAATGATTAATTGTTCTGTTTTGATTTTCCTCCTGCAAAGAGGATAAAGTGATCAATTTGCTTCAGGCTCAGGGTAGGAAACCATATCAGCTAATAATTTCCTACCTGAAGATTAAAGGTGAAAGCAAAAGATTTGTCAGCAGATGGGATTTGAAACTGTCCTACCCCAAGAGCCTCGTGCCTTAGGAATGAGGAGAGGAGAGAGTGGAGAAGGAAAAAGGTGAACGAGTACATAGCTGTGATTAGCTGGGGGATAATAGAGCAGGGAAGATTCCTGTACAGAAATGAAGTACAAAAACACACCTTAACTAAATGAATGCCCTTAATATCCCCCAACAATAGCAACAGCAGCAACAAATGAGCATCAAGAGGAAAGCTTAGCAGTTACAGGCAAGGTGAGTCACAGAATGAAGAAAGTCTTCTAAACCTTGTCAAGAGATATGTGTTAAGTTCTTGGTTAAGATCACTATGAAAAACCAGTATCTTTATTCACTTAGAAATCTTGTAACATGGAGCTGATTTTTTTCTTTCATTTTTGGGTTCTGTAGAGAAATGGGAAGAAAAGAATGGAAGCAAAAAAAAATGGGATAAACATGAGTTTACCTGCAGCAGTAAATGTCTAAATAGAGCCCATTTTTATTTTTAGAGCTCTCCATCCATGTTCTAGACACTGAAACCCCTTCAGGAATAGATTTGTGCTTTGAGGCTAATAGGCAGCCACGATATCACAGAGCTCTCCCTCCATGGGCTGGGAATGCCTAGGTGCACACAGTTCGGAATATTTCTTTATTAGATGAAGTATTTTTATCTGTCAGTTCATTTTACAAAGAGATCCTCCAGTTAGAGCTGTTATCTTTAAATGCTGGAAAATAAAGCAAGCCAAAAATCCAAAACTTATATTTGAACATGTTTGTTTGTTTTTTTCAAAAAAGCATAATCCATAGAAAAAGTACAGCAAAAAAGAAGAAAACACGGAAATTCAAATGTTGATTCTGTTGTCCTTTCATTTACATTTTGGTGTATGTTTCTCTAGATTTTAATGACATAAGTTTAAAAAAATTTTTTCCCCTTGCTATGCTTCCTTCTCTCAGGAAGATTTGTGTGCAACTCTGACTATTTTGGGGGGATAATTTCAGAAGATATATTTTCTGGGCTTAATCCAGTGTTCTTAATTGTCCCTTAGGGAAGTTGTACGGATGGATATATGCTCCACACTTGGAATGAGAGGGCTTCTCTCTACGTACTCAACCCAGCACTGAAGAGTGTCCTTTTTATTTGGCAGCAAACACGTACCTTCTTTGTATAATATATACTTCCAAATTTGTGATTTTATTTTCCATCTCAGTCTTACAGTGTATGTGGCTAATTTAATGCATATTTAGTTTAGAATGCTTTTTGTTTCGAGTGACGGAAAACTGAACTCGAATTGGCATAAGCACAAGTGGCAATTCATTGATTTGCATTGCTAAATATTCAGTTAGATCTCACTTCAGGCATTACTGAATACAGAGGCTCAAAATATTTTACAAAAAAAAAAAATTTCCCCCTTTCTTATCCACTGCCTCTGTTTTGACTAGACTCAAATAGGCTCTTCCTTATGTCACAAAATGGTAGCCAGTAACTCCCAAGAACAGATACTTTCAGTTTCAAATAAAGCATAAAAGAACAAGTGCTTCTGTGCCAGCAAATATCCTGAGTCACTCTGCTGGGCTCAGGATTGGCCATGTGGTCATACAATATCCGGTTACTATAGGCCATGTTGACTGGCTTGGTCCAAGTTACCAACTTCTTCTCTAGGATAAGTAGTCAGTAGCTCATAAACCAATGTGGGAAAAGGGAGCTCATTAAGTGAAAACCAAGGCTAAAGGCAAAAGGAGGTATTGAAGTAAATTACAAATAATCTCTATAATATCGTCCCTGTGTGTGTGTCTTATTTTTTTTGACAAAACCGGATTGATAGGTTGTCTGTTCCTGGGTTTCCAAAGAGTAAGTGCTTGGGTGCTTGGATTAACTTGAAAAACTGTTTTTGGAGGGGGGGGGGGCGGGGAAGAATCTCTACCTGTATCTTAATAATCCTTTTCATCTGCTTTCTTTTATTTTAATTGGTTGGTGTCATTCTAACTTCTTGACTTACATGCTCTGAGTTTGCCATTTAAGTTTAGGTGAAACCAGTTGGGCAAAAGCATGAAAACCACGTAGCTTCACAGAATGGATTCGGTAGTGTGGAAGTCGGAATATCTTACTTATTCCAACTCAGCTTCTTGATGAACAGTTTCCAGTTGTCATGTGACCCAACGATACCGATGGAGAAAGATTTCATCATATTCAAGTAAAAGGATTATCAGTGTCCTGTGAAAGATGAGTTTAAAAAAAAAAAAAAGGCATCCTGAGGGAGTCCGCTGGGAATCACTCTAAAGGTGATATTATATATAGTTATGAATTGAGGGCCCTTTTGGCGCAAAAGGACATGGGTTACAAAGTGAGGTAAGGGGTATATAACGCGTATAAAGTTTCTTCATTGCAGTAAGAACAGAATTATGTAGGGAAACGTACATCACACTATTTCGTGTTCATGAAACAGCGAGGGTTGCTTACCACTGTATCTGCCCTTGTGTTTGTGATGGCACTTCTTTAATTTACATGTGCTAACTACTTCCTTCTGCTTCTTAGAAAATAATAAATTGCTTACTATTATTAAGAGTAGCCACCGTTGGCTAGGCTGAGACATAATGAAGTGGAGCAGTTCCTAACTCTTGTACTCAGGCATTTAACTAGCAACAGTAATGTCCTTTGTGTCCAGGACGATGTGTATTTTCATGGAAATAAAGCACACAAAGGCCTCCAGACATATGCTTGCTAAATATCCCTGACTCATTTCTCATTGAACATTTTTTGAGCATTTTCTTTAACTTGACGCTGTCAAACATCACCCGCTCCTGTTGTATTTTTGTACCCCACAGTCTATACAACCGCATTTCAATCTTTTGAATAAAATATCTTAGAGCCGTGTTTGTTAGATGATAGTCAAGAAGCCAGCCACTCGGGGCCCAGATGGCGTTGCCTCTGAGTAAATGAGGAAGATCCAAGATGAAAAACCTTTCACTTCCCAATGCAGTCTGACTGGAGCACAAGCAAGGTTAATTTACAAAACAGCATGATAGTTGACCCTGGCGACGCCTCAACACATTAATCTTGTGTCTAAGTGGCAGGCGGTGTGAAAGACCTCGCCTCATCCACCTCATGAAATACTCTACATAAACACGGAGTGAAATTCATAAATTATATTTAAATATGGCTTTTTGTGGAGTCTGGCGGTGGGGACAGTAGCGCTGCGTTGCCTGGGTTCAAGTCCTGCTTCCGCACTAAGTGGTTCTGTGACCTTAGGTAGTTGCCTCATCACCTTGGTATCTCAGTTTCCACATTTGGAAAATTAGATTACTACTAGAAACCTACTTCCTAAGCTTCCGGAGGAAAAGGTGGAGCGAGTTGTTCTATTGAAAGCTCTGGTAACAGCGACTCCCTAGAGCAAGCGTGCTAGTTTCGCATTTATCTTTTGGTGGGGCTGTCCACACGTCCTCTACCCTCTGCCCAACGTTTTGGGGCCTGCCTGTTATAATACACGGTGCCCAGGTGTTGAAAGTGATGACGCCTGTGACCTTAAAAGGCTGTTCACACAGTGAATCAAACAGGTGTTTGACCTTCTGTGACTTGACCCCTCCTCAGTCTGTGGAGAAAAGTGGCAGCAGGAGAGGATCAGAGACTTGGTGCCTGGTTCCCCCTGCCTCCCCCCAATGGATCAGGGCTTCTCAGACTTCTCCAGGTAGAGGGGATGACCCCTAAAAACAATAGGAAAGAGGAGGGGGTATGTAATTCCCGGGGGTGGGGGAGTAGGAAGACCACAGCCCTGCCCCATTGGCGGGTGGCACACATAGTCTGTAGGCCTCTCAGCACAAGCACAAGCAGACGCTCTCCTCTCCGGATTCCTCCGATGCCAGCTCCCAGAAAGCCCGGCTGCCTCACCCCCTCCGAGCCAGTCCCTGACCCTGCTCTCTGGCTTCAGGGTAGCAGAACTAATCAGCCTAAGCTTGCTGTTTTCCTGCCCATAATGTTTGACAACGTTGAGCCCATGTAACCCCCAGAAGGTGTGCTGCCTAATCGGAGACATGAAACTCTTCAGGCTAAACCCTGTGAGCAGGAGGGCTGTTAGTCTTCCCAAAACAGAGATGCACTGAGGAATGCACCTGCTCTCCCTGGAGATTAGTTCTCTGCCACAGCAATTGGTTATAAAGAGCCTTTTTTAAAGTCCTGGTTCAGCTTCGCCTTCAGTTTAGGGGAAGACAGAGCGGAGGCCGGAGGGGTGAGGCCTCAGCCAGGTGCCAGGCAGGTGACAGGTCTATAAATGCTCGCCGCAGTTTATGGTTATGCTATCACTGTGGCTGAAGAGCGAGGGTAGCCATCTACAAGGACAGAGAAGGTAACCAGACGGGGAAAGAAATTTAAGAGCCTTGGAGAAAATCAAGCCTTAACAATAGCATCAAAAAAAGTAAGTACTTGAAGTGAAATTGGACCACTTTGGAGAAAAAGTGAAAATATTCACTGCCTAGGCATTTCCTTAGACTCTGAGAAGCAGCTCCACTTTCAGCCTCAATCTGCTTGCTCCTTGACTTGTGGGATCTTCCAGATGGCAAGCAAATCATGGTTCCAGGCTCACTTGGCTCAGAATCTTGGCTCACGTTTCTTATTCCATTTGGACTTGTTAACAAGGATCCAGATTGTCTAATTCATGAATAGCTTATAAAGCACAAGACACCCTAACACTAGGAACTGTCCCCAATGTTGTCTCTCTCAGCCCTACGTGGGGTTCTTAGAATTCCCACCATAAGAGAGCAAAGATGGCCCCAGGAAAAGGAGGCGGCATCTCCACCGTGTCCATGTGGACAAATAGCCAAGGATCACTAATATCTGGACAGCTGAAAATGTGGAGAAGTCCATGTTTGCTCAGAAACTCTGCTCCAGGAATGGTGGCCTCTGTTTTCCTCAAACCCCAGAAAAGAAGTACTTTTATTATTATGGCCCCATTGTACAGTAAAATAGCTGTTAGAGTTCAGTCATCCTAAACCAATTTTTTGTACCTTCAAAGGGTCTGAAAGAGTAGATTTTATCTATTTCATCAAAACATGAGTGTTTAAAGTGGGGAAACAATGAAGCAGGATCTTACTTAATGCTCCCGAACAAAAACTTCAGTCTGCACATTAAATATGAAGCCCTCCAGGGGTCTACAGTTTCCTTTTATTGGTGTGCTCTACCTTGTTGGTTGTTTACAAAATTGAGATCCAGATTATTTAAAATCAGATAATCATGACTTTTAACTATTCTTCTTACGATAGTACCATGCCCCACTCCAAGTGTTTTCCTCCTAATATCAGTTATTTCTTTCATAGTTTTTATGGTAATCATTATTTTTAGCTGTGTCTTAGCCTTTCTAAAGTTCATTAGAACCAAGATTTGTTTTTCTTGTTCAATGTTAAATTCTCAGCTTCCAATACAGAGTCAGTACATAAGAAGTGCCATATTAATGTTAGTTAAATGTATTAACCCGGCCCTGTTTCTTGATGTCGCATTTACAGATGAAGAAATGAGATTGAGTGGAGTTGTATTTGGTATGTTGGAGATGTTTTGTTCAAGGCAAAATCCAGAAGTGAGCCCTGGCCTGCTGACTCTTGGAGAGATGTTCCTTTTTAGAACAAGTTGCCTCTTTTCATATGCTTAAAAGAAGAAAAAGTTCTCAGCCTCCTCCAAGTGCATCTTAGAATCACCGTGGGAGCTTTGTCAAATCCCAATGCCCATATGCCACTCCTCATCAATTACTTAGAATCAGTATGTTTGAAGTTCTGTGGAAGATTCCAATGGGCTTTAAAGCCAAGAAGCTCTGTGTGTGTGTGTGTGTGTGTGTGTGTGTGTGTGTGTACATGACCATTCTGTGTGTGTGCACCCACAGGTGTGCAAGGGCAACCCCAGAGCTTGGATTTCATTTAGAAGCCAGGGAAGGGTTGGTTATACAAGCTTAGGCCAATGTATTTAATCAAGACTGTGCTTATCCAAAGTGTAAAACTGGTCTGTTCAGAACACTGGTTCAGTTTAAGAAAAGCTCTGGCTGTCTCGTGATGACTTTTGAATCCCAGCTGTTGGTTGGCTGTATTGTTGACATCTTCCCCAGATGATTCTCGAGCCACCATGCTTTGAGAAGTCCTACCTGGCTTACTATGTAGGACAGTTCAGGGGAAGGAGTGGAAGGACAGCAAAATAGCCAATTACTCTTCTAATGCGGTTCTCTAAACAAAAGTAGGGAAGACTTGAACTCAGGTGGTAACAGTGGCGACACAGTGGAGGGAATAGGAAGGATATTGAGACATTGTGCAAATAGCTCTACAAGAGTTGGCATCTGATTAAATGCGAATGCTATGGGTTGTGGGGGGACTTCGGAGAGCCTTAACAATGGTGCCTAGCCTGATTCCAGAAGTAATTTGTTACCCACATGTGGTAAATTAATACTTTGAGTGACAGTGTACCAATTTGCAAATTACTTCTTTCAGGGCATTAATGACTGAAGAGCATAATCACCATGGCATTATTTTTATTAGCATTAGCATTAATAAATATTTCATGAGCAACCAAAAATTACAGCGCCTATACTTTGAAGAATAGGTATTCCTCCAAAATATGAAATACAAACCTCAGGCTATCACCAGTGCCAAAAAAAATTCTGTAAATATTTATAAATAACAATTCATTTGAGTAGAAGATTAATTGAGATGAGTTGCAATTATGCTTAATGTTAAGTAGTTTTGTTTATGTCATTATAAATTGGAGGGCTTGAAGAATCGAGCAGCATGAATTCCAGTAACAATTTAGCGGCAACATTGGAAGAGTTTTATAAACTCTCTACATCTCAGTTGCCTTATCTGTGAACTGAAGAAAATAATTTATTTTAATCCACCTGACAGCAACAGTCTGAACCAGATTTTTTTTCTCCCTTACTGTAGGTCTTCAAGTTAAAAAAAAAAAAAAAAAGAAAGAAAGAAAGAAAAAACAATGGAAGTAGATAGTTTAGGAAAAGCACTGGATAACAAATCTAATGTCTTGTGATCTAGTCTCTTTTCCATATGATGCAAGAATTAGACAATTTCTTTTTTTGAGCTCTAAAGTTCAAAATTCAATATCACCGAATATGCTATTTTCAGGAGGATGAGGGGAGCACGATAATGGGGGAATTTCTGGAGAGATGAGGAAGCACAGTCGTCTGGATCTAAGGGGAAAAGAGTCCTAGAATTGCTCTCGAGATTTTCTTTGTCCAACGATTGTATGAAAGTGCCAGAGGCAGGAGATGACAATGCGAGATCTTTCTATAATATTTTTTAAATTTTTTTCTGATAGAGGTGATTTTGTTGCCATTTTCAAATTTAGGGAGACAGGCTTTTTTATTATGGGAAAATTTAAGAGAATTTGCAAGAGAAGTCTTTTGCTTTGTCCAAATGCCAAGGATGCAATCAAGAAGGCACTTGATTTTGTGGCATTTTTGCAGATTCCTTTTCACCATGCTTGTGTAGGCATGTAAGTAACATAAATTAATGATTTAGTAGGATTGAATTGATGAAGTGCAGCAATAAAGACTGCCAGGTACAGGAATAATTCAGTCTTTTATTTTAAGCCACTCGAAAGCTATAACACCAGAGGGAAATAGTCACACCATCAGCAAGCCCATAGAAAATGCTTTCACACCATTGGGAAAGGCTCTGCCAAATTTCTCAAGAAATTATGAAGTGAACTAGACAAAATAAGCCAAGCCATCAAACATCAACAAGACAGGTGTGAGTGGCTGGTAAGCACCATTTCCCTGACACATGTCATTTAGACGAGCAAGCCAGAGGATTATATAAAATGCAAATACGAAATGATAATATCGAGCACCGAGACCACTACTTCAATAAGATTACTTTGAGGGGGAAAAACGTTAAAATTAGAATTCTTAAGAGTGTGGTACTGAGATCTGATAAAAAATGACAAAGTTACTTAACAGGAAATGTAGAAAGTACCAAAGTTAATCAGTTTGGAGGAAAGAAATAATTCGAATATTTATTGAAGAAAGACCTATGTGCCAGACTTTGAGCTCAGGTACATCAGATGCCTCGGTGGAGCTTACATTCTGGAGAAAGAAAAACAGACAATAACTATAGTAAATTAGTGTGTTAGAAGGGGTGTGCACTGGATAAAAAGAAACAGTGTAAGGGACTGAAGTTGGGGGTTCACCCAAGGAGGATATAGACAGAGTAGTCAGGGTAGGATTCACTGAAATGTAAGCAAACACTCGAAAACTCTAAGAACATTGGCCATGATGGGCGGGGGTAGGGGCGTGGGGAGGGGGTGTTTCTTCCTCCAGACAGAAGGAACAGATAGAGCCAGAGTCCTGAGAGGTGAGCATGCAGGGCATGATGTGAAACAGCAAATTTAGTTAGTGGGACTCCAAAGGCAAAAATGAGCAGGGGAGCTGGAGGTAAGCAGAGGTCAGAGAGCAAGTGAGGTGACCAGACCATGCAATCAGGTTGAGCCTGGAGGCCAGAGTGGGAAGAATGTTGGATTTTACGCAGGGTTTTAGGTAGTGGGGTGATATTATCGGCACAGAGGAGGCCACACTCCTGTGTTGAGACTAGACCGGGAGCCGGGCAAGGAAGCCTACGAGGAGGCTGTGGGGTATAGAAAAACAAGCAGCAGGATTTTCATGAAATGTGCTCCTCGCTGATTATCCACGAAGGGACGGGTTTCGTGGTATTTATCACTGTCTGCTTCCCCAGCCTGACTCGTAGCCAAGTGCACATGAAGCCGTGGATTTCAGAAGGCAGGAAGGGAATTGCTCAAATCTGGAGATTTGGTTTCTTTTCTCTTCAAACGTCTCCTGCAGAGAGTGCCCCCCATTCTTCTAGTTCAACTACTTACTTTCTCTTCTGAAACCAAAGCCATGTTGCTGGTTCCTTCTTCTTGCCTGGGCCCTAATTCTTTGCCTCTAGATAACTTCTAGTTGCCACTTGGTCACAAGAAGTCTATCAGTCATCCTGGGTTAAAACCAGTCTTTCATGGTTCCTTCTCTCATAGATGTAGGTTGTCTGTGAAAGGCATTAATGCTTCTTTCAAAATACCTCTTGTACAAATTGTTGGGCTTTTTCCCCTGTGTCTATCACCTAAAACAAAGTACATCTCATCCTTGTATTACTGTACGTTTCCCAAGAGTGCCCTACTAGAGCCTACCTAAGACTCCCATAAACACAATATTCATTGATCTACAGAACCCTTCAAAGGTCTACAATGTATAACCTGGCATCTAAAGAAGGACCATTGAATGTATAAATATTGTTAGAAAGAACAAAGGAAAAAGTCAATAGTTTAGACTGTATGATGATTAATACCACAGTATATCAAAAATGTAATGATTTGAAAGATAGACAAAGCAGGAAAAGTAAGTTTTACCAATGTGAGTCCATGTTGCCATAATCCAATTGGATAAGCTGTTTTCAGTGGTGACATTGGTTGTCAATAGGGTATTGGTGGGAGGTTAAACAGATACAGTGTTTCTATAAAGCAATCTGGTAATACCTAGTGAGAATTTTTTAAAAGTCCCATTAGCAGTATAATTAAAAGTTTGTCCATTTAATTAAGGATGGAGAATTTTAGTAAAAAGATGTTTATATATTTTTAAAAAGACATTTATAAATATATTTTCAAAGAATTAGTTACAAAAACTAGTTTTTTTCCTATCCATCCCATCTTCTCTGTCTTTACTGTTCCTCTGTCTAGAGGCCTTTGTCAGCACTCTAAAGTGTTCTTCTCACTGGCCTACAGTGCCCCTTTCTAATGCATCCTCCACACTTGCCACAAGAATGAACTTTCTGGAAACGTTGTTCTCAGTGACACTGTCTGCAAGGATGGGAAAGTTCTGTGGATGGATGGTCCAGTATAGTAGCAGCTTAGTTGCATAGGACTATCGGGCAGGTAATGTGTGGCTAGTGCAACCGAATTTTAATTTTATTTGATCTTAACTAAGTTAAAACGAAATTGCACGTGGCTGGTGGCTACAGGATTGGATATTGCAACTCTAAAACACACATACCTTTTGCTGACTAGACATGATCCTCTGAATAGCTTGTTAGTAAAGTAGATGCCAGGGTTTTATTTTGTTTTTGTTTATTGAAGAAAACTGCAAAGCCCTATTGGACTGTAGTCATTTTTCCCCAGAGACTGAAGGTAAGGGGCTAGATGAGTTGGGCATTTTCCTCTTTCTTTAGAGATGGACAGAACCAACAAAGGACAGTAATAGCCTTGGCCTAGGCTTGGACAGGTGGTTGACACAGGGCTGACCCAGCTTTCACCACCCCCAAATTCAAAGGTTTATTTATATTTTAAACAGAAGACATAGTACTTTCCTGTTCCCTTCCCTACCAGTAATTTCAAGGGCAGAAGTCAATATGGCACATAGTAAAAACATATTAACTCTATTACATTAACAATTTTTGTTTAAGCCACATGAGTAGGATAAATCTGTTAGTAGGTCCTCTGAATATGAATTATCAATCTCCAGTGATTTTGAGGGAATTCTGGGCAAAATTTAAAGCACAAAAGTACACATTTCTTTCCATGTTATTGAAAAAACATTCATGATCTGGTCCTTCCAAGTCTCCAGTTTGGTCTTGTGTATTACTCCATGTTTTCCCACCACCCTATACCCATTTTGCCAAGCCATGTGAGCTAGTTGATACATATTGAGTATTCCTACTCACTGGGAATGTCTTATGTGCTAGATAACTGTCATACATTTTTCAGTTAATTTTTTACAATTTCATGGGAGTAGACATATCATCCCCATTTCACAGATGAAGAAATTAAAGCTTAGCTTAAGTAATTTACCCATTACTATATCACCAATATTTAGCATGATAGCAGGAACTGTATGCCAGAGCAATCGGTGAGATATGCATAAAGCAGCATGGATGGATCCCAAAAACTTGATCTGACTAAAAAAAAGAAAAAAAAATCCAACGTGCAATATCATTTACTAAAATTAAAAACTATATGCAAAAAAATCTTGACACATTTAACGGAATATATGCACACACACCACATGCATATGTGTATATATATTTATGCATATATTAAGATGAATGAGTGGGACAGATGGGAGTGGGGGACATGGATAAAAGAAAATGAATGAGTGGATGGATGGATGGATGAATGAACGAATGAATGAAACTAAAGAAGGGTCTTGTTTGGGCCAATTATAATATGTCAGCAGGACCTGGAGATAGAGGCAGGGACAGAATAAAGTAATGTGTGAAATCAAAAAGTTTCCTTTGTGTAGAAAGTACTTATATTGGAGAATGATGATACGAGAAATTGTGAATTGCCCTCTGAAGTTTTAAAAACAAATCTATCACAGTACGTGCTTTGCTGAACGAAAGCACTGGGTGCCAAAAGTGGGTATTTTAGCAACATCCCCGTTATTACTCATAAGGGATGTTATGTTTCTCTACCGGGAGCTGAGAGAGCAGTTGATGTCATTTTATGGTTGGTTTGCTGTTTATTTTCCAGGTGTCTTAGTTGTCTACTGCATGATTATTTTTACATACTGTAAAAAAAATTCTCAAAAGAGTTGTTAGGTACTTAATTTGCCTGGCATATTTCTTTGTGTATTATATTTAACAGAAATATATTATATTTAACAGAAGTATATATATATCTGTATCTGTCTCCTACTATGTGCCAGAAACCATGCTAAGTTCTTTAGTGAATATCAAATACTTCTGATGATTAGGAAATAGGAAGTAGACAGCCTCCCTAAGCTTGAATTTTTTTTTTCTTACCATCAAAGCATATCGTGTTTAGTATTAAATTTAGTCCTAATGTCTAGAACAATCAAATTTATGCTAGCACATGCAGATTGTTTTAATTATATAATCCTGGCCCATCATTCCAGGTAATGATATCAAAGAAAGATTAAACTGCAGTCCTGTATAGCAAAATGTGATACTTAGAAAGATCTTATGTGCAAGAAATTTGATCCACATTAAATTACTCTTCAATGTGTTTGTCAACATTTTGCTTCCCTTTGTGTTCATCTGTGTACATATTTCTCACCCAAATGACTGGCATCCGGAAAATATTTAAAAAGTGACATCTAGTCCAAAAAAAACCCCACCATTCTTTCTCCTTGTTGTTGTTGACTGACTAAATCTGGTTCTAATACTGAGTGGAATTTCCAAACATGACCCTGGGGCAAGAGAGAAAGCAAAAGTCAACATATTTCCCAAGGTATTAAACCTATCAGAAGGAAGTTCTAGTGTTTCCTTAAACACACACAATGCAAAATGAATCAAGATATGATGTCATGCTTTATTGAAGTATTTATTTTCATTACAATTCACACAGTTCTTCAAGGTCAGAATGACACTGGTCCTACTAGAAAATATGGGATTTGTGTTGCATAAATCATTCTCTTTAGAAAACAAACCATGAATTTTCATGAATTTGGGACATAGCTCTAGGAGCTAGACGATATCAAAATTCAAAGATAAGGGACAGAGTGTCTTTTTTTAAAGGCTTCATTGGAAAAAAGTTTAACTTTTGTGGTTATGCTGGGAAAAAAAATGCAAAGACCAGTACAGCCTATCCTTTTTTCTTTTAGAAGTTGTGGAGGTCTTTTTTTCAGCAGTGTGATTCCCTGACATCCCCCGACTCTGCCATTCTACTCAATTTCCTCTCACATCTTCTGTACAGCCCCCTCCCACATACACAGGACAGAAGTGGGACAAGTGGAGAAGAAAATGATGAGAGTAATGCCGAGGGAAGACAGCAGTGTGTTTAACATCACAAGATCAGAGGGAGCCCAGAAGCAGAACCTAGAAAAATCCTTTCACAGCATGCAATATAGAACAAAAATCCCTAGAAAACTCAAATACTACTATTATCATGTTTCAAAACAAGAAAGCTAAGAAAGGTGACAAAAGGACCCAAGAAAGGCTAGCACATACTTTTAGCCACCTGTGTGTCAGGTGGGAAGTTTTCATCAGAACGCTTTAATTCTTGTCTTTGATGTATGAGCCCAATCAAGACAATAATGTGTCCTTGAACCAAAATGAATCCCCTATGATAGGCTCTATCACTCGGGGTGATAAACAAAGCTTTTAAAGACATAAACTAGCTCCATAGGTGGCCTCCACTCACTCCAAGAAAGCTTTTGATTAAAAGAAAAAAAAATGTATGGAGGAGCAAAGTTGAATGAAGGCATACCGAAAGTTTTATTCCATTCGGAAGAAATAAACATGAAAATGAGGCCTCTCCAGTAACTCTACGAGGATGGACAAATGGAAGAAGCCAGACCATCAGATAAAAGGAGAAGGAACAACTTCGCCTCCATGGCCTCAAGATTTTTACTTTGAGGAGCATAACCATCGAGGGTTGAACTACCACCTAATTCTTCTCCACGGGGTTGCCTGACTAGCTCAACCACAAATAAGACCTCTGCTCAATGGGCTTTGCTGAGAAGGTTGAGGCGCAACCTGCAGGAAGCATGGACCCACTGGTGCTCCCTTGGGTGGCAGCCTTCACAGATGAAGGGATGAATCCTGTGCAAACAAGTGACAGAAGCCAAAAAGCAGAGAAATGGAAGAACAATGGAAAATGGAGAAATTGAGATGAGGTTTTCAGCATGAAGAGAAGTTCTAATGGAAAGGAATTTCTCCTGGTTTGAATGTTAGAAAGCTACAAAAAAAAAAAAAAAAAAAATGGAATCTCCACCGCCTGGTGAGAATGGAAATATGGAAGGGCTAGTTAGTGGGGGACTCACAAGAAGAAGCAATTATACCTTTCAGGCTTTGGAGCTGGTCGGGGGAAAACAGAATTGAGAGTCCTGTTAGTAAACTCACCCTTGAATTTCTCAGAATGCGGAGGACTTAGACGTGGCTGTGAACAGTGCTAAGTCACTCACTTTAACTCTCCGAAGGCACAGTTTTTAGAACACTCGCACACTGTTGGGGGATAAGTTTGGTTGGATTCCGTTAGCTGCTGTTTTTCTAGGAGAAATAAGTGACAACTGTACATGAACCGACATTTCTAAAGCTACTACACAGAAGTTCTGGCAAATTTGGTGGTTTGAGAGCAAGGGTATTACCGTCGGATTTCATTCCGACGGACCCAAGAAAAAAACATAAAATAGGATGTTTTACTTTTTTCGTGTTTAACTTTTCAAGCTTAAATGGCAAAAAACTATGGGAATGAAAAAAAAAAAAACTATGGGAATGTGGCAAAGCAAACCTCAATAAGAAGATACAATTTAAAAAAGAGTTGAAAATATCCTTTGTTATTTATCATCTTGTGGAATAAAAGTGAATGTGATGAAATCACAATGGACTAAACTGGCTTTCTCCTACAATTCAAAGCATTGGGCCAATTCTTCAAATCATGTGCAGGTGGTAACAATTCTTGAGTTGTCTTCATAATGAGGGACTGGTGAGATAAGAAAACTTTAAATCAATATTTATTACCCAAACATACTTAAACCATATCTTTCATTTTTTTTTTAACCAAATCTATGGTTTTCAAATTAGAACTGCTAACAAAGACCTTTATAAATTCACCTATCATTAGAACCTGTTTTTGACAGTTCTACATTGAATTGTTGAAAAAGTGCTTCAAGGAAGCATCAAAATATAACTATTAATGGTCATAAGGAAACCATGTACTAATGCATTTAAACAGTTGCCACTGTTTTATTCAAATGACTTTAAAGATTCGAGATGAATGATTTTTAGTTTAGCATCGTACAGAACTTTAATATAAATGAATCATTGGTTTAAAATGATTTAAAAATATTTGGCCTTTAAACATTGTTAGCATTTTTTCCCCTGGCATAAAAAGTAGAGATTTGGGAAATACAGATTATTAAAAAAAAAAAAAGAAATTATGAAAAAGATTCTAATCTCACTAATTAGGTTCAACCACTGTTAAGTATTAGTATATTTTCCTGAGGGAGAGAGGGAAGGAAGAAGGGAAAGACAGAGGATATTTTATCATATTGAGGATTGGTTTAAAAAACAAACAAACAACAATATATTCTTATATAAAAGATAGTGATACTTGTAAATATTTGTTATAACAGTTTTCCCAATTAGCCATTTTGCCCACTGTGTTTTCATGTTTCTGAGTAGTTGTCATTTAAGTTTTTGCGAATTCACATGAGTTGGTCTTATAAAAGGTATGACCTCATCTGAGGTGGGTTTTGTTTGTTTCTGGAGAAATAGTTCTCAAACACTTCAGGGTCGTTTTACTCTCTTAATAACCAGTGAGAACTCCAAGGAACTTTTATTTATATTGGTTGTATCTGTCAATAGTTGATTAGCAATGAAAACCAAGACATTAAAAAAATCTGTACATTAATTCATTCAAAAATAGCATTAATAAATTCTTCATATGTTAACACAAATGGCAAGTTTTTTTGTGAAAAATAACAATAAGTTCCAGGAAAAAAATACTCAGGAAAAAAATTTTCGTTAATTTACCTTTTTGCCAATCTTCTTCATATCTGACTTAATAGCAAAGAGCCAGTCTAATGTCAACTTTTTTATTCAATCTGTCACCACATGGTGTTTTGGCTGAAATATAGGGAGAAAATCCAGGCTACAGGGATATGTTGATGAGGAAGGAGTATTATAATAGCCTTTTCAAATGATCATGGATATTCTTCATCAGCACACACACAGAGGTTAATTGCAATAAGAAATCTGCAGCATGTCAATAAATTGTACTGTTGCATTAAAATCCATTGGCCTTGAATATAAATAATAGTGAAAGGGAATATAAAGGAAGGGAAAAGAAATGTTGGGAAATATCAGGAAGGGAGACAGAACATAAAGACTCCTAACTCGGGGAAACGAACTAGGGGTGGTGTTGGAGGGGGAGGGGGGCGGGTGTTGGAGGGGAATGGGTGACGGGCACTGAGGGGGACACTTGACGGGATGAGCACTGGGTGTTTTTCTGTATGTTGGTAAATTGAACACCAATAAAAATTAAAAAAAAAAAAGTTACAAAAAAATAAAATAAAATAAAATCCATTGGCCTTCACGTGGTCTTCTACCGACACATGATCTTCTAACATCCTTCCTTGGTCTTAGGAAAGATTCTTGAGTTATACAGATCTTTCAAATGGTGACATTTTCCTTATAAAATATTTTTAAACATCACATGTATTGCTATCTTGGCTAATTTCATAATAAGATTTTGAGTATTGAGTCCATGTTTTCAAGAACTCTAATTTTTACTTGAAAAGCTTAACTGTTATTGGCAACAAATGCCCACAGCCGTGTTCCTGGAAGTGAGAGGTCTACTTTGGCCATTTTCAAGATAATGCCTGCCAGGTTCCCAAGTCTGAATAACCAGTTCTGTCTGCTGGTAATTCCTTCATGAGATAGATAGATAGATAGATAGATAGATAGATAGATAGATAGACAGACAGATAGAGATAGAGAGATGGATGCTAGAGTACCAGGAAACTCAGTGGCTCATCAGCTTACAAGTCAATTACGCGCATTTTTTCCTCAAGACCGTCCTTGCTGCTTGCAGAAGTGTTTGCCCAATTTTGTCAGTTTATTCTAAAAAGCCTCGTGCCTGAGGGTTGAGGTTCAGTATTATTAACTATTAATACTTCGTGAAAGGTATTCTCTGGTGCAAATGGCACCTTCTCTTAATTTACTTGAGGGCTCCTTCCAGAAAAGCGCGTGGCCTGCTCTCCTTGTTTACAGCATCAGCTTCCCAACTGTCTCCTTGTATCTACTCTGTTCCCCCAAATAGTAACCAAGTAACCCCTTTAAAATGTTAAACAGTTCTTCCAAAGCATAGAGTCTAGGAAGGAAAAAAGAGTAACTTTAAGTGGGGAAATGGGGCGAATACAACCATAACCAAGGGGGGAATGTGTAATACCCTAAAGGTCACGCAGATATTCTAAGAACTCCGTACGACATGACTGGGTAAGCCCTTCACCTCTGTGGTTTCTTGCCCAAACCCCCAAACTTCAGTCTAATCGTGAGCTCAGCATCAGACAAGCCAAGTTTGGGGGACATTGTGCAGGATAACTTGGCCGCTACTCCTCCAAGACGGTCAACGTCATGAAAGACAAGGGACGATGGAGAAACAACCATAGACCAGAGGAGGCTGTGAAGCCATGACGACCCAAAGTACTCAGAGCATGGCCTGGGTCATGGAACAGATGAAGGGCATTAATGGAGAAACTGATGAAATCCGAGTAAGTCTAGAATGTGCGCTTAGCAGTAACGCAGCCATGTCGGTTATTTACTGTTGACAAAGATGTCGCGTAAGGTGTTAACAATGGGGAAACTGAGTGACACACATATGGGGGCTCTCACTGCTATCTCTGCAACTTCTCATTAAATCTGAAACTATTCCAAAATTAAAAAAAAAAAAGATGAGAAACTTGAGGCTGATCATTTTACTCCTTTGCTCAAAATTCCCTGCTTGCTAATCATTCAAAGTTAAAGCTAAGTGCTTAACAACTCCTATGTAATCTGGCCACCCATGAACTTTCTTTTTTTTTTTATTTTCTATTTTTAATTTTTTAATTATTTTTTTACCCATGAACTTTCTGATCTTTTCCTAAGTAGTCTTTCCCCACCTCCCTTTGCTTCAGTCATGCAGGGCTCTGTGCTGTTGCTCTAACACAGTAAGCATTCATCTGCCTCAGGGCCTTTGCACTTGCTTCTCCCTTTGCCAGGTAGCAGCGTGATTTATTCCCAGACTTCCTTCAGATCTCTGAACAAATTTTACCCCTTTAAAGAAGATTTTTTTTTTTACTGTTTTATATAAAATAATCATGTGTCCCACTCTGGCACTCCTTATTCATTTACTCTGCTCTGTTTTTTTCCATCTGATGTAACATCACCAGCTAATATGTTTACTTGTCCATTTTTAAAATTTCTTCCCCCAGAATGCAATCTCTTTGAAAGTAGGGACTTTGTTTTGTCCACTGCTACCCTTAAGCATTTAGAGCAGAACGTCAGATATAGTCAGCTCTCAATAAGTACTTTTTTTAAAATTTATTTTCTATTTTTTTAATAAGTACTTTTTGAATAATAATTCAACAATAAAGTGTTCGTGGGTTCAATTAAAACAAGTAATGTAAGTAAGAAATAATTGTTTTGCTATCTAACGCTGCCAACCATTATTTCTGGGGAAAGCCAGGAACTTATTCGAATATTATACCTTTGATTACTTTTGTGTGTTAAAATCTTTTGTTGATATTAACTGGCAGAGTTTTTTGAAATATCTTTTCTTGGCAAAGCAAAAGAGTCAAAAATCTTACGTTCTCAAAACTGTTTCTGGAAATTTTACTGGTCAAAGAAGTCCAGAACTTTGATTTTGAACTTCTATAGAATGCAAGGTTGTAGAGATTCAGGAAAAAAGTATGCTAGATATCAGTATGGAAGCACATTTCATGAAGACACAGGCATTCAGGTAAATATAACTGATGTGAAATAGTAAACAAGTTCTATATTTTATAATTCTGGTAGTTCTTTCTAGAATCAGGTGGAAAAAAAAAACTTTTCAACATATCTCCTCAAAGGTCATTATTTCTTTGTATCTGTAGAACAACAGCAACAAAAACAGGCTAGGTCTTTTTTTCTAAGAAAGTCTTAGTTAAAGGATATATTTTTTTGTGTTTATTTAATTTTCCCCCATGTGAATATGTTGTTCTACTGTTTTTAAATATGTATATTTAATCCTTATTTTAATTCACATTGGAGCTAAGTGACAATCTAAGTAAAAAGTACACAATATTAGAGAAAAAGTCCTTCAGGATCTGATTGCATTGTCCTTCGCTAATTGTGCCTAACAATTTATTCAAAGTTTGAAACCTTTTTTTTAAAATAGGTTTTACACCATTTATAAATAACAATAGAAAATTAAAGGCTGCATTACTGTATTTTGAGTTACCATATTTCTTAAAAGACAAATTATTTTCTTGAGACATTTTTCCGAATTCTGAATAAGAAGCTTTCACTGGGATTCTGAACTTTATTCAAGTGTTTTTATTTTTATTGTTTATATTTGGGATCCACAGATGGTTACAATCGAACTGAAGAAACAGATTGTGTCCAATTTTAAATATTTATAAGAACTGATAAACTTCAAAAATGAAACATACTGGTTCTCCCTCCTGCCCCACTGTCCCAACCCCCAAAGAATTGGGTCTAGATTCTGGGTAATCATGACTTTGCAGACCTGACAGTCGTATTTTATATATGGTAATAAGTAAATGTTGTTTATAAGGTCATCAAATACTTAGGGCATGGAAGAAAGTTCTGAGGTTGGAAATAATACCAATAAGTTGCTTTTCTAATAGGAGAACTTCGTTGACTTAAATTCAGCTCAAAATTAATCCTAAACATTAGGTATTAATTTATAACCTTGTGAGAGACTTACAACATGCACATTTCCATAATTCTGTATAAATGAGCTTTCTTTTTCTTTTAAACCACAGGTTGGTACCTTTTGACCACCTTCCCCTGTCTCGCCTACCCCCCAGTCCCTTGCCTCAGGCCACCACCAACCTAGTCTCTGTATCTGTGAGTCCCCGTTTGCTTTTTGGGTTTTGAGATTTTGTGTTTTTTAATTCCACATATAAGTGAAATCATATGGTATTTGTGCTTCTTTCTCTGGCTATTTCACTTAGCATAATGCCTTCAAGGTCCATCTGTTACAAATGGTAGAATTTCCTAATTTTTTATGGCTAATTAATATTCCTGTGTGTGTGTGTGCGCACGCGCGCGTGTGCGTGCCCCACATTTATCCATTCTTTCAGTTATTGACGGCTACTCTAAGAATGCAATCTCAGCTGTTGTAAATAATGATACAATGAACATGGAGGTGTAGATATCTTTTTGAGTTAGTGGTGTTTTTCATTTCTTTCAGATAAATAGAAGTGGGATTGCTAGATCACATGATAGTCCCCTTATTAATTTTTTGAGAGACCTCCATCCTGCTTTCATAGTGGCCGTACCAATGGACAGTCCCACCAACAGCACACAAGGGCTCTCTTTTCTTCTCTTTTCTTGCTAACACTTATTTTTTTTTGTCTTTTTCATACTAGCCATTCTGGCTGGGGCGAGGTGATATGTCATTGGGGTTTTAACTCGCATTTCTCTGATGAATAGTGACTTCGAACATCTTTTCATGGCCCTGTTAGCCATCTGCAGGTCGTCTTTGTAAAAATGTCTATTCAGATTCTCTCTGTGGTCCATTTAAGGTTCGTCCTTTGAGGTCCTCCTTTGCTTGGAGCATATAGCAATATGGAAAACAAGACCTATTTTTTAGAAAAAGGGCTATATATCTAAATTGTGTGTGTGTGTGTGTGTGTGTGTGCGTATACATATATTAGCTCAGAACAAGCTAAATGCCTCCGTGTTCGACTCTGCAACAGGTACACAAAGTAGTAACGAACCTGCAGCAGTGAGCTTCGCTGGTCTCCAGGCCCTGACCCGGTCAAGGTAGCAGGACGTTCATTTACTGTGATGCAATGGCTCTTCATCAGCCTCCGTTCTTAAAGGTCTGGGATATTTTTTCTGAGTCCTTGCCCACGTTCCCCTCTGTCCTTTGAAAGGAGGATGGAAATAGTTGCTTTGGATCCCTAAGGATGCTGTGTTGAAATGATGGCGTGTGTCTTGAAAGCCAGCAGGGAGGAGACTCCGATTTGAAGCCAACCCCAAACACTGGCTCCAGGAATCCATGTGAAACGTCCTCAGTCCAGAGTCACTAGTCATCAGCAGAAGACGTGATTCTGACAAGGGGGCCCCAGGAGGCCAAATGGAGCAACTCAAAAACCCCTAGACAGGAGAAAGGGGAAACCTGGAATTGAGAGAGGAAAAACATTAAAAATGCCTTCAACAGGAAAGTACAGGATGAGCATTCAAAACATCCGAGAAAAGCTACCCTTATAGAGGACTACCAACAAAGTCAAACTTCAGAAAAGAAATTCACATCAAATAAAATAAGTGAAGAGTTTGTCAATGACTTCAAAAGGTTGACCCTGGGGAAATAACTGAGAAAGCAGAACGTGTTCCACCTTAACCATTAATGATCATTAGTAGGTAAATGGTTAAATGACGCTGGTACCATGAAATTGTTTGGGAGAGACCATCTCCACGGCACCGCTCACATCTCTGCATGTCTTGCTAGAACATCTGTATGATGAACAGCCTTGGAAGACAGAGATATTATCTCCCTCGGGAGCACAGGCCGGGTTTGTTCACTCTCCAGTGTAATAAATACAGTATCTTCCTCTAGGGCCAAAGTAAAGCTGCTCTGCTGATGGCCAGAGAACGACGATTCGGGTTCTCTAAGCGTCGGTCACTTCACTGTGGACGCGGGTGTTGCCCATCCTCCTTTGTGTGACCCTGTGGGAACTGGAGCTCAGGGCGCTGGTCTAAGTGCGGACACCCCTGATACTGTCACTGCTGTTAGTATAGAACTTCTTTGTCACTAACCCGGGAATCTCATGTCATCTGCCAGCACCCACGAAGCTGTGGCAGGCTCGCTTTCAACTTGCAAATAGAGTAAAATCTCAGACCTTCAGAGCTGCTGAAATTGTTAAAAAGTTGAAATCTCCATGATGTGGAAAGATCACCAAGACATACCGAGGAAAAAACTCACCAAAGTAATAATGTAATAAAGTAATAGTGTACAACGTATTATGAGTATCTACACTACCACTCACGCGTATTTGAGCCCAACATATGTGGAGGAGTATAGAAATATTTAAAGAAAATTCTGGAAGGATACATACCAAATAATAAAAAATGATTACTGTTCTATTGGAAGAGAAGGAGGCTTGGTACCTGGTTAGAGGTGGGCTAGACAAAGACTAGGATACCAAGGAGAGCGTAATGAAGTGGTTGGCTCATGATCCACTCATTCTCCCTGGGGGTGGGGGGTGAGGGGGCACCACTGGGAGAAAAGAAGCGAACTGATCTCATCTCCTTGCCAACCGGACTTACATATATACAGATTAATGATATTTGGTAGGTGAAAAAGACCTTCTCTATACAACTCTTCCAGTAGGAAGTCTCTGGCGAGAGATTGACTGTGGTTGATAAACTCAGAACATATGGATGCATAAGGCTTAATTAACTCCTTAGAAAATGTTCCATAAGTTCTAGAACTCTTGAGTATAAAATGTAGATGTTTCATAACTTCAGTGTTCCTGACTTGTCAGGTAACCCCATAAAACCTTACTTGGAGACTCCATGGGCCAGGATGGCGTGTCGAATGTGGGCGGAGAGACCTGGGAAGTGTGTGGAAGCTCCAGACCTGTTTCATCTGTGCTGCTTGGTTCAGGGTATCCTTAAAATTGTTTGAGAGGCTTGCTCCTGGGTGAAATCCCTGATTTTCGGGAGTAGGAGTCTGCTCCGGCCACCCCGTTCTTCCCTCCTCAAGGCGCTGCTCTCCTGACCTTCTCTACCCAACCCTTAGATTTTGATGGTTGTTGACAAATCATCAAAAAACGCAGTGAACCCTTTCAACCTTCTTTTCTGTGTCTGCCTAATTAAAACTCTCATTTGCTTCTTCTTCTTCTTTTTTTTTTTTTTTTGTAATTTTACCCTTGAGTTCTGTTACATAGTTTCTTCCAGGCATTTTTCCACTTTTCTGATAACTCATCGTTTAATGAGCATTTACTTAATTCTAGGTACCTGGCCCACATTTCCCATTTAATAATCACAATACCCCTGTGTTACCATCTCTATGTGTTTTACAGAGGAGCATCACGAGGCACAAAGAATGCAATAATCTGCTCAAATTCAAACAGAGCCAAGATCAAACTCAAGCTTTTCTGATTCCAAAGCCTGGACACTAGGACTTCTTTCCCCATCTTCTCCTCTCAGACTCTTAAATATTGTTTTTCTGAAGTTTCTTTTCTTGCACTTCCATTCTTGCTCCAGATTTGGCTCTTAAACTTTTCTGGATCAAGCAGCACTTTGAAGGTGTGATGAAGGCTCTGGACTCATTTCTCAGCAAAGAGCGTATAGGAATAAATACAAACATATTGCATATTTTTTACGGGTTTATGCTATAATCTGACCATGTCAGGAGATACCAGTCTACATGTTTATTCAAGTGATCTCCTCAGGTTGAGTGGCTTCAACTGGCACCTATTTGTGGTTTACCTTTTGTAGTAAACACATCTGGTACCCTGACTCACATCCTCTAAGTGCCACCGCTGTTTGCACACGTCAACTGGGCAGATAATTCCCTGTGGACTTCTACCTATTTCATGCTCACCAAATTTGGCATCTAGGGACCCCCTACTGGCTCTCCACACCAGGATTTCTAGTGTAGACTTTGTGGGACCTGGACCAGCCAGAGCGAGTACAGCTTGGACGTAGGGGTGCTGACACTGGCAGGGGCGATGTAGGCCAATGCAGTAGGAGTTTGTAGACTAAGATCCCTGCCTCTCGTCCTTTCGGTGCACATTCCTGGAAGGCATCCTGTGCCCATCTCAGCTGGTACTGGCCGGATTGAGCCCCCGTGCCCATCTCAACAGCCTCAGTAACACCTTGAAATGAGCTCTTCTTTTCCACTTGCTTTCCTGTCCCTGATCCCTTAATCCTGCTCTTGGGACCACCTCCCAGATAAACTAAATACAGGTTCTTCAGACGTTGCTTTCAGGGCAACTCTATCCAGCCTGAAACAACTCTCAAATTTCCTTTCCTAGTCCTGACCTCCCCTTGGAGGTTCCATCCTGCGCGTCAGGCCACCTGCACATTTTAACTTATTTTCTGCATATGGAGCCCTCATTCTGAGCACGTTCCCTTCACCACAAGTTCCTCATATTGGTTAGTGACATCCCGGAGGGCGGTTCTTCAAGGTAAAGACTTCAGTGTCACCCCTGACTCTGCCTTCCTCCCCACTGTCCTATCCCATCACTAAGGAAGTCACCTTTCAAGAACTGGCTCAAGGTCATACGTTGACATAATTCTGGTTCCTGCCACGCCTCCGTCTTGTGCAATCCCATACAATTTTCACATTTCTGTGTCCTTCTGAAGATGTGTTTCCATCTCTTGTTCCCGTCTTGGTTTCCTCCATCTGCCATGAGCTTCAGAAACACAGGAGCCAAGTCGGATTTATCTGGTCTTCCCAGGTGCCTCGTGAAAGTGCCAGACCTAACGGAATAGCCCTGAGGACATCAAGGGAGTCAGCCGTTGAAGGAAAGCACAGGGAGGAGAGGATGGATGGGCTGGGGGCGGTTATCAGTGGGCAGTGGGGGGAAGAAGGGGAAGAGTGATGATGGCAGTGGGGTTGGCGTTGGACAGGGAAAGCCAGGCCGTGGGAAGAAGCATGTGTGCAGAGAGAACGCAGAGGGCGGAGGGCTACGGATGATACGGATGTTCAGGGTTCAGGGATCTACTCTAGATTAAAAAAAAAAAAATCCCACAGGTTATTCATGCTCAGTTTCCCAAGTCCTGTTATTTATACCGATTGCTGTACTCTCCAGATTAATGTTACAAATGACTCTTACATATATATATATATATATATATATATATATATATATATATATATATATATATATATATATATATATATATATATATATATATATATATATATATATATATATATATATATATATATATATATATATATATATATATATATATATATATATATATATATATATATATATATATATATATATATATATATATATATATATATATATATATATATATATATATATATATATATATATATATATATATATATATATATATATATATATATATATATATATATATATATATATATATATATATATATATATATATATATATATATATATATATATATATATATATATATATATATATATATATATATATATATATATATATATATATATATATATATATATATATATATATATATATATATATATATATATATATATATATATATATATATATATATATATATATATATATATATATATATATATATATATATATATATATATATATATATATATATATATATATATATATATATATATATATATATATATATATATATATATATATATATATATATATATATATATATATATATATATATATATATATATATATATATATATATATATATATATATATATATATATATATATATATATATATATATATATATATATATATATATATATATATATATATATATATATATATATATATATATATATATATATATATATATATATATATATATATATATATATATATATATATATATATATATATATATATATATATATATATATATATATATATATATATATATATATATATATATATATATATATATATATATATATATATATATATATATATATATATATATATATATATATATATATATATATATATATATATATATATATATATATATATATATATATATATATATATATATATATATATATATATATATATATATATATATATATATATATATATATATATATATATATATATATATATATATATATATATATATATATATATATATATATATATATATATATATATATATATATATATATATATATATATATATATATATATATATATATATATATATATATATATATATATATATATATATATATATATATATATATATATATATATATATATATATATATATATATATATATATATATATATATATATATATATATATATATATATATATATATATATATATATATATATATATATATATATATATATATATATATATATATATATATATATATATATATATATATATATATATATATATATATATATATATATATATATATATATATATATATATATATATATATATATATATATATATATATATATATATATATATATATATATATATATATATATATATATATATATATATATATATATATATATATATATATATATATATATATATATATATATATATATATATATATATATATATGAGCCATGTGTCTGATGGTCAGGACATCTGGATGTCGCATCCCCCACGCTTTGACCCCACAGCCGTAGACTTGGAAGCGTTGGTAGGGACCATCATGGACCTCTCCAAACCACAGCTTCCCATCTGGTTTCACGTCCTCCCTCCTGTCTCCGGCCTTCCCAGTGTCGTTCATTCTCTGAAACATAAATCTGAAACCATCATCTTGCTTTAAGGTACAGCGCGTAGAATGAAATTTTGAATTATGTGGCCTGGCACCAAAACTCACCTTGACCACAGCTTCTGTTCTCAGTCTCATCTGTCACCCTGTCCATCTTCCTAAGTGGCCTTTTTTTTTTTTTTTTTTTTTTTTTGACTACAATGAATGTTCTCCAGTATCAGGATGTGCCCTGATCTTCAGAGCTTTGTGTATTTGGGGAGGCTACTCCTTTAGCTGGGCGGCCCCCCTCCTCTCCTTGTTGGCTTGGGAAACCTGAAGTCACCTTTCAAGAACTGGCTCAAGGTCATACGTTGACATAATTCTGGTTCCTGCCACGCCTCCGTCTTGTGCAATCCCATACAATTTTCACATTTCTGTGTCTTCTGAAGATGTGTTTCCATCTCTTGTTCCCGTCTTGGTTTCCCTCCATCTGCCATGAGCTTCAGAAACACAGGAGCCAAGTCGGATTTATCTGGTCTTCCCAGGTGCCTCGAGAAAGTGCCAGACCTAACGGAATAGCCCTGAGGACATCAAGGGAGTCAGCCGTTGAAGGAAAGCACAGGGAGGAGAG
Source organism: Vulpes lagopus (assembly GCF_018345385.1). Classification (NCBI taxonomy): domain Eukaryota; kingdom Metazoa; phylum Chordata; class Mammalia; order Carnivora; family Canidae; genus Vulpes; species Vulpes lagopus. Next base: position 54,006,991 of record NC_054836.1, on the reverse strand, counting down.
GATGATGGGCTGGGGGCGGTTATCAGTGGGCAGTGGGGGGAAGAAGGGGAAGAGTGATGATGGCAGTGGGGTTGGCGTTGGACAGGGAAAGCCAGGCTCGTGGGAAGAAGCATGTGTGCAGAGAGAACGCAGAGGGCGGAGGGCTACGGATGATACGGATGTTCAGGTTCAGGGATCTACTCTAGATTAAAAAAAAAAAAATCCCACAGGTTATTCATGCTCAGTTTCCCGAGTCCTGTTATTTATACCGATTGCTGTACTCTCCAGATTAATGTTACAAATGACTCTTTACATTGTCGTGTACAGAAAGGCATCTAAGGTACAAAATGATGCGAAGCGATTTAAATAATCTCTATTTTGAAAATATTTTACACGCTGGGATTTGCCTTTTGAGAATCTCAATGCTCCAGGCTTCTGTCTCCGAGAATGTGGGGCATCGGTTTCTGAGTGTTTCCTATCTTACCTCATCTGAAAGCCAGAAAGGGAGCCCCAGGAGCAGTGGTGTCTGGCTGCCGAAGACTCTGAAACTCCCCAAAATAAAACACTTGACGTGCTTCCCCATACAAGTAACTTCAGAGGGATAGATTTGATTTATAGTGTTAATTCCCCTCGCTAAACTATAGCAGGCAAGTAGAAAAGATGAGAAAGTGTTTTTTGATTTTTTTTTTAATATAGAAGATATGTTGGGGGGGCACCAGGCCTGTTATGATGGCCGAAGTTTCTGAATTTCTATGAAAAAAGATTTCCCATAGTTCTAATAAAAGGACTTTTTTCCCTATGAGCGCAGTGTTCTTTTTCACTGTCCTGTAGACATAGAATATTCTATTGTGCCACAATTTGGTAGTCTTATGAATCATTTTTCTTGGCTATACTGCCAATAGTCTCCTGATATTTTCTTAGTAGAGTACAATTGTATATATCTGTCCTCTCTCTCTATCATCTGTTTATCTGGGCTATTTTGCTACGGGTTTCTCCGCTTAGAGGTTTCTCCCTCTCCTATCTGCATTATGTATCTAGGTCTAGGTCTAGATATACCTTTGGAGATAAAGATATAGATAAGGAAACCTTCTTCAAATCCGTTGTTTTGGACATTCTTCCAGGATATATAAGTGGTTTTATCAAACAAGGACACACACACAATTCATTCTTTTCTGGCGTCTTTTTATACTTATTTTTTTTTACACTTGGCTTACCTGATTATGATAGAATCTAGCTGAATTTCTAGCTGAATTGAAACCCATCAGAAGATAGAAAAGGAAAACTAAAAAATGATATATCAGAAGATAGAAAAGGAAAACTAAAAAATGATATAAACACCATTTCTGGACTAGGTAAATACTATTGATGCATTGCAACTATAAACGTAGAGATTGTATGATTTTTATTCTCCCTTGATGAAGTTCAATATGTTATTAATATTTCACTGTCAGATATTATATATATAATATATAAAAATTTATATTATATTTATATACACTTATAAATATATAAATATAAATATTATAAATATTTAATATATAAATATATTAATAAATATTTAATGTATAAATATATATTATAAATATGTGTGTGTGTATATATATATATATATATATATATATAAATAAATAAATAAAACACACACCAGTCACACCAGTTTCTCCCATTAGCTGGTAAGACTTCCTAGACCATAAACTATCCCTGAGAATTGATTCCACACTCTCTCAAATATGACTTCTCAGAAGCCAAGTCCTTTAAAAATACAACATTTCATATATTTCTCAGACTACATGGCAAATCAGTATCATGCAAACATAATACTTTAACTACTTTTCTTAGAGCATGGTGTTGAGAGGAAAAAATTTAATATATCTGTGCTACATCTACATTAATGCAATGGTGCAATATTGAAACTGCTTTTATCTGCCACATTTCTCAAATGAAAGCGGCAGCTAAATTTTATGGTAGTTAAAGTGTGAACCTTGCACACAATCTTGCCTACGCGGATGTGGCCCTTTGGTATTATTAAGGCAGTAGTCTTTATTCTGCATCTTGGGCTTTAAAAGTTCCTACGGACACGAAGCCTATCATGCGGTCATGTCTACACCGTAAAATCGTTCCAAAGTGCACAGCAAATTCTCAGTAGAATTCGTAAGCCTTTCAAGACATTCGAGGAACATTGTGCCTGGCATTTGTGAAGCAGGCTGTAGTGGAGACTACGGTCCACCTTGGCTCCCAAAGACACTGGACGTGAACTTATCCATAGTTCTTGAATGGTTTTGGAATAATCTGCCAGTTGTTGGCCTCTGCTGCTGTCCACCTACCTATCTCGTACTTCCCGTACGAGGAGTGTGCAAATTCCAGTATTTAAAAAAATGATGGCAAGTATTACGTGGCTTCTATTCGAGTTTAGTTAAATCTTGCAGAGTAGTTTACCATGAAGCAGGGAAGGGGACACAGAGCAACACCTTCCCATATTAGTATGTTGAAATGGGATTATGTTCTAAATATTCTTATGCTTTTTTTTTTTTTAACGAATCGAGGACGTTTGGATCATTGCTTTGATGCTGATAAACTCCTTGTATCACTCGCAGTCAACAGTAACTTTTCTTGAGTGGTTCTGATTGAGGGAGTGACATGCACTGTTGGCAAATCCCCCACGGGGTAACCTGAGCTCACACGGGCCTAGCCACGGTACAGTAATGACATGATTCTGAGGGGATTTGAAACCCTACCTCAATAAATTTATTTCTGTTTTTCAACATATATTCAAAGCAATACTGTGGCATTGTAATGTGAGTCTTGACAGGGCTAAGGTAAATTCATCATGCTAAACTGAAATGTTTCTGGCAGATGTCTACTCCGTAACAATCAAATTGTGTGTACTGTGATATATGACAACCACAGTGCTACTTCTAGTTGTAAAACTTACAAGTGTTATACTTTATTAATGCAAACTTGGAATGTAATTATGCAATGTGTTATCCCACCATGGTTTTTCATCCAGAAAAACTTGTTGAAGACAATCCGCCAACTTCCAAATAATGGGAGTATTTTAGTGCACGTAGAAAGAATAGGGCTCTTTCCTCACAAGGGTGTGCAGGCATTTTGATGCTTTGATAGGATACAAAATCATAAACTTGTTGAAACTTAAGAAAGCCTACAAGGTAAAGTGTTTACTCTTATTAACTTTGCTCCCCACGGAAATAGTTGTGTGTCCCAAGCAGATGCTCTTCTTTAAAGACAAAATGATTACAATGCCAACATTAGTACTGAAATACTTTTTTACCAAGATGTTTTGGGATAGCGTCTGCTTAATTATATGTACAACACATATGCCTCAGCGTCATTTATCATATGTTTAGGTCAAAGAACCTAAAGTTTCGTGTAAAGGAAAATGTAATCCAAATGAATGACAACTTTTTTGACTTCCGTGATTACATGAAAGCCTCAGCACATGACTCCTTTTATTCTATGACATGATTCCTGAAAACAAAAACACCCAGAGAATTGGAATATACAACATTTTAAGAATCCGGCAAATAAAAGTTTTATATTAGGGTTTGGATCCCCATTGTCTTGTCCTCCATACTTTTTTTTAAACAATTAAATATTCTAGTGAACAAAAAAAAAAAAGCCCTTGGTTCTTTTTTTTTTTTTTTTTTTTAGGCTCTAGTTGCCAGATGCAAATCACACTACTGACTGGGCAGCTACATTGTCCTTCCCTTCAAGTACCAGCCTCTAGCATGAGGGACAGAAGGAGCCCAAGTGGCTTCATCTTGCCCTGGTGTCTCCCTTCTCCCTTATTATTCTTAGTAAGCACCTATATTTTAAAGACCTCCTTGAAATTTAATTAGTATTTGCAATTGAATTTAAATATTTACATTTTAACATAAATATTTTTTAAGAAAACAGTCTAATTCTATGATTCTTTCACAATTCTTGTTTGTGTGTGTGTGTGTGTGTGTGTGTGTGTCTGTGAAGAAAAAAATAAAGTAGATTTGGGTCTTTTTTTTTTTAAGAATTAAGGAAACATAATGTGTGATGCACAGAACTTAAGACAAATTAGGCAACCTCGTGGGGCCAGTAAACACCCTCCCAGACTAACACACAACTTGGAACCTGCCCAATTGAAAATTTGAATCAGGTTGTGCAAAAAAGACAAAGGCTGGCAAGAATGTAACTTTGGAAGATTTACTCACTAATTTTAGAGCTGCTGGAGGCCCACCAAAGAGATTTGGGTCATGCATTACCTAAGACTTATGATGGGAAGTAGACTTACTCATTAGGGCAATTAAAGAATGACTCATTTAATCAACAGTTAGTACTCAGTGAGTAGTGATCAGTTTAGCTAAAAACGATCAAAGAGTCAAAAGTGGAAATTGTCCTCTCTTCCAGTTATAGCATGCTTATAATTGTCACCCAGTGTGCCGTGGTAATACACGTCTGGTCCTGCACGTTGTTATTCAAGCTGCGTACACACACACACGGGTACTTCTTCATTCATAAATGAACACCTCTTACATTGGAACTACAACATTTTCTTCTGGTAGTTTTCTCACTGGCTCCCCCCTGGAACACCATGTATACTTTCATTCCCACCATGTAAACCCCAAGTGCAATTCTGAAGAAGTTTCCTAATGTCGGAGACACTGTTTATAAGCACTTTCAGACCCATTATCTCACTGAGTGAAAACATAACATTTGTGACCTTGAAACATTAATGGACTTTCAAACTTCTGTGCACTTGACCTGTAACATTCATGCATTGGTTTTGCATGCAAGCACTGGGCACATTTAAAATGTCCATATAGGGAGCGCCTGGTTGGCTCAGGGCATGATCCCGGGGTTCTGGGATCGAGTCCCACATCGGGCTCCCTGCAGGGAGCCTGCTTCCCCCTCTACCTGTGTCTTTGCCCCTCTCTCTGTGCATCTCTCATGAATAAATAAAATCATAAAAAATAAAATGTCCATTCATCTGGGATAGTCTTTCAGTTCTCTTCCAAAACTGAATTTGTTCAATCCCTCCCCCACCCCCCATGTGGTCCTAGAGTCAGTGCCTTAGATCAGGCCATCACCATCTTTTGTGTAAATGAATACACGATCTCTTACTGCCTCCTGACATTCATCTTCAGCCTCCTCTAGTTTGTCGTTCATACCGCTGCCCCAATAAAATATCAAAATATAAATTCGACCCCGTTTCCTTGATGACAGTCCTGAGAAAGCTTCACGTTGCCTACAGGTCTGAGTTTGGAAACCCTCAAGCAAGGCATTTCTGGTGCTGTGCTGCCTCGCTGGACTCCATTCTTCCACTTGCCGTCGCCTGCACTCTACCCTTTTTAATATTCTTACAACTTGAGAATGAACACATTAACCGCTTGCTCTTTCTCCAATCCCAGTTTGAATAAGACTTCTGGGAAACCCTCCCGGCTCTTCCAGGGAGCTTAGTCCCTCCTCCCTCTCCCCTCTTGCAGCAGTCCTGTCTGTCTTCTAACTCTTGAATTCCATCAGATTAACGTGCGTTCTCTGACAATTCAGTAATGGTCGCCTTGCTGTCACTACTCAGAGCACAGAGCACACACCCAGGTGACCAGTAAATGCTCTTTCACTAGTTGAGTGACTATCTGAGGTACCGATTAACATGTTGTCATTTACCAACCCAGGCTTGAACCAGAAAACTAAGGTTGATGTTGGACCTACTGCAGCTTCAAAGTGTCTGACTCTGAAGGTGTACAAATGTCAAGTTAAGTGGTTTTCTTATCTTTGTTCACATTCATGTGGAGTCTCTAAATAGGACCTTTCTGGAGGGACTGATGTCCAGACCAAGAGTTCTATTGTGGGTCTGCTTATACACAGATAATGATGTTGCGTCAGTCTAGGTTGTGTGGAACGACGTTCAATTTCATCATCTCTGGGGATCCTAAATGTTCTATAACCTCAGTCGAAAACTTTGGATCATTCATGGTAATGACACCCCCTTTCCCTCTTCTGTGTCAGCTTGGTACAGTGTGAGACGTTGGTATGAAGATGTGTGATTATCAGACTCAAAATTGCTAAGTTCACGTCTGGAGTGTCTAGTGTAGTTCTTGTGAGAGTCGATTTGACCGTCCATGCTGGAGAGACATGCATCTAAGGAACCACCAGTTTACATTATTTTGATAGATCTTGGAAACACGTGATACCAAGATTGGACTCAGACATCATGTGCATATTTGCACACACACACACACACACACACTTACTCTTACTACCTCGTTAGTGTCCTGGCAGAAAACAGATGGCTCACTCAAAGGGCTTAATTAAAGAGCACTTAATAAAAGGGACTGTTCACGGGGGAAGAATCTGTTGTAAGGTAACCAGCGAGGGAAGCTGAAGTGTCAGAAGCCAGTACCAGTGGGAGTGGGTACTTCTCCAGGCCTGAAGGGGCAAAAGCAGGGAGCGGGAGCTGAAGAGAAGGCTGGCTACACGGTAGCACTGGATGTTGGTGGAGTTGTAAAGGTCATTACCTGGCAGGAAGGGGGCCAAGGAGTAGGGCAGGAATTAATACCTTGACCTCGCTCTCTTCCCACCTTCTGTTTCCCATCAGTGCTGCCATCAGCCAAAGGCAGTTGGAAACCAGAAAGCGAGGGAGCCTGGCACAAAGGCAGAGATAGAGAACAGACTTAGACAGATGGAGAATGACCAGCAAACAAATGATGAAGAGCGTCTAACTCCTTTTTCTTTTAGATTTTAATTATTTATTCATGAGAGACAGAGAGAAAGGCAGAGACACAGGCAGAGGGAGAAGCAGGCTCCCTCTGGGAAGCCCAATGAGGGACTTGATCCCAGGACTCTGGGATCACTCCCTGAGCTGAAGGCCCACGCTCAACCACTGAGCCACCCAGTTGCCCCAATAACATCTAGCTCTTGATTCCTTATCTATCCAGAAAAAAAGACAGCTTTGATAAACAGGGACAAGATAGTGAAATACTGAGCAGACTGGCTTTGCGTCAATGCACATAATGCGAATTAAGGGCAGTGGCTAGGATTTTCAGTCTCCACGGGGAGCCTGTGCTAGGATGCCCACTCCAGGTGGCAAAGATGGGAGACAGAAAATAAGGCTGATGAGACTTCAGGTCCCCATGTCCTCATGCCAGCTTCAAGCAGTTGTGTTGAACCTATTCTGTTAAATTATATGTAAGATTTCCTAAGCCAAATATGGTTGGAATAGCAAGATCTGGGAATAGACACTGGGTTTCCTAGGTCTGAGGGAGCTACTTGAGGAAATGAACTTAAGCAACCTGTCCCCCACTGTTTGGTCTGTAAACCAGAAGGGAAAAATGCAGATCCTAGATGGATCACAGGGTTGTGAACATCAAATGGGAAAGTGGAAACGGCTTCCTTGTGAAAAGTTAAGCTCTACAAATGTCAGGCCCTATCACTCTTGGATACTATCTTATAAAGCTAGTCCCTGAGTATATGCTCACAATCATCACATCCTCTCCCTCGACTATCTTTCCTCTACACATGGAGCACTTCACTCAACTCCAACTTAAACATCACATACAAAGAAAAGATAAGCAGTGAGAAAATCCAAATGTGTTGGCAATATCGCTGCATGTTAACAAGAAAGAGCTAGGTTCACGTTGAACTCCGTTTTCGTGGCGCCTAACTCTCCTTTCCATAGGTCCTATTAACTTCAAAGGGAGCTCCGTGCATGTAAATGATTATATTTATTGGATGCGCCAACTCCTTCTTATCCTCCAGGCACAATTAGAAATATCATAGAAAAATGAATGTCAGAGACTTGGATCCATATTTGATATTCTATGGGAAATTTCCTGTAGTTACAGATGTTAAAAATCCTGCCCAATGGTCCAGTTATGAACATGTACTCTTTCTGCTTCTACCATCTTTGGAATGATTTCTCTCATTTTAGAATATTCTCTTCTACATTAAAGGAAAAAAATGTTCTCTTTAGATCCAGATAAGCCAGTGATAAAATCTTGGCTTGTCCAACCTGGTGTGATTTAAAAAAAAAAAAAAAATTTGGACTGTAGAGCGCTGCTCGTTCAAGAATGTTAGAGCTTCCCTGGGATTCTATTGTTCATACTTACAGTGATCCTGTTCCTCCTTTAGGCCACTCTGGAAGCTGCTGGTTGAGTCAGTGTCTAGGAATTAAATTAACTAAATGGGTGCCCAGTTTAATACTCCATCCACTAAACCACCTGTAGTTTCCGTGTTCGTTGCAAATTCAGGCCATTATTAATATTCTTGTTAGGTGGCTATAACCTCGGGTGTTCTCGGGTTGAAATCGCCACAGTCGATGGGAGCCCAGGGTAGGTGTAGGAAGAGTTGCACTTTCCACACCGATTTGCTGTTTGTTCTGTTTAAATTAGTTGTCTAGGGTCACCTGGCTGGCTGAGTCAGTGGAACAAGCAACTCTTGATCTCAGGGTTGTGAGTTCGAGCCCCACGTTGGGTGTAGAGTTTACTTACAAATAAAAATCTTAAATAATCAGGCGTCCAGTGGCTCTTGGTGGAAATGTCTCTGGAACTAATTCTGACAAACAAATTATGTCCTCACCCAGACTCCTCAGTGGACCTGACCTTGCAAGTGGTACAGACACGGTTCCTGGACCATACGTATCCTTACACATTATGTATTATACAAATAATATGTGTGTTACACTTCCGAGAGGGCAGGTTAAGTCTTTAACTGCACACTTCTTTAAAGTGACCCCCCAAAAAGAGAAAAATGGAAGAATTTCCTCAAATCAAATATTCAGAACGCTTATGAAAGAGAAAACGTGTACTACTGAGAAGATGAAAACCTTTTCTGGAAACGTACCCACGTGATGGGTGGGGCGACAGACACAGAGACTTACTGATACTGTCATAAGCAAACTGATTTATGAAATAGTTATTCTAAGTAGTTTTACAAATAAAACCATATCCACAAAGTAACCTGGATCCACTGCGAATTATTCGTAGAAATAAGTAAGCAAAGACAGTCCTAATTTTAGTAAATATTGATAGAGCAAAACAATCCAAAGTATATATAACAATCACATTTCTAGTGAAAATGTGTGTAAGTAGGTTTATTTTGAAAGGAAAAGTCCTACTCCCAGTGTCATAACCAATTAAATTCTCCAGGTAATGACCCCATTTGCATAGTGAGCGGAACCCACAAGTGGGAATTTTAATGGGCACACCACCTGAGTACAGTAATTGAGAGTGACACAACTTGAACTAGTTTTGTGCTTACCCCACTGAAAATTCTACTCATATTATTTTTAATGTCAAGCTACAAGTCAAATTTCAAGATGATGGATTTGTTCTTTTTTAAGCACTGAGTTTGAGTAAAAGAAATGCTTTAATTCTGTTATGCATTGCATATCTTTGCTTTAACTAATCTGTAGTTCTGATTCTCGCCCTTGCTTCATTTTCTTCAGTGATTGGAATTTAATTTTATTCATTAATTTGTGAATAATTAGATAAAAAAAAATAATGTCCTCAGCAGCCAAATTGCTTTTGGATTGCAATTTAATGTACTTTTACCAGAATATGTATTCTCGTTAAGCTGGCATAATAGTTTACTAAAATGTAATTGTGTAAATATGCCCAATTATTCTTTCTGATGATCTAAGGAAATCGAATCGAATATGTATTCGGATCTCCCTCCTCCTCCGCCTCAACGCCAGTAAAACGCCCTTCCTGCAGAGCTGATCACAGATGCCTTGTCATCTGAAGGTGTTACTTTTAAAAGATGTTCTCCTTATCTCTCAGGCACTATTCATGTCCTTGAAAGAATTGTGCATTCTGATTGAGGGATCCTATGACGTCCACGTTAAATCATCTAATAAAGGTGATCTCAAGACTCAGAGAGTCAGACACACATGATGAACTGTGCTTTCTAGGTTTTGAGATGACATGTTAAAACTTCTTTTGTTTCACTCGAAGATTGCTTGAGATCCTAACTATTTGTAGGTGTTTGACACCACTCCGCCACACGTGTAATTGGCATAGCATCCAGCAGACAGGCTCTGTACATCTTTACGCTGCAACCTACCAAGTTAAGAAATGTATTGGTTCAATATAAAACAGCAGGCTGTTTTTAGACATAGTTACTAGTGCACAAGCTTTAATATGGCTTGGCTTCATCCTATAATGAGATCTTTTGGTTCCCTGCTCAACAGGCTTTATTCCTTTGCAAAAGGCTATGAACTATGTCAAGTGGATCAGCTGCTTTTGTACACCCTCTTTCTTGGCTTTGGAACGTAATTCTTTTGCTTCTACCCCTTTATGCATCAGACAGAACTTAAGAACCTTTTCAATTTTTCAAGCTAAACTTAGAATTTGTTTGAATTTGCTTTTTACGATTTTCCTAATAATTACCTTCTCTACTGAACCTCACACAAAGACCTGCCTGGAAGCGAGCACCTGATTGCAAAGCCATACTTTGTCTTTAACGCGCGTTAGCCATACCCCGTGGCGGGAACGTGTCAAAGGATGGCCATGGAGCGTGATTTCTTCCCGGCCACCCCACAGCCGAACGCAGCCCCGAGGTGAGGGACGGGGGGCACAAGTAACAGACAAACAATGGAACCAGACCTCGTAGCCAGCGCTCAGGCGAGGCCAGGGAAGTCCTTGTGTTGACGTCGGGCAGCTTCGGAGCTGTCGGTGTGGCCCCTGCGGACACTGTCACACTGGTGTCCCGGTTTGGGGAGGAACGGGCTGGTGCAGTCCCTGCCTCCGAGAGAGCCTGCCTTCGGGCTGGGCTGGGCTCGGCTGGGGCTGCGCTCCGAAGCCTTTGCACCCGGCTGGCTCCTGGCTTCGTGAGAACGTGATCGTGGCGTTTGGATTCACGGCGCTGTGAGGCAGAGGGAGCAGTTACTGTTGGGAATTTGGGGATGTGCAAATACTGGGTGGATTTAGTCACCACGGGTCGTTTTTGCAAAAACCACCCTCCGCTGTAGGGCTGCATCGTGACATTACCCCGTCTACACACACACACACACACACACACACACACACACACACTCTCTCTCTCTCTCTCTCTCTCTCTCTCTCTCTCTCCCAGAGAATCTCGAATATTAAATAAGCAAATACTAGCAGTTTTCTCATGAGAGGTGCCGAACTTCTGCCCTAGGTCGCAGCTCCCTGAGGGTCCTGACTCCACTGGGTTACCTGGAGAAAACAGGCACTGGAAATTTATTGGTTATAGTGGGGCACGGAGATGAAAGTTGTTCAAGGGACTGACTGCCTTGTAAAAACAAAACAAAACTCTTCATCAAAAAACGTAAACAGCAAGTGTGGACCGAACCCTATTAATATATAAACCAGTATTTAAAACAAAAATGGTAGGCTTTCCTACGTTAGTGTAAAGGGAAAAGAAAAATGGATACTATAGTATTTGATGAAATTTTATCTTGCCTGTCAGATTAGATGTGATAAACCTACAGGCCTACAAATCACGAGTAATTGGAAAGGGCATTAAGGTCTTGAATAATTTGAAAAATAATCTCATTAATAAATAAACTTATTCATTAGGTGGTTGGCTAAACCCAAGCACTTAAACTGAGAAGGCAAGCCACAGACTCGGGACTCCAGTCTTATTTATGTTAGGCGGTGACTTTGACATTTATAACATTAGAATCTAGGGCACTGATAGAGTTTGTATGGATAAAGGGTGGAAAGTTATTACGTAAGGTTGCCTTGGTTACTCTTGAAGTGTTCAGAGATATCCTGATGACTTTAGGTGAGGAAAAAGGATATAGTTGATAGACTAAAAGAATACAGACATAAAATTATATTCCTAAACAAAAACCTTCTAACTAAAATGTCTTTTAGGGTGGGTGGGGGGTTAAATACTAACTATAAAACGTCACCTACTACTCAAAGATGGTACCACTAAAAACCCTAGATGAAAATACTTCTGATGATTTAACTTTGGGTGAAATTCATTACATCTAATACCTGATTTCATAGATGGTGTGTGTGTGTGTGTGTGTGTTTTATCTCAGTGTATATATTAAAAACAAAATTACCTTTGTTTCCATTTATTTACTTTGGAATTATCTCCTAATTTCTAAAAACCATTTACCTAAGACTATGTTTTAAAATCATATATTAACTATGATTTGCAGTATAAACGGATCTGAATCTTTCAGAGTTCATTTACAGGCATGAGTCATGTGATTTGCATAAGGAAATGAGGAAATCTTCAGGAAGGGAAGTAACAAGATGAAAGCCTCGAGTTTTAAATTATGGTCAGATTCATTCAAATATCAATACAGTAATTAGGTAGAAAATATGCTAAAGCACAATAGAGAATTTTTTTTTATTTCAAAATAATGTATTCAGGATAATACAGGTCCAGTTTAAAAATATTAAAGGTTAGGTTTCCACATTTAAAAAGAGACCAAATCTGTAACTGTAAACTAGAGCACTTAGTCATGATGGCCATGTAATTCAACAAAACATTTTACATACAGAAATTCTAACATACACTGAAACTATTTTCACATTTTCCTACTTTGGTTCTTTTTTTAAAAAATCATACAAGATACTTTATGGAATGACTAGAGTAGACGACAGAAAAAGTACTGTGAATATAAATATGAAAAGAAATTCTATCCACCAATATTCTCTGTTACGAAGAAACATTACTTTAAAAGTGCTAATATTTTCACTGCAAATAGTGGCAGACAAATCACTTTGCTGAAAAATCTCGCGAGATAAAAAGTGACATTTTAACAATTCCAGGTCATCAGAAGGCTTTATATGTCAATACACAGATGATACTCTTATATCCTAACAGATACGTATAAGTTAACTTTGGGTATACGTAAATATTCAGATTCTGATTACTATGAAATAGTACAAAGATATTCTTATAACTAATGTAACAAAAGGCATTCTTTAGACAAGAGAGAGACAGCGGTTTCCTATAATTCTATTTAAACCTGACAATTTAAAGGGTGCTTGTACACACACGCACACAGCACCAAAAAGGGGATGCAGGAGTTTGCCTTTTTTTTTTTTCTTTTTTCTTGAAGTCCTTTAAGTAATGACAGGATTAGAAGCTAGGTTTTATCTCAAAGGAGAAACCGTAAGTGACATTCCTATGCTTTGGGTTAAAAACCTTAAAAGGCTAGGTTTGCTGAGGGCTTCCTAAAAAGATGCAAGTGTTTTCACTATCAATTTGAATTTCAGCTGAAGACCTGAAGTAACTATTAATCCAAAAGTATACTTCCAGAATTTCTACAAATTTCTACAATTTCTACATTAAATCAAACCAAATTACAATTTTGGGAAGACCAGACTTAGGAAAGCACATGGTATGGAAACAGACTCCAGCTTTCCTTTGCGCTATGCCTTGCTAACTATATACTTAATCTCGTACTCGACTTATTTTCTTTACGCCTGCAGCATCTTTATAACCTGCCATGTTGGTTTCGTTTAATATAAAGTCGCAATACTGAAATCTGGTCACAGTGGTGGATGTCGTTTCCCACTGCATTTGAAAGAATGGTTTACATTTAAGACGGGTGGTGTTTATAAAACATTGGCTACGAAACAAACAACCTCCCTCTCCAAAAAGACTTAGAGCTCCAAAAAAAAAAAAAAAAAAAAAAAAAAAACAAAACACAGAACCAAAATGCTTTTGAATAAATCAAAATATTGGGATTTTAATATTTAAAAAAATCATCTAATTTAAATGCATTTATCAAAAGTATTCCAAATTCTTTATAAAATAGAGCTATTTTATTAATAAAGCATTAGGTTCTTATCAAAAACTTTATCATAACATTAAATGTGTAAAAAGCTGCATATTAATTTAAATTTTATAGTATTTAAAAAACTATATTCCTGCAATTAAAAAAAAAATACATACTTAAGGCATTTTTCTTTTAACTGCTTAAGGGTTCCCCACCTAAAACTCGGTCCTAAATCTAATTCATCCAAAAGGCCTCAAATGCCACCTTCTCCATGAAGCCTTGTGCATATTCCAGTTGACAAGAGTTATTACTTTCTGTGTGTTCCTAGAGCCTGGTCCTTCTCACATAATGCTCACTTCAGTGTGCCTTGACGAGGGTTTGTCCGTGACAGGTCTCTTTCCTCTGCTAAACTGAATACCCCTCTGGATAGGAGTTCAATGGCAGGCCATTAACACACGGTAGGTGCTCAATGTCTGTTGAACAAGCGGAGAAAGTGAGAACCCAGGATGGAGTTGAAACTGGGTCCCCAACTACGGTGCAGAGTTGTTTCCCAAAGTTCACTTTAAAGGAAGGGATGCTTCCTTTGAACCATGAAGAGATAAACATCAAAAATAAATTGTCTGGTTTAAATACCCACAGAGAAATAATACATTTGGAGCAAGAGGCTCCTAAGAATGGTTAAAAGAGACAAATATGCATAACAAGGAGGAGACATTTAGCATATATATATATTTTTTTGGTCAAAATGTCCCTCAGTCATTGTAACCTATTAAGTTTAAAAGTAGTTAAAATTTTCACATATTAAACCATGTAGTTTTGGTTAGAGAGAAAAGGCTTTCGGAGATTACTTAAAATAATGAGTTAACAGTGCAAATACTGGGTTGCTTCATGAGTATCTTACCATGTGTTTTTCTGCGCCTTTGAAAGAAAAATTCTTAAAACGCTCCAGTTTTAACACAAACATAAGATAAATACCTATGAAGGAAAACAAATTCCACAGCATTCCATACAGATTTCCAAACAGTCCGATGATTCACAACAAGCATCCATGATGCCACAATCCATGTCACATGGGCAGTTACAGTCATCCCCCATTTCGTCTCCACAGCAACAGCAGCAGGCTTCTGAGGTGCAGATGCCACAGGAAGCTTGGCCCAGGACAATATTGCAGAGGGTGAGGAATTCACAGAACAAGCAGGCCAGGATACAGTGGACACAGCAATCTTCGTTTTCAATTGGGAAGAGACCACATAGTGAGAAAAAAAAAAAATGAACACAAACATAAATCATCAGTGGACTGAATTAATAAGAATTGATCAAAATAGGTAATCCAGAACCCCACGACCTGCAGTCTTAGAAGTCTTTCTGTGAGCTGGGTGCTCACAAATCAACTTAAATTTTAGAAGAGCAATCTTTAGAAGTCGATACTGCATTCAGGAAAAAGAAGAAACCAAAAAGGTGGTGGTTGTGTGCACAGGCGTGTACGCGTGGCTTAGATTTTACTTCATTCTCACATACTGTGCGGTGGTCTTAGTCGAGATTCCACTTCTCTGCACCTCTCTCCCATCTTCACTATATCCTACTGCTCTCTACAAGACAGGCTAAACACCTTCCGTGACGTTAAAGTCCTTTAGAAATAGAAATTGGACTGCTCCACCCACCGGCTCCAAAATTGGAAGAAAAAAATATTTAGTATGATATATTCAGTCTGTTATGCAGCTGTTCCAGGATTACATCATCATCGTGATTTGTAAGGTAATTGTTTTAAAGATAGTTATAAAAAGCTAGATTTATTATCGTATGAAGACAATAGAGTTTAACTGCCAGCAGCCGGTTCTCTTGAATGTGCCTTCAAACAAATACTCGTATTAACTAGTTCTAAGGCTTCTGACCTTAACTTTCTACTTCACTAGGGAATGCTTACATTTCAAGGCCAAAAGGGGATTCTACAAAAGCTCACTTGAAATTGAAGAACCTTGAACTGAGTATTCTTAAAGCCCTAAGAATATTCTTGAACATAAGATTCTTTCTGTATTATAAAACACATCCTACACAGAGCTACCTGTAATGGCTCTACCAATTTTAAAGGGGGGAAAGAATGGGCATCCCACCCAGCCGTAGAAGTAGAGGGTTACATCTTTGAAGCCTCCTCTGGTCCCTTCCTACATAGAGTTTCCTCATCAAGAGGTCATCAATGTCTTGGATTTTGACTGAACCTTTTCCCTGGCTTTTTTCACTGTACTTTTCACAACAGTAATGTGGAAACATCCCTCCGTAACCTATCAGAAAGGTAAAAGGGTACTTTATGAATTCCTGTGAGTAGCATTTTTTTGCTCAACACTGTTTATTTCCCCTCAGTGATTCATGTCGCTGTTGTTCACTTATTTTCCAGGTGTAGCGTATCCCAATTAACTATGCCATAATTTATTTATCCACACTATTTGTGAACGTATCTGTCATTTCCAGTGTTTTTTGCTATCCCAAACAGTACTGTCTGGAACAGTTTTGTGCCACTGTCCTAGAGCACACATGCTATGTCACTAGCAGAACTGGAGGCTCACAAAGATAGGCAAACTTGTTTCCAAAGCACTTGCTCCAAAATTTACTCCCCCCAACCAAGTTTGAGAATGTCAATATCCACATCCTCATCAATCATGGAGACTGTCCTACTTCATATATGCCAGTTAGGTGAGTGTGAAAGGGGCATCTCATGGTGGTTTTACTTTGCATTTACCTCCTCACTAGTAAGTTTAGATGTCTTTTCATGTTTCTTCTTCTTTGAAACAGGTGTTCAGGGCATTCATGTTTCCCTCTCATTTTTCTAATTAAGTTGTGCTTTTTTTTTTCTTACTGATTTGTAGAAGTTCTTCATCTATTCAAGATACCAGTCCTTTCTCAAAAATGACTCTGTTCTCAATATGTGGCTTTTCTTAGGTTAAAATAAAATAAGAGACAGATGAGTTAATTTTTAGACCCTGAGAGCTTAAAGTAATAAAGAGAAATCTAAATCAAATCTTGTAGTTAGCTAGAGGTACGGGACTGATTACATGGCTGAGGAGGCATTAACAAGATTTGGTAGCAGAAAGAAATACAAAGTTTTAATGTCTGATTCAAAAGAAGGGAGCCCAGCCATGCTTATACACAGAAAGGAAGAAGAAACAAAGAATCGGGAGGGGACAGACTGAATGTGATTTTAGTTAAGAAGTCAACAGCCCTCAGGAGAAAGAGGGACGGGAGTGACGTTCCAGACTAAATAGCTCATTGCCCCTCGGAGGACCTATCTATTCATTGGAGAATTAAAATCTCTTCCAGATTTTAAACAATGACAGCCGTCATACAGAAATGAGCAGCCATACATCCAGAGTAGTCCGTCCAAACTCCTACTTTGAGCCAACAAGAGTCACAGATTAAGTCCATTAAATCTATTTTTAGTAAACAAAATGAGAAAGACAGGCTCGCTGTCAGTAGATCAAACACTGCCTAAAGCCTATCTTCTTTAACAAAACAGTGATTTCTGTAACTAATAGGTATGCGTGGTTGGTTTTTTCATAGAATGGAAAGCCTAGTGTTAATGAAGTAAAATTATTTATTGCCTGTTTTCAGAACGGAGAATATGTTTTCATTGCTTTCATTTTTTAAACACTATTTTAGATACATACTTTGTACTAAACTCTGTTTACGGCTCTTTCCAAATATCAATTCACTTAATTCTAATAATCTCAAGAAGCAGTACTGGTATTTATCCTTGTTTCTACCAATATAGACTTAGAGAAATTTTAGAAAATGTGCCCAAAGTGGTAGAGGCCAATAGCAGAGTCAGACTGAGAACCCGTGCCATTCACCTGGATTGGCCATGCTCTAACCTGGCGTGCGGCGCTGACTGTGGGGTGGAGCCCTCGGTTCATCTTCCTTGGGAGAATGATCAGCTATAAATCCAAAACTTTCTGATTTGTTTTGATCTTTTAGCCTTGACTCGTGTTCCCTTCTCTTTTAAAGATGATTCTGAATTTCACTTTTAATAAAGGGTTGACAGTAAAGGTTAACCCTCAACAAGTAAGAGCAAAGTTTGAGTGGAGAACTGATAAACTGCCAGTTACATTGTGGAAATAGAAGGTGGTAGGCAGCCAAGAGAGGTGGTGTCTCAAAAGAAACAAATCTGTAAATTTAAAACATGAAAATTAAGGTCCACAAATCTATGAATAAAAGCTGTAAATTCGGGATCCCTGGATGGCGCAGTGGTTTGGCGCCTGCCTTTGGCCCAGGGCGCGGTTCTGGAGACCCGGGATCGAATCCCACATTGGGCTCCTTGGTGCATGGAGCCTGCTTCTCCCTCTGCCTATGTCTCTGCCTCTCTCTCTCTCTCTCTGTGGCTATCATAAAAAAAAAAAAAAAAAAAAAAAAAAAAAGCTGTAAATTCTGACATGGTAATGACACAGGTCTCAAAAGAGTAAGGTCTTTATGTAAATACTAAAACTTACCAAAAAAAAAAAAAAAAAGACATCCTCTTAAAACACAGGTTCTACATAATTTACTAGAAAACCACTACTCTGAAAAACCAATCTATTTGTGGCACCTAAAAACCACAAACCAAAATGCATTTGAGAGATTACAGTGATATTAAACGAGGTGCATCTACAGAGACCTCGACCACAGACACGGTCATTATCTGCACTTCTTAAGTAAGAACTACCTGGGCAGTGACAACAACAAAAAGATCCCTAAATTTTACCAAATCAACTTGTTTTACTTTTTGGTTGTGTTCTGGAAAGAGCAGTTTGATCCAACTGTAACCTGGGGTGGTGAAAAGAGGAAAGTAAGGCGGGAGAGTGGACAGCTGCTATCACTGTCACCCCCACCACCTCCAGGGGAATTAACAATCATAAACAGCGTTACGATGTTGGTTTTATTTGAAGCAAAGAGAGGATTACAGGTATTAGCAAACTAAGAAGGCTAAAGAAGAGGAGTCCTCGGCATCAACGTAGCTCGCAGTCAGAAATAATTCTTTTTCCCCCTGTTCTTGAGGGTTTTTTTTTCCCCCATTTTTACAGTTTTATTCAGTCATATTTGCAGTTTGGGCCAAGAGTATTTAACCTCTGAGAAGCCAACTAGGTTCTGGGAAGGATGCCTGTCCAAACTGGGCCAAGCAAGGATTGCGCAATTCAGCGTACTACCCAGAGGGCACTGACAGCTACTGTAAATTGAGGGAAACAAAGGGACATATAGCAGCCAAGTACCTTCCCAGAAAGCCTGAGCACAAAGTTTCATGAAAAGAAACCAAAACTGTTATGAGTGACTGACGACAGCAAACCCAAACAGAATGTTCAGAGTCCTAGGCCAGGTCATCGCTGTTAGACCCGGGCAGCTGGTCTACTGCAAGCAGCCAGCCGCCCCCTGCCGTGAGGGGACACCTGACACCTGCATCACCAGCACCCTGGATGACTGGTGGAGTCAGCTGTGACTGCTTCAGGGGGCGTGGTTCTGTCGGAAAGGAGACCCTGAGATCATTTTGGTAAGAACACATTCAGGTCCTAATGAAACAATCCCAAACTGACCTAATCCGGTGTGGCCCCAAATGCTAAGAAAATACAAGGGCAGAAGTTACAGTGAACAGAACCCTGACTAAGCCATCAGAAAACCATCTGCGTGGTGAACCCAGCTCTAATCTGAAGGAGTCTCTTACAGTTCTTTAGCTTGCTTTTTTTTTTTAAGTTGTGATATGACAGGTGCTCTGAATTTCTTGGAACACAGACCCCACGCAGCAGAGTACCAGGAAGCGCAGAGCAGCGAATTCTGAGAACCACCCCCAAACCGTGTGTGTGTGTGTGTGTGTGTGTGTGTGCGTGTGCGCGCGCGCGCGCACAGATGTGCATGTGTTTTATCTCCTCTGATCTCTAATTCCGTTTCCTAGGCCTGAAATGCTTGAAACTCCTTTCTTAATCGGGGCCGCCAACAAGTAACCTGGGCACAGAGTGGAAGAGGTTTGTCATCGTTGTGAACAGGCCGACAGCGCGCCAAAAAGCACTGGCAGATAAAAACACGAGCAGCCAATTATGTGTAATTAGTAATTTAGGCAACTGCCCGGAGATCAAACCTGACTTTACAGCCGAAGCTACAGGGAAGCCACAGGTGTCCGCCTGTCTTGGGCGGCGCAGGCTCCCATCTGCCCGTGGGGGTGCAGCGGGGCTGGCTGTGCAGAGGATGCCTCACGGGTGGAGGCTCGCTTCTTCCCAGACGCGCCTGTGCTGCCACTGTGGTTTCTCGACGCCAAATCACAAAAGCAGGCTGCAAGTGGGTTTTAGGAATCCTGAATCGCCGCCAGGACAGCTAAGTGTCTGGCCTCGGTGCCGAGGCAGCTGGGACGGCTGAGACACAGACCCCTCCAGGGAGCTCTGCTCCTCAGGTGTTCGCAGGGGCAGGAGACTCAGGGACACGGCAGCTCGGCTCCAGGCCGGCCTGGCCTCGGGCCCCGCGGTGACCCGCCGCCTGCACGCGCGGCCCGGGCAGACCTCCTCCACAGAACCCTCTGGAACGCTGCTGTCCCCGGGAGGCCGTGCATCGTAGCCAGAACACGGCCAACACTTTCCTAGTAGGGAAGAAAGTGAGTTAGGGCAGGAGGTGAAAGGAAGAGAAGAGCCGTATTTTCCACTTGACTACGAAGAAGAGCACACGCAGGAGAACTGCACAATTATCTTCACTATTGGCTTCCCCCCAGCAGACCCGAGGGGACCCTGGGAGAAGACGAAGACTGTTGTCCCACACCCCACAGGGGGGCTCCTGGAGTGTCCTCCCGCGTCCACGTGCTGGGGCCACCCCTGCACCTAGGGGAGGCGCGCCTGCCGTCTAAAGGGCCGTGGTGGGCGGCGCACGGTGCTCGCTTCTCTCCTCTCTCCTGCTGCCTGCCCCATGGTTGATTCGCTGAATATTCCAAACTCTGAGAGGTCGGATCCAGGGACGGTTACTCACGACTTAGGTCTAGCACGGAGTCACGGAGTCCGGGAGCGAGGCCTGTGCACCACAGCACCTTTCCTTGGTCCTCAGGAGCCGTACAAAGAACTCGGAGTAAAGGCTCAGTTGGCAGAGGGGCTCACTTAAAACGCTCACGTGTGTACTTAGCGTGTGAGCCAACAGCAGGGTAAAGGAAAACAAAAAAAAGGGGGGGGATGCGAGTAACATTTTCCATTAATTTACCAAATCTCTCTACTGTGTTAAGATAACAAATTGGTAGCTGGTACTAACACTACTGTCCTCAGAGGGGCACGGTGAGGACTGAAAGGGACAATGCCCATAAAGTGCCCACGGAGGGATTTCGTGTGGGAGTACTTATTAAATATGACTGTGATAGTAACGAAGATAATGGAAGAGGATTTATTCTAGGGAGGCCACGCCTCTTTACCTACCAATATATATAATTTTTAATTTTATTTATTCATGAGAGACACACAGAGAGGCAGACACACAGGTAGAGGGAGGAGCAGGCTCCCTGTGGGGAGCCCGATGTGGGACTCGATCCTGGGACTCTCGGATCACGCCCTGAGCCAAAGGCAGACCCTCCACTGCTGAGCCACCCAGGTGTCCCTCTACCAATATTTCTTTCACGCTGCTCATGATCCCAAAATTGGGCTGCTCCATTTTAACCAAAGGAGGTTTATAAAAGGCTCAGTTTACAGTTGAAACACTTGGAGGGACCCAAAATGGCAATGCTAAGAGACAACCTGCAGAAGAATGAAGCAGGCAGAAATCTGTCCAGAAAGAATTAGTAAATCTTGTGTTTGGCTGCAGCGGAAGACTTAAAATAATAATCTTTTCAATATTTAAATTACATCCATTTGTTTCTCAGGAAGCTAGAAGGCATAAGCAGAGAACGGCTATACTTTACCTGAACTGATTCACTGCTGACTTTATTCAATGGGCCGGTTGGAATATCTCTAATCCAAAAGGTTTACTTAATAATAATAAAAAAAAAAATTAACTTCTGGGATAACAAAATCCACTTTAGATCTTAGAAGCATTTTCCTAGAGAGACTATGTCTAACGGTCTGCTGAAATTGGTCACAATGCCATCTGTGGCTAGGAAAAAATATATTCTTTCATTAACACTAGGATTTACATTCTTAAAATTATACAAAAACGATCTAAGAAATCTCTCCCAAAACCTTAATATTTTTTCCCATTTTCACAACTGTGCTTGTCTAAATACTGTGCAAAAGTACATTAAGAATCAGCTTTTTTTTTTTTTTAAAGCCAAATAGTGTTCACTGGGGTGACACTGCAAAAGGTCGTGGTGGTGATGATGGTGATGGTAAAATGACACCTTTGCCATATCAGATGCTTTTTATGAATTTGTTTATGGAGATATAATTAACATGTAACATTAGTTTCAGGTGTACAACATGACTCAACATATTCACACTGAAATGATCACTGCAATATGTCTCGTTTACTATCTGTCATCATAGTCCCCCCCCCCACCCCGCTTTGGAGAACGTCTAAGATCTATTCTTAGCCACTTTCAAATATGCAATGTGTTAATTATAATCACCATGCTGAACACTACATCCCCATGACTTATTTATTTTATAACTGGATGTTTGTTGCTTTTGAACTCCTTCATCCATATTACCCAGCCCCACCCCCAAACCCTCACCGTCTCAGGCCGCCACCTACCTAATCTGTTCTTTATACCTCTGAGCTCATATTTTTTTGGTTTTTAGATGCCACATATAAGTATGATCCTAGGGTATTTATCTTTCTTTGACTTCTACATTTAGCATAATGTCCTCAAGGTCCATCATGTTCCAAAGGCAAGATGTCCCGCTTTTTTCCTTTAATGGCTGAATAATGTTCAATTGTGTATATACAAACACACACAAATATATATACATCTATATATATAAAATATATACATATTATATATTATGTAATTTACATATATATTGATCAAACCATTTATATTCAATCATCCATTAAGAGTTTCCATATCTTGGACTATTATAAATTTGGAGTATTATAAATTATTATAAATAATGCTCCAGTGAACATGGGAGTGGATATGTCTTTTTGAATTAGTTTTTTCATTTCTTTTGGATAAATAGCCAGAACTAGAATTACTGAGTCATATAGCAGTTTCATTTTTAATTTTTGAGCAACCTCCATACTGTTTTCAATAGTAGCTAAACTAATTTACATTCCCACCAACAGTGTGCAAGGGATCTCTTTTCTCCACAACCTCAACAGCACTTGTTATTTCGTGTCTTGTTATTAGCCAATCTGACAAGTGTGAGGTGGTATTTCATTGGGGTGTTGATTTGCATCTCCCTGACGATTTGATGATTAGTGATCCTGAGCACCTTTTCATGGACATGTTGGCCATCTGTATATCATCTTTGGAAAAATATATATTGAGATTTGCACATTTTAAATTAGATTATTTATTTTGCTATTGAGTTGTATGAATTCTCTCTACATTTTGGATATTAACCCCCTATTAGGTTTTACAAATATCTTCTCCCATTCCATAGCTTGTGATTTTGCTTTCTTGATGGATCCCTCTGCTGTGCAGAAGCCTTTCATTTTTTATTTTTAAAATTTTATTATTTGTCTAATATTTATTTATGCATGAGAGGCACAGGTAGAGAGAGAAGCAGGCTCCCTGTGGGGAGCCCGATTCGGAACTTGATCCCGGGACTCCAGGATCACACCCTGAGCTGAAGGCAGACGCTCAACCAATGAGCCACCCAGGCGTTCCTGCAGAAGCCTTTTAGCTTGACATGGTCACCCTTGTTTATTCTAGGTTTGCTTTTGGTATCAAGTCTAAAAAATCACCACCCAATTACAAGTCAAGGAATAGCTTACTACTGCTTGTATTTTCTTCTGGGTGTTTGATGGTTTCAGGTCTTACAGTCTTCAGTCTATTCTGAGTTAACTTTTGTGAATGGTATAAAATAGTGGTCCAGGTTCCTCCTTCTGCATGTGGCTGTCTAGTTTTCCCGGCACCATTTACTAAAGAGACTTTTACTCATTGCATATTCTTGGCTCACTGTCAAAAATTAACTGACCATATATGCATGGGTTTATCTCCGGGGCCTCTATTCTGTTCCACTGATCTGTGTTTTTGTTTTTATGCCAGTATCACCATGCTTTGATTACTACCGCTTTTATAATATAGATAAAATGAGACAGCGTGAGGCTTTCGGCTTTGTCATTCTTTCTGAAGACTGAGTTGGCTATTCAGGGTCTTTTGTAATTCCAAACAAACTTTAGGACTGTTTGTTCTGTTTCTCTAATGCCCCTGCCATTGTGATAGGGATTTCTCTGAACCTGTAGGTTGTTCGGGGTAGCACGGACATTCTTACAATATCCTGCCAGTGCATGAGTGCAGGATATTTTCATACATATTTGTGTCGTCTTTAGTTTCTTTCACGAATGTTGGTAGTTCTCAGGGTACATGACTTTTACCTCCTGGGTTAAATTTATTCCTGGGTATTTTACTCTTCGATGCAAATGTAAATGAGCCTGTTTTCTTAATTTCTCTTTCTGGTATTCTATTAGTATATAGAAATGCCACAGATTTTTCATACTGATTTTGGATCCTGCAACTTCACTGAATTGATTGATTAGGTCTAAGAGGTTTTTTTTTTTTTAATAGGAGTCCTTAGGGTTTTCTATACGTATCATGTAATAGTTTGACTTCTTTCTCTCCAATGTATATGTCTTCGATTTCTTTTTCTTGCCTAATTGCTCTGGTCAGAATTTCTAAACTATGTGGAGTAACAGTGGTAAGAGTGGGCATCCTTGTCTTACTCCTGATCTTAGAGGAAAAGCTTTCAAGCTTTTCACCGTTGATTATGCTAGCTGTGGGTTGGTCATATATGGCTTTTGTTACACTGAGATACATTCCTTTTGTACATAGTTATGGAGACTTTTAATCATACATTCATATGTTGAATTTTGTTTTTTTCTGCATCTATTGATCATGTAATTTTTATCTTTCATTTTATTAACATGGTATATACACTGATTTGCAGATATTGAACCATTTTTGCATCCC
Organism: Vulpes lagopus; assembly: GCF_018345385.1. Taxonomy (NCBI): domain Eukaryota; kingdom Metazoa; phylum Chordata; class Mammalia; order Carnivora; family Canidae; genus Vulpes; species Vulpes lagopus. The sequence continues at coordinate 53,982,263 of NC_054836.1, read as the reverse complement.
TGGAATAAATCCTATCTGATCATAATGTATGATCTTTTAAATGTATTGTTGAATTTGGGTTGCTAATATTTTGTTGAGGATATTTGCATGCATGTTCATCAAGGATTCTGGCTTGTAATTTTTTTTTTCTTCTCTTGCAGCATCGTGGTGTCATTTTTGTATCAGGGTATTGCTAGTCTTATAAAATTAGTCTGGAAGTATTTCCTCCTCTTCTCTGTTTCTGGAAGAGTTTGAGAAGGCTTAGTCTTACTTTGAATGTTTGGTAAAATTGACCAGTGAAGCCATCTGGTCCTGACTTGTTTTTTGGGGGAATTTTGATTACTGATTCAATCTTCTTATTAGTAATCAGTCTGTTCATAATTTCTATTTTATTATGATTCACTCTTGGTAGGTTTGTGTTTCTGGGAATCATCTACTCTTCTAGGTTGAATAACTGGTTGGAATATAATTGTTCATAGTACTCTCTTAAAATCTTTTGTATTTCTGTGAGAACATTTGTAATGTCTCCTCTTCCATCTATGATTCTGAGTCTTTTTTTTTTTGTTTGTTTGTTTTGGTGAATTTAAAGGTTCACCAATTTTGCATCTCTTTTCAAAGAACCAGCTCTTGGTTTCATTGATCATTTCTATTACCTTTTAGGCCTCTATTTCATTTACTTCCCCATAATCTTTGCTGCTTCTTCCTTCTACCAACTTTGGTCTTCATTTGTTTTCTAATGCCTTGAGGTATAAATTTAGGTTGGGATTTTTCTTGTTTCTTGAGGTAGGCATTTATCGTTATGAACTTCCCTTGTAGAACTGCTTTTGCTGCATCCATTATTTTTGTTATGTTGTAGTTCTATTTCATGGTCTCAGGGCATTTTTTGATTTGTCCTTTGACCCACTGATTGTTCAGTAGACTGTTTAATTTCCACATAATTGTTAATTTTCCATTTTTCTTGTAACTGATTTCTAATTTCATACCACTGTGGCTGGAAAAGATGCTTAATAGGATTTCAATCTTCTTGAATTGATTTAGACTTACTCTGTGGCCTAACATACTCATTCCATGTAAAGAATGTGTATTGTTACTTTTGGGTATAATGTTCTGTGTGTATCTGTTAAATCCATCTGGTCTAATGAGCTGCTTAAGGACAATGTTTCCCTACTGATTTTCTATCTGGATGATCTATCTATTGATGAAAGTGGGGTATTAAAATCCTCTACTATATTACTGTTTTTCTTTTTGGGTCTGTAAGTATTTCCTTTACATATTTAAGTGTTCCTCCGTGGGTAGTTAAATATTTAAAATCTTATATCCTTTTGTTGGATTGACCCCTTTTGTCAGTATATGATTATCTTGTCTCTTTTTATAGTAACTCATTCATTCATTCATTGATGTTAATTATTCATGAGACACACACACAGGAGAGAGAAAGAGAGAGAGAGAGAGAGAGAGAGGGAGAGAGAGAGACAGGCAGAGAGAGCAGCAGACTCCCTGTAGGGAGCCTGATGTGGGACTCGATCCCAGGAACACAATCTGAGCCAAAGGCAGACACTCAACCACTGAGCCACCCAGGCTTCCCTTACAGTCCTTATTTTAAAGTCTATTTTGTCTGATCTAAATATAGCTACTCTTTCTTCTGGTTTCAATTTGCATGGAAGATCTTTTATTAAACATCCCTTCATTTTCAGTCTGTGTGACTATACATCTGAAATGGGTCTACTGTAACACATAGATGAGTCTTGTGTTTTCATCCAACACTTTTAAGGAAAGAATTTAGTCCATTTACATTTAAGTAATGTACTTACTGATATTTGTATTTTTCCCCGTTTTGTAGTTCTTCTGTTTCTTCCTTTCACTTGCTCTCTTCCTTTGTAACCTATGATTTTCCTGTATGAATGTGGTATGCTAAGATTGATTTCTCTTTTTCATATTTTGTGTATCTTCTATAGGTTTTTGCTTTGTAGTTATCAACAGGTTTAAATACAATGACACTTCTAACAGTCTATCTTAAGTTTATAACTCGTTTTAATGCATTCTAAAGCTCTACATTTTTACTTTCTCCCTCTTTTTATCTTAAGTACTTATTGTAGTTTTATTTTTATTACTTTTCTCTTTTAACTTTCATACTACCTTTATAAGTGATTAATCTGCCACGTTTACAAAATTATCCTGAGTTTTACTATACTTTCATATGTGTTCCTGTACTAACTAGTGCCCTAGTACTAACTAGTGCCCTTTCCCTTCAGCTTAAACATTACTGTTCAGTGGGCTTAACTCTTTTCTTTCTGGAAAATGCTTTCTCTCTCCTGAAATCCAGAACTTGGTTGTGCATTTTTTTCTTTCAGCACTTGAAATTTATCATGCCACTCCCTCTGTCCCACAAGGTTCTACTGAAAAAATCTGAGGATACTCTCTAGGGGTTCCCTTGTATATATGTTGTTTTTTCTCTTGCTGCTTTTAAGATTCTCTCCTTCTGTTTAACTTTTGACATATTAATTATAATGTATCTTGGTATGACTTGGGTTCATATTTGGAAATCTCTCAGCCCTCTATATCTGGATGTCTGTTTTCTCCAGCAGGTTGGGAAAATGCTCAGCCATTACTTTCTCAAATAACTTTTCTGCCCCTTCTCTCTGTGATCCCTTCAATGTGAATGCTGGCCCACTTGATGTTGTCACATAACTCCCTTAAGCTATCTTAACTTCTCCATTCTTTTTTTCTTTCTGCTGCTCTGATGAGGTGAGTTCCACTGCTGTTTTGAGTTCACTGATCCTTTCTTCTGCTTCATATAGTCTGCTGTTGAATCCTTCTATTATAATTTTTTTTTGCTCTGTGACTTCCATTGGGTAATTTCTTACATTTCCATCTCTTTAAGTTCTCACTGTGTTCACTCCTTTCAAGTTTGATGAACATCTTTAAAATCATTATTTTGAACTCATTGTTAGATAAACTGCTTACCTCCACTTAATTAAGAACTTTTTCTTAGGCTTTGTCTTGTTCTTTTAAAACCTAGTCCTCTCTTTATTCATTCTTCTTGACTTTCTCTGTTGGCTTCTGTGCATTAGATAAAACAGCCACCTTGCCCATTGTGAAGAAGCACAGTGGCTTTGTGTAGCAGATGAATCTTACCATTCAATCCTATCCTAGCTCTTGGTTGTATCTCAAACCTTTGTGATTGTCCAATAGCCTACTTTATTTTTAGTGGCTCCCAGTGGTTGAGAGTGTGTAAAACTTATCAATGTTCTTCTACAAGGAAAGGATCTCAGTCAGCACCTAGATTCAAACTGTTTGGAAGACAGACCCTGCCCGACCCCTCAGCCCCTGCAGCGATAGCTTTTAAAGTATGCAAAAATACTTGCATAGTCTTGTAGGAACTACAAGTATGAATCCCACTGGCTTCCAAGGCTTAGGCAATCTAGAGGTGTCTACTGGGTGACAGTTAAAAAATTAGGGCAGCAGATGGATATACAAGTTCCTTTAGGAAGATGCTAGTATCCAGAGCAAGGTAGGAGGAGAGCTTAAAGAAAGCATCCATAGGTCCGTGGCTCTGGAATGCTTATTGTTAGGCTCCTAGATATATGCCCCACCTGAAGCCTGCCCAAAGTCAAAGCTCATGTTAAGCAAACAGGCCTCTCTCACAGAAACACTAGGGGGATGTTTCAGTCTTCTATCTGTGCAATGCCCTAGGCAGCTGGCCCAGAACAGTCCCTCCTGTGTTAGTCTGTGGGACCCAGGACTGCTGGGTCCACCAAGCAGTCCACCAAGACTTGGGCACCAGACACCTGTTCTAAGCTCATCTTCTCCCAAAGACACTGGTATTCTAGACAACAAAGATAGGGCCCCCATTCTGAGGTCTCTGGAGAGGATTGCAGTGTCTTAGCAGGAGGGAGGCAGAGGGAAAGCAACCTCCCTAAGATGGTAGCTGCCAGCCTATTAGTTACCTGTCAGTTCTCAGACTATCCTTCCAGGCCCCTAGATGTGTGTTAAATTAGATGCCTGCCCCTAATACTGACACTTTATTTAAAGAGTATTTACTTATCTTCAGCTCTAGGCACCTCTAGCTGCCTCTATACTGGGCCATAGGGCATGTGGGTCCGAGAGCACAAGCCCCTTACTAGCCTTTCCTCAGTTTAACAGTCTTTTTTGGGTCTTGGGGATGCAAGTCCATTGGCTTAAAACTAGATGTTTGGGGGCTCATCTATTAGACGCAGCCGTAAAGGTTAGGGTGCCAAAGGTGGGGTTCAAACCCTTCGCTCTTCACGGAGAAGCTCCAGGTTTTGAGTTTCCTTCTATTTGTGTGTCACTGCACCGAGGTCAGCTTTACAACAAGACTGCATCTCAGCCACTCCTGCGTGCTTTGGATGTGGGTTTTTTTCTTTGCCATATGTGAAAGATTCACACAGCTAGTTTCTAGGTTCTCTCAGGAGAAATGGTTCCATATGTAGCTGTAGATTTGGGGTGTCACTGAGAGGAGGTGAGTTCAGAATCGTACATTGACATCTTGAACAAGAACTCCCTATATCAGATGCTTAGTCACACATTATTAGAATATTACTGAACCCCACAGGATTGCCCAGGTTACCTGTAACCCAAGATCTTGTGGGAACACACACACACAAAAAAGAGAAGCTGACCGTGTTCACAGGGCTGGCATCAGGCACCCTAATTCTCCAGGCGCTTGCATCTCTGCAATCCAAAGAGCTGAGAGGCCCTGGTAGTTACTGCATACTACTGGTGGCAGGACTGCATCTCCAGCAGGGGGGATAGGCCTCCCACAGGCAAGAATAGCCTTGCCTTGAGAAGGCCCAGGATGTGCTCCCCAGTCCTGATAGAAGAGCCAGGCCCCAACCAAAGAGGCACAGCAGTCTGACAGACATTCCAAGCAGATGAAGAAGAACAAGCTGAGTGAAATGAGACACCAAAGCACATTTCAAAGCAGTGCACAGGAGGTAAATCCTGTTATTTATGGAATTAATTTGTGAATCAATGATGGCATTGTTACTCTTTCCACATCCCTCCCTCTCCACCCATGTTATCTATTAATACCATTTGGTTTTGAGTTTTTTTTTTTTTTTTTTATGGCCTCGGATGAACAGGACAGCATGACATTGAAATTATAAGGTATAAATACCTCCACCTTAATTTAGTGTACAAACAATTCTGGAGCCAAGAAAATCCATGAACATGTTGTTTGCAAGTAGTCTAATACTGACAAACCTGTTTTCTCATCCAATAAAGATCCTGTAGCCTTGTTATTTTAAATTGTAGAAAAGAAGATAAAAAATAAAAATCCTCTTAATTAGCTGCCTCTCGATGCTCTGTACTTCATCTGGGCCACCCCCAACTGAGGTTTTCCTGAGTCACAGCTCATTACCTACTGTGGCCATTCAGGCCAGTGAATACCAAAGAAATGCCACAACTGTCTGTGGTGGTTGTCTGTCTGTTTGGTTTTGGTGAGGCTTCTAGCAACAAGGAAATGGCATTCTTGGAGGCACAAAAACCTATTTTCTAAGTCTTGACTCTGTCACTTACTGGCCAAATGACCTTCAACAAATCATTTCACTCAGTATCTATATGCATATAATGAAGAAAATTATCTCCAAATTCTTTCCAGACACTAAGTTTCTATGAAAATCTAGCTCAAGGTCTTTTCTTGGCACGGAACAGAGCCATTACATGGCTTTACACAATATTCAAAGTATAATGGAAAGTTAATTAATGCTGAATATGTGTTGATCCCAAGTTGGCTAAGCCCCAGGAGCAGATGGTCTGATGGCATGTGTTAGGTGAAGAGAAAGTAAAGGTGGTTCCAGGTAGTCGGGAGGTTATTCAAAGGCACACAGGCAAGAACATGCTAGTTTTAGAGATGCAAGTAGCTCAATATTATTGGGGCAGGGAAAACCAAGGAGAAAGCTTTCAATTTTCCATTTTCAAAAGGAGGAGATAGTAGCAGCACCAGTGGTACCAATATGGTGTCAGGGGGACTGATAAAGTGACTTTGAGGAATATAATAGAGGTGGTCGGATCAACAGGAGTTGATAAGACCATGGATGAGGCACTGATGGGAAGACTCGAGTCAGGTATGACTCCCTGGTTTCTGGAGCCACTTACTAAGAAATATAGGAAGAAAAATAGTGTGCCTTAAAATAGTTTGGGAAGGCACCGGGGTGGCTCAGTCAGTTAAGCATCTGACTCTTGACCTCGGCTCTTGTCTTCATCTGAGGGTTGTTAGTTCAAGGCCCCATCCTGGGCTCCAAGCTGGGCGTAGAACCTACTCCTACTTAAAGGAATCTACTTAAAATAATCATAATACTTTAAATGTAAGACATGGTAAATCTGTCAAATGGAAATGTTCAAGAGGTGGCCGGAGCCACTGGCCTAGAGCTTGAGAGAGAGAGAGGTCCAGGCTAGGGCATCCCAGGTAGCTGAAATTCTTATAATGAATAACAATATTAAGGCGTCCAGGGAGAAAGTAATGAGCAAAGGAAAAGGGGACAAACAACACTTGAGAAAAGGACTGAGGAGAAGTGACGACTTACCAAGGGCGTAAAAACTCCAAGGAAGGGGGGTGCCATGGAAATAGGAAAGAAAAAGATTTCAAGGAGATTGTGTCAAATACTACGCTGAGCCGGAGAAATTTCAGTGATGTGATAGGGATGAAAGTGAATAGCAGTGGGAAGAGGAGTAATTGAAAAATGAAGTAGAGCCTGCACATGCAGATATCCTTTTAAGAAATCTGTGCAGGGAAAGCGTCTTCTCCCTATGGAGAGTGAGGGAAAATTTCTGCGAGTTTCATTTAAAGAGAGTGGTGACAAAAGAGAAGAGCCATGGTGCAAAATGGAGAGCGCAGGTCTGCTTGTCTGCATCCTTCACTGCCATGTCCGGTCCCCAAAAGGGGTGCCTGCCCCAGAAAAAGCTTAATAATGACTTGATGAATGAATGACGGACATACTAGGGGTTTGCTAAGGGATTCTGAAAATCCAGCTGAGACCCAAGACCACACATGGGTCATGATGGTGATTTATAGGGAGGGTGAGGTTTCCTCAGTAGTGCTCAACTACCTTGGCACAGAGAGGAGTTGCAAAGACAGTTCAGACTGTGGTTCTGAAAGGCAGGGATGCCAGAAGGACAGGGTCTCATCAAGGGATCCAAGCATCAAGAAGGAAGACACTCTATGGAAGGCCAGACAGATACAATGGGTTCAACCAGGCTTCAAGAGCCAGTATGCTCCTACTCCTTTCTGGGTAGAAGTATAATTTTTAAAAAGTAATAGAATAATCAAAAGCACTAGGGTTAAAAATAAAATGGGACTGCTCTACAGACTCGGGTACACAGGCCTGGGCACAGGCAGATCCTTCAATACCTGTTGACTTCCTGAAATTCATTTGTACGGCCTGAGGCGGAGATTACTTTTGGTTTTTACTTCATCTTCTCCTGTCACTCCAGAGAACATATTTTCCAGGAGACATCTACCACCGATGTTGAAAAGTTCTTTCTAAAACAACTCCTCTTCTGTCATTCCAAAATGCAATTTCTGCATCCCTCGCTGAGCATAATTATTAGAAAAAAAAATAAACTTCAGCTTCTAGTGTCAACTTTAAATTATGTTATGTTATGGGGATATTATTCCCCAAGAGGTCCAGTTCTTCCAGTTTGATTTCCCAAGAGAATTCAGAGTAGAGATTTAGGCAGGTTTAGTATGTCTTTGGAAAACTAGTATATCAATCCATTTTGCTCTTTTCTTTCAATTATCTTCATATTTCCCTGCAATTCCTGGATTTCTTAATCTTTTGAGGAGACAACTACTATTTATTTGTATGAATATTTACCCTCTCAAAAGAAGGAATATCATGAATTTCCCTGAGCAAACTGTTTTCTCATTCAATTTTACGCTGCCTGCCTCCTCTACCTGCCTGACACCATGTCCACCACTTTCTATTTTCTCTTCTACCAGGGTCCTGTGCTGGGAAGAGGGCCTGAGGTCACAGTATGTTATATATCAATTAAAATCCTTTCGAAAGATTGGCCTGAGACCCCACAAACAAAATTTTCACCAGGTTGTTGACTTTTGATGTATTTCCTGTTTTTTCCTGTACTTATTTATGGAGAGTTAAATAAAGACTACCCAAATTGTGGCATGCAAAACCACAGAAATCATTTTCTCCATGGCTCTGTATCCTGATATTGCTGACTAGGGTGTGGTTAAAAAATAATTTTACAAAAGTACGCATGAAAATGTAAACATGAGAACAACGGTTACTTGGGAATTTACTATGTGACATAGTTTTTAAGGTGGAAATTTACGCTTATTTCAATTTCATAGGAGCCGAAAAAGAAAGGTATTAAAAAAATCTGTGTTTTTGCATTATGAAAACTGCACACGGAAATATAAGGTTATAAAGAATGCTTAGGATGTAGCAAAGCAGGGTAGAGCCTGGTATTGGTTGTTTTGTGTGTTGTGGACAAAATATTTTTAAAAGTGTAAAATAAACATGATTTCAAAGGAAACCAAAATTGTTAAAATGTTAAAACTTGACATAGAATAAAAATAGGTGCTTCTTCTAACACATCAACTACCATAATTTTACAGTAGTGGTTAGCATAAATAGTATTTCTGCAAGAATGGTAATAGGATATGAAAATATCAGCGACAAAGTCAGAGATTTATTATTTCCATTTCTAATTTATGGAAAGCTAGATTTCAAGTATAGAAGTTAACGAAAATAATTTTTTTTTCCTCTCCCAAAGTCATGGACCTCTCCCAAAGCTAAGAACTCCTCAACTGGAGAATTGTAAGTGGATATTTCTAAAAAGCTTCCTAGTGTATTCAACTTAAACTTTATGAGAAAAAAATTTTACCTTGCAAGAAGTTTTCAGAAATAAGCCAAACTTTTACCATCAGCTCCCCTCTATCCTATTTTATACTATACTGAGAATTATACAAAAAAACTGTACTAGTTGAACACTATACATTACTAAATTAGTGCAAACATTTCTAAGAGAAATTATACACATTTCTTCTACATTACTTCAATTAGTTTTAAAAATCACATTCTCAAATGACCCTGCCTCACTCCAAACACTGCAGCAACTATGTATTCTGAAAGACATAAACTCCAATACCACGAGAGCCTAATTCAACCTTGAACAAGAAATCATTGTTTAAAAAATTTGGGGTCTTGGCTTAAAAGATATAGCCCTGAAAATCTCCATGTACCCATACTCACAAACATACAAGCTAAGAATAAACCTATTAGAAAATAATATTAAAACATCACTACTGAAAATGTCATGAATCACTGCCATTTGGGTTCCTCTAAATTGCAATAAACTGTTCAATGAAATAATGCAAAACTTCTGAGTCAGAAGGGAGAGAAAGTGAGAAGATGAGACAAAGGGGCGGTGGTGATGAGGATAGGCAGATGGACAGATACATAGAAGGTAACTTTGGAGTAACAACCAAAATGAGCCAAAACTCTGCTTGCAGGCTAGATCTGCAAAGAGAGAAGCTTCTCTAGGGACAAAACAGACCTATTCCTGGAGATGAAGGACACCCTTTTGTTCTTGTTCCTTCGGAATCTTTTTTTAACCTGTTCCAAATTAATTTCACCCCAATACTACAATTCCCTATTCTTAAACATTTTTGGGCGTATTTAAGCAAGTGAGACAATAGATCTTTTGATTATACAGGGATGATGGTGGGGGCACACAAAGAAAAGAACTAAAAGAACAGAATAAAACATGGGGCAAAAAAAACCTTGGGAAATTTATGAAGGCACCAAGACAAAAAATACACGGTAGAGTATCATCAAAAACGGTTTTAGTTGAAGTCAAAGGAACATGACTATAACCTAATTAGACTTAATGGTTTGAATTTTCTCTTTCTTCCAGATTGTTAGTAGGCAGACCACATGACATTTGGGCATAAATTATTAGTATGGATTACACATCAGTATTTTCTTTAGTTCATTAGCTTAAGTATTTTCATTCTTTAATCCTCAAATCCTAATTTTTTTTTCAATGTAAATACTGTAGCTAAAGTGGTAAATTTTAGGTTAAAGTGAAACACAAAACATCTCGGTTTATCTGAGCATCTGAGACTTTTGCTGAAAGTGGTCACCTCCAATATTTGAAGATAAAAATTATATCCAATGAGCAATACTTTGATACTATTTTCCTTCTGTATACTTCACAAACAGCAAGAGACTCATGAGTCATCAGCCAGTTTTTGTCAGAAGATTCAAAACATCCTGCACATTCTGTATCTTTTCCCAAAAACTTCCTCCTTTGAGAATTGTAGTATTACGCAGTGTCTAGTGCTATTATTGTAACTATGAAATAATTTTTTGAAATCCTAAAACGAATGGAAACTTTTATCATAATTACCATCGTTCCAAAAGATAAAATATTTTCTTAAAATGGAAGGTTTCCAAAGCTGTAATATCCATGCCAAATCCTACTGGTCATCTGTAAGATACGTGGCTCAATAAATGTATAGCGCCTGCTGTAGTATAGTGCTTAGAGGTAGGAGGCACTTTCTAAGATCACCCCAAAGCATGGCTGCTTTCTTTTCATGGTCCATAACTGGAGAAGGATACAATATAGATACAGATATCAGTAAACTACAGCATAAGGCATATATCTCCTCCCATCTCTGTCTGAGACATCCTATTCTCACCTTCAGTAGCTCATTACCACTAACAATCACCCAGTATCTCTCATGTCTGAAAACATTCCCCTCTTCAGCAAAATTCCTTGAACTGGAGTAGCCCAGACTTGTAATCTTTAATTCCTCTTTTCATTCTCTCTAGAACCAACTTCAATTAGACTTTTGTCCCCATCACAACACCAAAAGTATGAAGGTCACCACAATGTCAAGGGTCACCTCTCACTTATCCTTTTGGATATCTCAGTTGAATTTGACACATGATCATTCTCTTTATCTTGAAACACCTGTCTTCATTTGGTTTCCAAGCTGTCCCTCTTTAGTGGTGCCTTCACCATCACCAGTTACTCATCCTATTTTTTTTTTTTTTTTTTAAATAAAGGTTCCTCTTCCTTTTCTGACCTCTCTACATGGAGTAGTCCAGGGCTCAGTTTTTAGAATGCTTACCTTTACCTGCATCCTGAGCAGTGGTTCTTAACTCTGTATGCACACTGAAATCCTGTGGGGCTTGGAAAGGATATTGATACCTTAGCCACTCCTATCCCATTCCAAATGAATTAGAATCTCTGGGGGCAAAGCCCAGAGAGTGGTAATGTCCAGAAGCTCTTACTCCAAATACCCCGTGCTAAGCTTGAGAACCCCAGTTCTAGGTGATGCCATCCACCGAGCATTCTATACCTTGGTGACTCATAAAATATATCCTGGGCTGCAGACCATTCCTCTGAATTATAAAGAGTTATCCTCAGATCCATGACTATGACCAAAATCCTTATCCTCCTCCACCAATGAACCACTGTTCTTCCCGTAGTGACAACTTGTTACTTTAGGCCAAAAAACTTGGGAATCATCCTTGACTTCCATCTTTCTCTCATACTGAAATCTCATCATTCAGTAAATCTTACTCTACCTTCAAAATATATCCCCATGCCACAACATCTCACCACCACCATCTCACCCTGATCTAACCCAGCCATCTCCCATCAGAATTACCGCGAGAGGCACACAGCAGGCCTTGATCTTCAGCTTTTGCGTGCCTGTTGTAGTTAACTCTCAGCACCAGAAGCAGGTGCTGCTGACAAATGGTAAGTTAGATCATGTCCTTCATCTGTTCAAAATCCTTACAATGGCTCTTCAGCATTCTCATTAGCTGTTCTCCCTTCGCTATTCAAATGTCTGAGGACCTTCAATTTTGAAGTAAGATGTCTGAAGCTGTCCAATGTCTTTACTTGTAGGTACCACACAAGAGGTAACAGGATTCCATTACCATTATCTTTCTTAAAAACTCGAGGAAAAGAATCACAACTTTTACCAGATTCTCAAAGAAGCCCAGGAACCAAAAATGAATCACTGTCTAAAAGACTATCATAATCAATATGCCAATTTATTCCAGGTTAGGTCTTAACCTTTTCAAGCTTTTGCCTGCAACAGTAATTCAGTCAAGAGTAGGCCACATAATACATTTTAAAATTAACTTCTATTTATGCAATGGTTTCCTTATTTTTCCTACACTTTTCTTCTAATTCTTTAACTGCCTTTTTTACTTGTTGATGCTGTATTTCCTTTCTTATACTGCATATAGTTAAGCTATGATTTAAATTCAATCAGGGGCCTTACCCATCTAAAATATAAGAAGCTATAAACTTCCATCAACTTATGGTCTAAAATGCAACAGTCAGAAATTGGGAACTCCGAATCCTAACTGCCCACCCTGTCAATGCCTTCCATTCCAATGCCAGTTAGTGTTCTTGGAATGGGGTTTGAGATAGGCTTTTTAATCACTTGAGGTCACATTTCCTCATACCTAGTCAGTAGAGTCATCTAGGTTAACAATTCAGTAAATGCTTCTCTGGTCACTCAATTCTCTTTGGTAAAGATATATAACTACAAAATTCAGTATAATTGAACTCAAGAGTCAAACTCTAAAGAACCTATATGCTGGCTCGTGAAGAAGTTAATGCCTTTACCTTTTTACATATTCAAATTTTTCCTCCCTCCTAGATCTTTTTCATTGAAATGTAAACACATTCAAAGCCATCTTAAAATAATACATAACAAACAAACAACCTCCCTGGACCCACTCTTCCACCCTGGTTTTTAGCCTTCTAGAACTATTGTTCTCAGTATGTTTCCTCAACATTCCACAACCCACATCATCCTGGCTTCTCCATGAAAATGGCTCTAAATTACGTCACCAAATGACGTCCACAATGAAATCCAACAGAATTATTTCAGTATTCATCCTGCTGAACCTGTCAATTATCTGGTCCTTTTCCTAAAACATTCTTTCCATGACACTACCTTTTCCAGTTTTTTTTTTTCTCAGCAAGATAATCATCCACCTCTCTTTGCCTCTGACCTCTCCCGAGGGTTTTCTTATCAGTGTCTTGGCCTCACTCTGACTTACTCTATTTGACATCACCTGTAGTGCAAAGTCTGAACTTTCCATGGGACTGTCTCCCAAGCACGTAAGCTAAACCCACATTCCCAGCCCACCAAGCTGGCTGGCCTCCAGTGATCCCTGAGTCACTTAGTTTTCAGCCATCTGATCTTTTCTCTTAAATCTCTTACAGAAACTCATCCAAATTCACAGTTTCAAATGTTCTATGAGAATATAAACTAATGTACTTGGGTCAAACTCCCCTCAAGCTCCAATTGTGTATTTCCAAATGCTGTTGGACTGTATATCATCATTTAAAATCGAACTGGTCTACAGCTCAACTCAAACTACACTGAGCTATTCATGATTTCCTAATTTCTATTAATTTTCTAATTCAGTTAGTTGAGAAAATGAAGGACCATCCTGATTAGGATGTACGGCTGACTACTACTGAGTTCTACTCACATTTAACCCTGGGCTAGGACCCAGCACTTAATCCCGAAACCCTAAAGCAAACCTCTGGTTCTCACTGCTCACATCTGCACAAATCATGGGGTTGAAAATAAAGTTTCATCCTAGAGCAGGGTGGCTGCTGTACCTACCTACTGCCGTTTGACCTAGTAATAGCACCACCTAAATAAACTTTTCATCATGAAAGAAAAAATTAAAACTTTGGTGTATTAATAGGTCTTAAGACTGATTCAATTTTTCCATTTAGCCTATTATTCTAAAGCAGAGTTTCTAAATAGTCTCTTGGCTCTGTCACCCCACACCCCAGAGCTTCCTGGCCAATCTATCTGTATCTCTATTGTTTTATTTCCTCCCCACCCACCTCCTGAGTGAATGCGAAGCTAATTTAATTGTCAGAGCAGTGGTGGAAGCATCTTGTCTACAAAACCCAAAAGCCAAAGGTAAAGGAGGTAAAATCCACACATAGCTGATGGCTCCTTCTCTTCTTTAACCTGGCCTGCAAAGTGGTCTACTCTTTTAAAAGATGCAGTTCTGAGATGCTTCAAATGTTAAATTCTATCTATTTCAGAACCTTATAAAATCTTTTCTGTGCTCCTCATCAAAGTGATAGGTACGAGAATAATTTACTCTAGAACATAAATTATATAGTTAACCTCTTTTCCTAAACTCTAAAGGAAGTGTATTTAAATATTTACAGTTGGTCCTAATGACACAGTTACCATTTATAAATACTTTGGATAGATAATTGGTTCAGTTTAAAAAAAAAAACAACTGATTAAATATCTCAAGTGAGTAAAAATGATTTATATGTGCAGAATGATTTATACTCTGACACCGTCAGCTTTCATCATGCCTTTTTTCCTCACACACCCATCTCACTGTATTACTGTTGTTCCACTGAGTTTGTTAGTTGAGCAGTGAAATTTACTAATGGCCTGTTTTCCACTGGACTGGCAAATACTGCCTCGGAAAGCAGAATTCTAAACCTTTCTCCCACACAATCATTTTGACATGGAATGGAAGGCACAGTGCCTGAGAAAACAGCACAAAACAAAACATCATCCAAGCAAATTAAGTATTTTGAGGAATGCAGCGACAGATCTTGCCAAAGCCACAGAAAGTTTGTTTCTGGAAGCTCAGATTATAACACTACAGTCATATCATAAAATCCTATTATTCTTCCACTAAAATACTTGTATTTCTATAATTACAGGCAAAACTGACGTTTTTATGGGGGAAAAGGAATGTAAGATTTTATAATATTATGTAATGGAGAATGAACAATTCAATTTGAATTTTACCTTTTTTTCCGGTTTTAGGGGTTGGGCACATATTGTTGAGTGAGGACCACAATGATGGGGAAATGATGGGGATGAGAGGCCAAGTTCTGAGTTCGAGTCCTACCTCTGGAGTTTCTTTTCACCTTGTGCTGACCTCAGATGTTTGCACTCCTACAGCTCCACATTTCTCGCCCTTGCGGATTTTAGCCATTGAGGTTTCAACCATCACGTCTATGCAATGCTAAAGAACAAGTACCTGTGTTCTCAGGTTTATGCTCCTTACTTGCTTCAACATTGTCTGAACACGGTATTACAAGCCCGACTCTACGCTCTGCTGGAAATTAGAAGAAGACGACGGTATTCTCTCTTTGCCTTCAGTGAAATCACATTTTAGTGCAGGAAGACAAAGTTCAGTATCATTGTGAATGTGGAAGGTGCTAGGGGGACACAAAAGCGGGACAATTAGCTCAAAACTGAGCACCAGAAGATGATGCCCAAGTTGCAATTTCGAAAAATGCACAGCTCAAAAAGGCAAAGGAAATTATGAGAACATTCCAGGCTGAGGGGAGAGAAGCAGCAAGGGCATTTAGTTGTGTCACTTAACCACAGGTCCAGGGACTTCTAACGACTGCAGTAAGGGCACACTTTCAAACACATGGAATTATGTCAAGGTTTGCAGTGAGGGAGGGCAGGAGAAATCAAGGAAGGGGGGCAGGGCAGGATGTGTCTGATCACCGGTGAGCTTTCCTTTTTTTTTTTTTTTTAATATTTATTTATTCATGATAGACATGGGGGGGGGGGGGCAGAGACACAGGGAGAAGCAGGCTTCATGCCGGGAGCCCAATGCGAGACTTGATCCCGGGACTCCAGGATCACACCCTGGACCAAAGACAGGTGCCAAACCGCTAAGCCACCCAGGGATCCCCAACCGGTGAGCTTTTCAAACAGTCATGCTCAATTGTACTACATCCCCTCTGAAGGCTGTGTGCCCCACCCAGACTCCCAATCATGCCTCGTTCCTCCCACGGACACTACTGTGCCCTGTCTCTCCAGTATAAACTCCTATGCTACAAATACAAGGGGAAATAACACCGAAAAGGGGAAGGAAGTCGGCTCTAAAAAGTTGAAAAAGCTCAGACAAGTAGGAAGCCAAGAATATAGGTCGAAGAAAGGGAAGCAGAGAAAAACCAGTAAAATTGGACGACTGGGCTTAGGTCTATCCAAAGACTTTCTAGAGCTTGGTAGCATCCCAGCTCAACAAGTCTAAAGTAATTCATCAAGTCATATATGGCAATAGTTACTTTTAACGTACAAAAGGATTATAAAAGCAATCTGTGCCGTGGGTGCTCACTAGGTAGCCACACTGAACAGGTAAGAAAGCATCTGGTTTTAAGTAATTCCTGCATTACAGAGAGAAAAGAATTTTTGTCCAAGAAATATACACTGGATATAAAATGGTGTCCTTTAGAGAAGATTATTAAAGCTTGGAGGAACAAGGCATCCCAGGGTTGCTGTGGACTTGCCCTTTGTCACATTTCCAGTCTCAATGCTCCTAACTCAGCTTTGACAACAGTGAACCGTTGATGGTTCTCTGAACAAAACACATTAATCCATAACACCCTTTCAGCCTTGAATGTCTCTCTCTACCCTCAAGTCTCTGTTGAGTCTCCATTGCAGTTCACATTCCTAACCCATGTAAGTTCCTCAGGTGACGCTGCTGTCACTATCATCATTATCAAACACTTCATCTGAGCCAGATGGCTGTTCTAACTCCAAGGAATTTGATATCAACTCAATTCCTCTTTACAACAATCCTATGAAGAAGTATGAATGATATCCCCATTTTATACTTAAGAGACTGAAGCATATAAAGCCTACAGAAGAAAACATTATGGGACAGTAATAAAGCTAATATTTGAGCTGAAGCAGACTGGAAGCTTCCAGCATCTATGCTCTAATTACTAGGCCACGCAGCCTCCGTGTGATTAAAAGGAGATGGATCCTAGGTACTGTTATATACACAAGGCTCTTGACTGTCTTGTTCAGCATTTAGGTTCAAGGAGCTTCTGGGGCTGGAGATGTATATATGATGGCACATTAACCCAAAACATACAAAGTCTGCTCTAGAAAAATCTTTTTTGAAACAATCTTTACACAAAGATAGAGCTGTAACTGGCACACCTAAAATGTGTTAGGATTTACCATTCCTATGATAAGAAAAGTGTCTTAGAGTCTAATGAAAACCCTTGGCAATTTGAATATTATATGATACTAAATTATACTATAATTATTTCAAAGGTCAAGAATCTTAAACATTTAGTCTTAAAACTCTCCACCTGGCTGATGCAATCAGAAAATTAAAGAATGTATGAAAATACTTAATTATACAAAACAAGTAGAATCTACCTATTTAATAACCTTTAGATAAAAGGTACAATATTTCCCAACATGGTATTCTTTTTCTTCTATTGCATAAAAGGAACTTTTTAAAATAACATTTTTTTTTTAATGAATTTGAGTACACATTTTCTTTTCTAGTGCTAGTTTCAAGGAACAATAGGATAAAGGTGTGTGAAATAAAACACTATCACTTATTAACTGGTGGGAAACCATGAAGCTACTGTCCTGGGCACCACCATTTAAAAAAAGAAAAGAAATAGACTCAGGTGAGTCCAGCCTCCTAAAGAATTTACAGTCTGGTAGGAAAGGAAAACAAGCACAGGGCAAAAGCGTGTAAATTCCTTTCAAAGTTTTAGTAAGAAAGGCTTCTAGAAGGCACATGTATAAGAAGATCCTTGCCTAACCCCTAGGTGACCCAGTCACAATCCAGTGGTGGTGGACCAGTGGTGGAGTGACCAGTAATTACCTTTACCTCAAGGAAATTTAGTAAGGCAGTGCTTTAGTAATACCAGTGCTTAAGAGCATAGACGGTGGAGCCAGAACGTCTAGGGTTCAATCTCATCTCTACCATATA
Organism: Vulpes lagopus; assembly: GCF_018345385.1. Classification (NCBI taxonomy): domain Eukaryota; kingdom Metazoa; phylum Chordata; class Mammalia; order Carnivora; family Canidae; genus Vulpes; species Vulpes lagopus. The sequence goes on along the minus strand of NC_054836.1, from coordinate 53,964,510 downwards.
CCAATTGATGTCAGTGGGTTCACTTGGCCTGTCTTTTATAAATGAGAAAACTGAGGCTCAATTAGATAATTACATAGAGTCGACTGACTTACAGTGCTTTGGGGAGGGTAAAATGAGATCATGTGAGTGAAGGGGGAACACAGAATGAGTTAACTGACGAATCAACATAGCTTAAGAAGAGATTGGATGGTGCACATTCCTAGTTGCACCCAGGCTGTACCTAACCCACAAGCTTCATCTTACAAGATGTCGCCAACATGCTGGCTCAGTTATGGGGCTGGGTCAGTCTTTAGCTCTGTGTAAGCAAGAGGTGCATATTTTTTCAGTTTTTCCAAACTTGGTCAGCAAAGAGGCCCTTCCTTCTCTTAATGAAGCAAAATAAAATAGTTAATTCCATCATCTTAGCCAGAAAAATGCCTACTTGTCACTTTTATGGGCAACACAAAAATAACCACAAGCACCATTTGTACAGAAAAAAACACACTGTCAAACTATGATTAGCTGATTTTGAGGCTTACAATGGATATTACTTTGCTATTCATTTGCTCATTTTACTGTAAGAGGAACAGGCATCGACAATAAAAACTGTTAAGAAAATGTGAAACAAAAACCAAACTGAGAAAACTATTAAACCCCTCCTTTTTTTGAAATAACTTTTATCCATTTTTCTTCATGTCCTAAATCAGGCCTGTTCAAGACTGACTGTTCTGACATACAGACCTCCTGAAATCCAGATACTATCCCTGTTCAACAAAACCATTCCTGCCATTGCCTTGTCCCAACTCAGCACGTATTAAATTTCTGCTCAACCAGGAATCACGTATTCTATAGAGCAAGAAACCTGCCTGAAGCAAAGCAGTTTTGCTGTGAGGGCAGCATCACAGAATCTTGGAACCCAACCTAACTTGGAAGATTTCTACTCAAAACCATTTTATAGAAAAAGCAGCTCCAGAGAAACCCGAATAACCCAGAGAGCTGGTGGCCGAGCTTGCAACTTTTGTACTTTCACTTGCCATCTACCAGTTCTGTCCTTTTTTGTTGAACTACATACAGCACATCGCCAGAGAAGAAATTTTAACTTCAAAACTGAAAAGTCAGGGCCCAACCCTAAAAAGCATCAAAAAGCATAAGAACACCTAATTTGGAGAATATATGAACCGGGACAAGGAAATATCCATCTAGATTTGAGCAGTTACAACAAAAGGAACATAGAGTTGGCTAAATTCTATAGCCTCTCAGCCAAGTTCTGGATAGGACATTGTATGATGTATTTAGACCTCTTCATTTGTATTTCATATTACTTGTACCCCCAGTCCAATCTGGAAAATATTTTGTGATAGAGCAGGATTATCCTTAATCTTTATCTCCCTCACATACTCACAGGACTGAGTGAGGAAGAGGAGGAGATAAACAGGGAGAGTACAACTCTTTCAACACTACTGATTTTCTTCCTTGTTTGTATGTTACTTAGGAAGCTGCACTCCTGGGGCACCTGGGTGGCTCCACTGGTTAAGCATTTGACTCTTGATTTCAGCTCAGGTCATGATCTCAGAATTGAGGGACTGAACCCCACGTCTGGCTCCGTGTTGGGCATGGAGCCTGTTTAAGATTCTTTCTCTCACTCTGCCCTTCCCTCCACTCACACACGCTCTCTCTAATAAATAAAAATCTTTAAAAAAAAAACAAAACCCTGCATTCTTCTATCAAAAATAACTTCAGACACGATTTTAAAAATAAGCAAATAACGGAAAAATTTTTAAAAATTCCGGAAGCTATCTCGAGTTGGATGTATATGTACCTTTCAGGTTGGATTGAGAGACCGTTCTTTAAAATAAGTAAATATCAAATGGCAAATAAAAGGTTAAGGCTGTGATAAGTAAATTCAAATGTATAAAACAAGTACATTTCAATTATTTCACCCAATCACCTAGAAGCAAAGATACTCTAAAGAAAATTGCATTGCCTTCCCAACTCCTTGGAGAGCCAGTTTAGTTAACAGCCTACCTCTGCTTCAGAGATGACCATACAGCTTACATGTCAAACTCATTTTAAAGTGTCAATCATGTCCCTTTCAATCTAATTAGTTTGGAAAGTAGTGTCACTGACCTGGAACTATGCAGACCATTTATTACCATATCATTTGATCAACCTAACACTCTACCTCAGTTGAGTTTGAGACACCTGTAGCCAAAACGTAATATCCTTTCTCCCACTCATTCTTGGTAACTCTCAATACAATTTCCTATTTACAACTCAATTTATCTCTATGAATAAGCATGGCCAACTTCACAGAAGCATCGACAGATTTTTCCTTATTTAAGATTTCATGGTAATTAAAATGGAAAGGTAAGGGGAATAAGGAAAAAAATCAGATATACCTGAACCAGAGGAGGAAATATCTATCTATATCTATATTTAAGAAACAGACTTGAGTTATTTGATCTCAAGAACGGCTAAAGGAGAGGAAAAAGGAAGAACAGAGGAACATGGATAGACTGGCAGAAATCTGGGACCTTACATATGGTAGGGAGACTATTCTTTTTTAAAAAATACATAATATGGCAAGCTATTTTTGTAAGACGAGTCTGTGGGTTGTAAACTCATTGTTATCAGATGGGTTTATGTTATATTGAAGAAAATCTTTACCTGGTTTAGAGTATTTAACCTGGCCAAGGGGAGGATGAAGCAGAAGACATAATAACTGGCTCCTGAGAGGTCAGAGAATGCCCACGTAGCTGCACAGGAGAAACTACAGGCCAAAGCACAGTGAGCGGGGAATGAGGTAGGGCCAGAGGGGGTGGCAGTACTGGTGGCTAGAAGATGCTAGCCAGTGAAGCCAGAGATCCCCTGGCCCACTCCCTGACAAGGATATAAAAAATAAAAAAATAAAAAAAAAATCACCAAATCTTTTTCTCTTTTTAGTTTTACATTTTTTTTAAAATTTTTTATTTATTTATGATAGTCACAGAGAGAGAGGGGGGCAGAGACACAGGCGGAGGGAGAAGCAGGCTCCATGCACCGGGAGCCGATGTGGGATTCGATCCCGGGTCTCCAGGATCGCGCCCTGGGCCAAAGGCAGGCGCCAAACCGCTGCGCCACCCAGGGATCCCTCTTTTTAGTTTTACATTTTTAAGAACGGATTTGCAAGACAAAAATCTAAGCAGGTAATCTTATCACTGAACCACATAATAACACATGAATCAGGGATAGACAAAATACATGCATCCACCACTAGCATGTTGCATTTGTATTTTTAAATGTGGTATTTTTAAATTTTTAAACGAGAAACAGTTAAGCGTATCAATTCTATTTAAAGTAATGACTCTTCACTCTAGAAGACAAGAATCTAGAGCAGGATGTCAGCTGCTGGCACTTCCCTTCCTAGCCTGGGCTTCCCTTTGGAGAGGTTGCATTTTACCAAAATTCCCATTGTCTGAAAGATAAGCAAGTTTCCTCATTCATGTTTGCTTGATCAAGTAGTTATTGGTGAATATGACTTTGTATCTGGTCAAATAAAATAAGCATACATCTCAAACTTACCTTCAGGTGAAGAGCCTGTCTTTTGGGAAAAGACAGCATTTACTTTACTCTTCTTACTGATATCGCTGTTTACAGACAAGCTGGACTGAATTTTTCTATGCATTTTGTGAGAAACAGGTGCTGAAAGTCTTCGATTATCTGCAGATACGTGTTTGGCCCCGTGGTGAATTCCATTCCCGTTGCTCAGACTTGTGTGGCCATTCTTTATCTTGCTGGTTTCCTCCTCGCTTGGTTCCTGTGAGCATGTTGGAAGCTGAGGCAAGCGCTGGGGTTGGGCTAGACGACAGGAAAAGTTTCTCCAGTTAAAAAAGAAATATTTGAAAATCGTCAACATATATTCAGTCACAGACTTTTTTTTCTGGGCTTTACACCCATGATTCTACAAAATAGAAAGAAGTAAAATATTAATAAATATGGACAGAGAGAAAACAATTAGTAAAAAAACGAAAGTGGGAGCGGGGTCATCAAAAGTGACTTTATACAACGAATTTGAATATAACGAGAAAGACTGTTTTGTGTTTTAAGAAAATTTAAGTTGGAAATCTGAAAAGGTCATTCCACACTCATTCAACGGCAAGTGTTTATTTTCTATGTACTGGGTCCCTCTTTTGTGTGCTAGAAACACAGCAATATTTTCTTACTATCCCTGATTATGGGATGAAATACTTAATCATCTTTTTGGATAAAAGGAAAAGAACAATGAATCCAAGTATCAAAACTGGACAATACAGAAATACAGTTGTTTTCTTTTCAGTTTCATTTTATTTTAATTTTTTTAAAATTTTTATTTATTTATGATAGTCACAGAGAGAGAGAAAGAGAGAGGGGCACAGACATAGGCAGAGGGAGAAGCAGGCTCCATGCACCAGGAGCCCGACGTGGGATTCGATCCCAGGTCTCCAGGATCGCGCCCTGGGCCAAAGGCAGGTGCTAAACCACTGCACCACCCAGGGATCCCTTAATTTTTTAAAAAGTTTTATTTATTTAAGTAATTTCTACACCCAATAAGGATTTCCAACTCATGACCCCAAGATCAAGAGTTGCATGTTCTTCTGACTGAGGCCAGCCAGGCACCCCTTCAATTTCACTTTAAATCCCGGAGGAAAAAAAGAAATAAAAATGAATGAATGAATGAATGAATGAATGAATGAATAAATAAATAGATAAATAAATCCCGGAAAAAACCTTTTCTGTATTTATTTTTTTAATTTGGTACAAAAATAAACCATTATGAAAAGTTGGGAATAGAAGAGAGCTTCCTCTTAATCTGATAAAACAAATCTGCCAGAATTGAATGTCAGCACTTTAGAAATGTCCCCATTTAGGTCAGGACCAAGAAAAAGCAGCCCAGCTTCATCCCTCTTATTTGACATTACACTGGAGGTCCTGGCGAAAGCAATATAACATGAAAAAGAAATAAAAGGTCTGAGAAAAAATATTTTTGAGATGTATACCTAATTTGAAGGTTCTCAGGGAAATTTAGACTACAAATTGTGAAATAAGAATTAAATAAGATATATATAAGATCAACCATATTAAAATCAACAAAGTTCCTCTATGCCAATAGTCAAGCAGCAAATAAGAAAAAAATGAACTCTTCACAACATAAAGGAAAAAAAGAAAAAAATAAGCCACCAAAACCCTCCCATAAGTATCTAAGAATTAAGCTAGGACAAAATGGGCAGAGATTTTTATGGCAAAAACCACAGAACAAAACTCAAGGACATAAAATCCTACCAAATGTAAATTTTAATTCTACCCAATTTATTTATTTAGTGTAATTCCCATAAAATTTCCAACAGGCTTTTACATGGAACTCGAGCAGCTGATCCAAAAATTTTTAAGGAAGAGCAACCAAGAATCACTAAAGCAATTTTAAGGAAGAAAAAGAGGGTTACGACACTTCCCTTAGTGCATAGTCTTCTTAAGAAACTACAGGAACTAAGGCCAAGTGATGTTGGTCCAGGCACAGTCAGATAACCAGGGGAAAAGCAGAGAGAGCTCCAAAGATGTGTGTGTGTGTGTGCACATACAAGTGCATGCACACCTTATAGAAATAAATTACAGATGGATTAAATGCCTATATATGAAAAGCAAAACATTCCAAATTGAAAAACAAATATGAGGGGTGCCTGGGTGGCAGAGTTGGCTAAGCACCCGACTCTTAAGTTTCAGCTCAGGTCATGATCCCAAAGTCCTGAGATCAGCTCCTCAGGCTCCCTGCTCAGGCAGGAGTTTGCTTCTCCCTCTGCCCCTCTCCCTACTTATGCTCTCAGGAGCTTGTGCACACACTCTTTCTCTCTTTTCTCAAATATATCAATAAAATCTTTAAAAGAAAACATAAGAGGCTTAATACCATGACACTGAGGAGAGACAAATTTGATTCTTTGGACAATGAATCATAAAAAAGAGTAGGATGACTATTCATCATTTGTGCTGCCTGGCATTTCTGAACACCCTCGCAGATTTTGTCAATTCCTCTGTCCCATTCCCAGATTCCTCTGCAGCTGGAGGGCAGGTATGCGACCTAAGTCCTACCGAGCACAAGTATGACTTCCACGCAGCCACACCAGGGAGGCGGTACCTCCTTCTCAGCAGACAGTAAAGAAGGTGTTTACTGGTCCTGGCAGTGGGGTGCGGTGTCCGATATCCACTCCCTAGTAGACCGTGTACTAATGGTACAGCAGTGGGGTTTTCAACAGAGAAGCCTCAATGAATGGATGGGAATGATCCTTGGCTGTGTAACTGTTGGGAGGGTCTGTGTGCTAATCATTTTTTTTTTTTCTCTATTTCAGTTAGCCAAAATGGATTCTGGTTTTTGCAGCTAAAGAATCCTGACTCCTCTCCCCCCAGCCCCAAATGTTATTTGTTTACATTGGTTAAGTAATGAGATTATTCAAATCAACATTTACATTCATTGAGTACCTCCTAAGCAAAGCTATCAATCATAGCAGTTGGGCAAAAAACAGAAAGAACCAAAAACATTCATTGCCAAAATTTAACTATTTTGTAATTTCCTGGATTTTCAAAATCAAAAACTGCTGTTCTAATTGGTCTTCTTTCCCATTTATGATTATGAACAGTTATGAAATATAAATTAAATCTGAACGCTAGTAAGTCTTCAATTTAGAAAAGGTATTGCATGCAAAGCTTAGCAATTATACGTGGCATTGACAATGTCTAAAAGGGCCTGATTATCTGTGATCTGGGGATTAGCTAAAACGGTATATATTTTTGACAAAGAGGACAGTTGGCAGTTGAGTAAGTCTTTAGCACACATTGTTTACTTCAATTCTTATTCACATATCCTATGTCTCTTAAAGAAAAATATCTTAACATATCAAAACAGTCCATTCATGAATGTGCATATTTCAAGAAAAAAAATTCACGTATTTACTTAACAAAAGCATGCTTTCCTACCAAATCTGTTAACATTAATATCTGATTTGTTAACTAGCCTATAAACTCCTCATACAGTTTTTCAGCTCTTCAGCGATAAGGGAGGATGATTATCTAAAAATTAAATATTTAGGACTACTACAAAGTAATGGTGGGAAAATATATCAAAATATTTTGTTTTTTTCCTTACTCTTGATGGAAAACAAAAACGGTCACTTCTCTGTTTAGCAGCTACATATGACCTTCTCGTAACAAAAATGGACAAGGCATCTGCAAAAGGAGACCTATTTCTTATGGGTGTGCAATCATTTGATCTAGAGATTAATCTGCTGCTCCTGTAGCTTCTTGTATCAACTAGAATGACATCCTAATGACTGCTATTGAACATAGAGAGTTATGCATATGTATTTAAAGGGATGCCAAAGAAGACAGTTAAACCTAATTTGATGTTCTTTTCAGAGCACTTACCAGTAATCTCGCCAAATAAATGGAATGTTTTGGGCCACTTTTTCTCTGAAAATAATATTTCAAGCAATCTGAGAGCTTGGTTAAAGTAAAATGTCCAACTGACCAATGCTAAGGAGACTTCTTATCAATCAAAGATGCCCTGTCATAGTCCATAATCCAAGATAAATTTAAAATTACTATGTCATGGTTAAACATTTTCAATAAATAAAAATAAAGGTGGTAAAAGACAACTATGTCCTGCCACCAAATTCTCAAACTGACAGATCTGACCTTTTTCTACTATCAAAATTGACTATTTGCAAATTACCGGGTATGGCTTGAGTGGTATTCAAACATATCCTTAATGATTTATCTACATTTCAATCTTCAAAATGATATCTATTTCTGTTGGCAGATAAATGATAGTACATTTATTTTTGTTTCACTGTCACTTAATTATTTCTACTATAGTTTGTACGATGGTCAGGTAACAATCAAGTATTAGCTCTTTACATCAGGTTTTTAACATTAACACAATTTCTTAGTTTTAGGATTTGGTCAGATACATTCAGTATGTAAGTCAAATGAAAACTGGATAAACCCTCGACGTGTTAGCTAGCTTAACATTTATTTTAACTTCACTGCTAATTTTTCATGGGTGTGACTTGAATCTTATGGTAAAATTATAAGTAAAACCAAGTTGGAAACATGATTTTATTCTCAAATAAAGAACAAAAACATCTCACTGATTAAACCCTAACTACTTGGCTTTAAACAGATTTCTTTCCCTTACTGTGTAAAAGTTGTGTATGGCTTTAAAAAAAAAAAAAAGCACACTAATATGGGAACGACACAATGCTTCTTAAAACACCACTGATGCCTAGGGACCCTCACTCTCCCTTTAATGATCCACTGCTCTCATTCAGCTGTCTTTCTTTTTTCAAATCTTTACATATGTGACAGCTCTCAAAAGTAGACCATAGACCATCTGGCATTTTCAGAGGTGTAACTTGTGCAAATTCAGCTCTATTGGGAGCGCACTGCTATCTTCTGCCTGCGTTATAAAGGGACAATAGAATGTAGAACTTATGAGTTGTTTTGAATTATTCATTTTTTTGCCTGTATATTCAAGAAATTTTACAAACTCTGCATTTTGTACTACATAATCACATGCGTTAAAGGTACAAAGAAACTTTTTGACACCTCTTTTCTACAGAAAGCTGGCATTTTGTTTGATATGTGAACATTCAGCATCTGTTATATCATTCTAAACAGGATGGGTGCTTCTACAAAAGACCCCATTTTAAACTTCCTCTATATGAGCAAAAAAATGTATTCTTGATATTCAGTAACGAATGCAATACACATCAAAATTTCAAATACCAGTTATATGAACATTCAGCATCTTCAAACCAGGATAGCATTGGTCACCCGCTTACCATATGTGTAAAGAATTTTTTTTTTAAATCACTGCTCACACAATGGTGCATGATTGTAATTTTAATATCCGTGATGAATAGTTACAAATGTCTTAAGAAATACTGTGCTTTCTGGGTTCAAATGTTTTCAATCAGGAAGGAAACCAATAGAATTAAATCCAGTGATTTTCAATAAGAATTATAAATATGGGAGTAATGAGTCAATAGCATGAACTTCTTTTGATAATTTAAAAAAAAAAAAAACCTGGGTGATATTGTAGCCAGTAATAACTACACTTGAAACTGCAGCTGCTGGAGTGGCAATATAAAGCAACATTTTGTTATAGCATATAATCTATTAGTATGTGCAAGTCATCTTCAGTCTCTGCTCTCTTTCACAAATCAGATTTAATAAAATTACAAAAGAATTCTCATACCATGTACCCAGTTTAAAAGGTGGTTGTACACAGACACAAAAAAAATTTAAATGCTTAGAATTTAAAATTGTAACAAAATTATCAAAATAAAATTCTGTCGGGGGAGGGGGGTGACTCAGTATGAACCAAATTTACTTGTCCCAGAGATAGTTAACGACGCTTTTACTGGGTGCTCAATATTATGCTACCCTGTGGTCACCATGGAACAGAGACAAACATGCCCATGTGCACACATGCATGCACAACCACTAAAATGTTAAGAGATTATATATAAATAAAATAGTGTCTTATTCTATACACATATAACATGCATATATATAGAGATTATATATATGAATAAAATGAAGTCTTACTATAAATACATATAATATGCATCTATATACAATAACAGCTTTAAGAGTCACTTCAAGAAGCACTAATGTGTAACACTTTTATTTGTTATAATGTAAACTTAGGCTAAAATCAACTAAAATAAATGTGCTAATGGCCACCTCTGTTCCTCAGCTTGATGCAAAGCCTTTCTTGGTGTACCCTAGATCGGCCTGGTACTCCAACACTTCCACAGTCTGGGGGCTCCTGGCATTTTCTACCTGTTTCCTCAGTTCCCCTCCAAAGGCATATACGAAAATTTTTATTTACCTCTTGAGCCTCTGAACTTTTTCATCACATATTACATCTTCACTTTATTTAATGTGTATATTAACACGGTGGAATATATTTTGAAATTGTGACCTTTTGGGAACATTGATCACTTTGAGAATGCCAAGCCAATTCTGTCGACAGGACTCAGAATGCATAGGATGGAGAAGACTGTCTTATGATGACAGCATTTTTTAACAGTAATTCATCAGTCATCACTGGCAGGGGTTGCAAATACTTCTTCCCAAACAAAAGGATAAACTTTTAGAGGTTGTTTGGAGAATCAATCATTTTCTTCATTGGGTAAAGAACATTTAGCAAGTACTTAAACATATTTCAGTAGGGCCTAAAAGAGTGAGTACTGCTAGCTCTTTTCTCAAATTCATGCTCCCCATTGTCCTGGGCTTTTGGCGAACCCACTTCCCCAGACTTCCCTGCGGCTCAGTTCAGCCACGTATCCATGTTCACTTTGAAAGAATGAGAGCAGAAATTATTTCTGCTGCTTCCAAGCCTAGGCCTAAGCCTGGGGTGTGTCCTCTATACTTTCTTTCTTGCACTTGCCAGCAACCCAGCTTTGACCACAGCCTAGGGAAGTATCTTAGGCATGTTGGAGAGACCAAACAGAAGGAATCTGCAGGGCAGCAGGGAGGAGAGCCTCTCACTGACCTGGAATGCTCATCCTATACCGTTCCATAAGAAATAAACTTTTTTGAGCCGTGGGATTAATTCTGGGACTCGCTGTTATAAAACGCTCCTATCAAGTCCAAGCTCCTATCAAGTCCTATCAACAATGCACATATATATATACAGGTATGTGAACTGGCTGGCCCCTAGCCCAAATGACCCAAAATATAGCACATTCCACAAGAAAGCAAGCAACAGGACATTAGTAGCAGTAGGAAGACAACTGCCAAATCCACAGCCTGTGGTTAATCTTAGAGGACAGCAGAGGAGCTTTACAATGTAGAAGCTGATGATTACTGACTACATCATGTAGTTCTGTAGGAAAAGGACCCTGGTATGACTTTGCCATTCGAAATCAATTTTTATCTTCACCACAGCTGATAGGAAATCCAGTAGAGTGACCAACCATCTCGTTTAGTAAGGACTAAGGAAGGTGCTGGGATGCAGAACTTTTAGTTTGGAAACCAGGACAGTTCCAGGTGAATCAGACAAGTTGGTCACCTTTGTATCAGGAGTAATTTGTGCACAACGGCTGCCGTTTTCCGCCAAAAGACACTGGCATCGGCAGATGCAGGGAAGGGCATAGACTTTGAACGAGACCCACTAGGGTCTGAATTCTAGAGTCAGTATTTCCTGGTTCTGTGAGCCTGAGAAAGTGACTTCATTCCCCTGGGCATTAGGACCTTCACTGGCCAAATGAGGAAAATCACCATGTGTATGGACAGGTTTAACACTTCCCAGTTTCATACCACTGTTTTTCTCTTTCCTTACTCTTCCCTACAAAATTTTCCTGTCATTTCTTGCTGATTTACTATTTGACTTTTATTTTTAATTCTTACTAGGGATTTTTCCTCCTATAAATCAACGGAAAACCTTTTTATAAATAAGCAGGTTTCAAAAAAAAATACACAAACATTATCTTTCATTTTCCAGAAAAATAACTTGATTGAAAAATAAAGGAAAATATAAGGATTATTAAGGAAAATAATCAGCATTTTCTTTTAAGATCTGCACATTTTACTGAAAAGTCCCCAGCAGTAAGCCAACAAACAACAAGAAATTTTTATTATATTCCCTCCAGTGTAGCTTTTCTTAAAGATTGGTTTCTATCCCCAGATGAATGACAAATTTGGCTTTATTTTATGCCAGCTCTTACATCTCATAGTTTCTAGTTAACTTATGTGGATAATGTGACACACGCTTGACAAGAGAATATTTTTCAGTTTAAGTTAGCAGCTTCCTTATGGACCATTATCTATAAGCTTTATTTATATAGTAAAAGATCATATAGTCTTTTGATATAATCCCATAGAGAAGATGGGCTCTCTTTGCCATGGCATCCCTTTGTTCTCTGACTCAATAGGTATTTCCAACATTTGATTCAACTAATAAAGTGACCACTGCTTAAAATTATTTATAACTATATATCTAAATAAATGCATATGTACTTATATTTTGTAGAAAATAAATAGCTTACAGTGTTTTTTGTATGAAAGAAAACATGAAAGAAAACATGAATACCACAAAATCAAAATCTTCCAAAAATCTATTTTACATTCTGAAATTTTATGTTTTCTTTTTTTTTAAATTATAAAAGGCATTTCTTTGTTTTTTAAAAAACCAATTAATGGGCCAACAAGCAGAAGCCTGGAAAGTCCTACTATTATAGTGTTAAGTCTTAGCAAATAGCTTTCCTCAGAATTCTCCAAACAACACAAAGACAAGAATCAGGTATCAACGACTTAAAATTTAATCTTTAGACCCTAAGTTAAATATTTCTTTGACCTTGCTGGTGTTTCACTATAGGCTTATAGGAAAAGATTTTAAAAATTATTAACATCTGTTCTTATAAGTAATTACTTTATTTTTATTTTTTTTAAAGATTTTATTTATTTATTCATGAGAGACACACACAGAGAGAGAGAGAGAGAGAGAGAGAGAGAGAGAGGCAGAGACCCAGGCAGAGGGAGAAGCAGGCTCCATGCAGGGAGCCTGACGTGGGACTCGATCCTGGGTCCCCAGATCAGGCCCTGAGCCGAAGGTGGCACTAAACCGCTGAGCTGCCCCATAAGTAATCACTTTAAAAGCACCTGATTAGTTATCACGATGGGATAGGTTGCATTCACATACCTTTAACATGTCAGAAATATTTCATTTAACAACATCAAACAACATATACCGTAGTAAAATTAGTCTCGGTAACTACTAAGGAAAGTATACACTGACAATCCCAAATATCTGAAACTTCAGGATTTATTCTGAGACTTCACATACTGATTATGGCTTCAAGGACCATGAAGCATGTAAGAAGACCTCCCGTTAAGAAGCATGCAGCACTCTTAGGTTTCCACTTAAGATACGCATAGACACACTTGAATAGATGCCCAACTGCTCTCTGACATAGGTCCTTGACCCATCCCTGCCTATGGGTGCCTTTAGCCCTCCCCCATGAGACCAGAGCTCTCCAGTCAAGCAAGGATACCAGTCAAAAAAAACCTTGAAGCTAAGTACACTGATCAAATATAAAAACCTGCATCAAGAGTAGGCTGTTAAAATGTGCAGCCACCTAAGTAAAGCCGAGAATGGAAAGGATGAAGAGCACTACATCCTACCGCAGAACATGCAGTTCCTATGAACCAGTAGCAAAGCAGTTAGTTAAAGTACCGTGCCATAGCTCTTGGAACATGGATCATGTGCTTTGGGGTACTCTGCAGGAAACTACCCATACACTGGTATATTGGGCTTCTATGGCTTTCAGTAGCTGCTACGATAAAACAACAAACTTCATTCTAACTGGCCGTGGTAAAAACCACCTGGAAAAAAAGAGAGAGAGCGCGCTACTATAACCTACAAGCAACACAAAGCTAGAGACACACAAATAATAAACTTGCTAGTGTGTAAATCCAAATAGGTGCTCCCCCTCTGCATAGACAAATTTCAAAAGCCTTCCTTGCCTGAGTGCATACCTTGATGGTTAGGGCCAGGCCTGGATTTTGGCCTCCACTTGCCCTTGTGCAATTCACAGACATATAACTTGCAGCAACAGACCCCCTAGCCAGTGAGGTAAGAGCACCAAAGTTCAGAGCATCATATATGTTATCTGAATGTCAGCAGCCAGATTATGTGTTCAGTCAAAATTTAGTGTGTTAATTAGGTAAATGTGAATTGCTGAGAAAGGAAGAGGGAGGGCAGCAAGAACCGGGCAGCCTGAAACTACAGATGCTGCCAGGTGCCTCCCGCGCACACTGCCCATCAGTAGTTGATGTAACTCATTCACAAGGAATACAGTCCAGGGAAGGAGCAGCCGCCAGGGTCAAGCCTCACCACCCACAGAAGTGATGCTAATGACAGCAAGCTACCACATGGAGACAGAGGGAGAGCAGCGCTCAAAAACCAAAGTGGCAAGGCAAGGGACCAGAGTCAAAGACCATTATTCAACACAACTTTGGATGCCAGTTACCAGAAAATGAAGTCTTCCTCCACCACCTCCCAAAAAAAGGTACTGATAAGCAACTAACAAAGATGTTAAAAAAATTATATTGCTAGAAAAATCTCTAGCTTAGCAAATAAAGGCTTGTGACAGTTCCACCCTAAGGCAATCCCTGAATCGAAGTCCTTGTTAACAACAAGAAGAGAATGGCTAAGGCCCCTATAAGTGAATCCTCCCCGAAGCCCTTCGCAGTTATGGTCATGAAGGACACTCAACAAGGGAAATCTTGGCAGAGAATCCTGGAGCAAGCACATCCACTGCCTACAGAACACAGGCCTAGGTCAAGGGAAAAACCTCCATAAAGAGATGCTTCGGTACCATCCCTCACCAGGAGTATATGGATATTCCCCAGACCAGTACTGTACTTGAGAGCTGACACTTGTGTCTATCCTGTATTTCCTTCACCAACATACAGTCAGGTGTGTGTTAAAACACAAGTTTTTTTTTTTTTTTTAAAACACAAGTTTTAAGATCATGAGGAGCTAAATCCAAATTTGACTGAGATCACTTTTCTGAACCATCTCAAAAGAGGAATCAACATCACCCAGAGGTCTGCGGAACGACTGCATGACACTAGCTCTAGACGCATCATCTGAATGTGACTTTGATTTGCCTCTCATTATGGAGAGGCGGAGTACACATATGTTTGTTCAAAGGATAATTGGATCTCATTAAGAATATTCTGAGATCATATGCACGGAAATAAAAAGTATCTGTGTGTACACACACACACACACACGCGCACGTTAACTGTGTGCCGGTCAATCAAGGACTGGACCATAGCGGACACCTAACCTTGATCCATCCAACATCACCCACTTCCTTCTGGTGTCAGGCTAGCTATTAATGAGAGCAGGACTCCAATTTACTAACAAAAATCCTTCAAAAAATAAAGGTTCTTGTTACATAGGTTTTGTATACAGCCCTTAACACCGGGCCTTTACTGATTTGCCTTTGATTATAGTGAGTGCCTTAAAGACAAAATTCCGTCTTCTTAGAGTTCCATCAACCTTATCAGGCACATACCTGCTGACAAAGAACCTTGTACAATGTTCAGCACCCAGTGGACACCCAGTGAAAATTAACTGATGATGATGAATTATACTAGCTTTTAAGCTGTCACTTGATCCCAGTATATAACAACCTTCCTGAATAAATCAAGCAACAGTTTGGTATTCAATACCATTATAAACTTCATCCTTCACCTTCATGAGTCTAGGGAATTGCTGTAAAAGCATAATATGAGGATGGTGGAGCTACAGCAAGGATTCAAGAAATTCTCTCTGCTATAACAAGGGAATTAAAGATTCAGTTACAGATATCATACAATGTGTAGGGAAATGCATCAAAAATACTAGTTAAGTGACCTTCTTGAAAATAGCATTAAAAAGTCAGTACCAAATTATATATCTAAAAGTTTTCCCCCCCTCCCTTTATTAAAAGTAAATCCAACTTAAAATGTACAAGTAAAACTGGTATCTCTTGGAGGTTAGAGCAGTGGAAATGCAAATGAAGTTCCAGTGAGAAGACAGGGAATCAGGTAGAGGAAACGATGCACTGCTAACTGAACATTTAAAAAGAAATTTATTTCTGGTAGCTTATACAAGGTAAATCAGAAAAAAAGTAAATTCCACTGTTATTCCCCTGAGCTTTTATGATAGGTCATAACCCACAAAGTTCACTGGTGAGTATTTGTTATTGGGATAGCTTTTCACTCTTCAATAAATTCCTTTAAGATATGGCCTGAGACAAGGAAACCTTTTGTGTTTTAGTTCTAAGAACAGTTCTCATTATAGACAATGCTCTCTGACATAATTTAAAGATTTAGGACTCCATGCAAAGTTCTCAAAATTGACTCCACGACTGGGAAGGTCCCAATGATCATGCCTAACTCCTATAGGAGATCCTGGAGCACTTCCTCCATAAGGGAAATAGTGAACAAGCAGCTTATCCAACCTAACTGAAAACAATATTCAAAAAAAAAAAAAAATCAGTGCAATAAAGTTTTCCAAACCTGTGGAGGCAGATTCACATATGTGAATTTTAAATTCTTTTTTTACATGTGAACAACAGACCGCAGCTTAAACATAATGGAAAGGTTTCAATATGTAAATGAATAGGTAAAAATAACATGATTTTCTTATTCTTATCTTGTCTTCTCCTAAGATGGAATCTCACACCCGCTCCCCACCCCCTTACAGTGCTACTTTAAATTTTTGGAGCCTGATTTAGAGATTATGAATTTTAGATTCTTATCTTCATCGATGTATCAAGACATTTTAACCTCTATGGGAATAAAATGTCACCCAAACATAAGGCCCAAGAAATGGCTTGAACACAGAGAAACAAACTCATTAACCACATTTAAAGATGAACACAATTGAGACCTTTTCTAAAAACATCTCTTCTCTGACTTTGCCATTAAAACCCACTAAATCCATCAAGGACAAACTAACTTATATATATATATTATAAAACGCTTGTTAAGTACCATACTATAGTGCCAGGCACTATTCAAGGCATAAGAGATATTACAAAATTTACAAACACCCTGCCCACATGAAGCTTACAGGTACTTAATAGCTTACATAACGAGAAATCCAAAGATAGGGGGACTCTAACAATATTAATTTTGCAAGTTCTATATTTTCACTGCCATCCTTGACATGTCAACTTTCCCACCTGACTGTTCTCCTCACAGTTACAAGACTCTCTGAAACAGCTCGAGACTTCATCACATCCAGAGACAATGGCAGCCCTTGAAAAAAGACGTACTCTTTCTTACTATCTTTTTAGGAATACACACACACACACACACACACACACACACACACACACACAAAACCTTTCCTCCAGGAGATGTCCCTCAGGTTTCACTGGTGACCCATGTTCACTGGGTCAACATGCTGAAACTAAAGCATTTGTTGAAAGGTCTGCTCTCTCTACCAAACTGTATGTATGCTTCTCTGTAGAAAGAAACATGTCATTCATTCGTTCACATAGTCACTTAATGAGCACTTTACTAAGTGCCCAGCACTTCTGACAACCTGCTCCAGCACCAGACCAGTGGTCATTAGACAAACGAATGAAGAAATGGCAGAAGTGATAATGTTCATTCTACAGCTCCCAATTACAATTATTTAAGTAAAATAAAATGATTGGCAACAGGTCAGTTGAACAGGTTTATCTACCTGGGGTCTTAAAAACTCCTATTAGTTTCTAGCAATTATTTTCAACCCTACAGCCCTGTAACAACTAGCCCACACACACTGTGTTATGTGTAAAGGCCAGTTACTAGTTGTAATTCAGAAGAAATGGGAAAAATGAGAATGTCTCATTTACTCATCACCATAGAGCTCATATTAATTCCATGAACATTTAGAATGTTGCTCTGCCTTCCAACAGTAGATAAAAACTCCTAAGTAATAACCGGAGCCAGTAAAAACCAACAACAGATCTTAGCACCTGGAGACAAAGAGTGTTTATAGAAGTGCCTGTTATATCTAAAATTATGTTTTCTTTATATGTTATGCTCTCTTTTACCAAATACTTACATGGCATTTCAACAAAGACCTAAAGGGGAAGATGCCTCACCAAGAGGAGGAACAAGGTTCCAGGCCAGCCTAACAACACATGCGAAGTTCCAAAGCAGAACAGGGCTCAGCGCATTTGCTGACCTGATGGAAAGCCAGCATGGCTAGATAACACTCCCATAGTCCTTTAGACCATATATTTATTGCCTAATTCAAATGATAAACATTAACACAGATCTTAGAAAAATCACAGAATGTGCTTCCATCAATACTTCCTGGCAATATTCTTTCAGATATTGTGCTTCTTTACCATATAAGCCATTACCATAATAAATTATTCACTTATAAGACCACTCTCAGGAAAAGTGACCAGAAGTTGACTTAAATACTTTACTGTGAATCAAAATACTCCCAATAAAAGACTTTTTAGGAAGTTACCAAAAGGGGCCATCAACCGTATATAAATGTAAAATACAACCACAATTTTGAGTATTAGGAAACATTTGTAGAAATCTTATCCTTTAATTACTTCCCAAGAAAGAAACACATACATCCATTTCTCTGAAATGTGCAAATCTATTTATACTGAAATTGTTCTGGGGATAGAGAGACTAGCAGGAATTATTGAATGTTTTTTAATAGTAAAATGAATGGTTGTGAGAGAATCTTGCTACTGTTCTTATGAATCGGCTTGGATTTTAGGAATAAGACTATCACTGCGATTTGTATTTATCTTCCTATTTTATTCTAATTTCCCAAATCCGATTCCTTTACTCAAATACAATACTCTCTAACAATAGCTCTCCACCTTTCTCCAACTCCACAGGGCTTACTGAGCAACACATATCCTTTAGTAATATCTTGTGTGATTTCAAAAAATCAACTCCTCCAGTGATTCTCATATCCTTTGGCTTGCGTGCCTCACTGGAGAATCCTAATTTTAATACAGGAGCCACAGAGGCAAACTCTTAGGAAAGAACAGGAGCAAACTCTTAGAAAAGAACAAAATGGGCAACTGGACAGTCAGTTGAATAGGTTTATCTACCTGGGGTCTTAAAAATTCCTATTAGTTTCTAGCAATTATTTTGTCTTAATATAGCCTTTCAAAGACAAATGCCATATGATTTCACCCACATGTGGAATTTAAGAAACAAATGAGCAAAGAGAAAAAAAAAGAGGGAGACAAATCAAGAAAAAGACTCTTAACTACAGAGAACTAACTGATGGTTAGCAGAGGGGAAGTGGGTAGGGGATGGGTAAAATAGGTGATGGGGATTAGGCGTGCACTTGTGATGAGCCCCAGATTGTATGAAGTGCTGAATCACTATATTGTACACCTGAAGCTATTATTACATTGTATGTTAATGAAATGGAATTTAAATAAAAACTTGTTAAAAATGTAGCCTTTCAAATACCACATTGTAGTTTACTAATTACAAGTGGTAACTATATACTCTCATTGATAATCAAAGACCATTTGCAATAATTTTAGCCCTGCTTCTGCCACTAATTTACTTGGGTCTCTTTGGATGAATTGTTTACCTCTTTATGCTTCAATTTGCCATCTGAAACAAAACAAAACAAAAGCCTATAGAGGTTGAGCACACTGATTTCTAAGGGATGTTCCCTAACTCTACTATTGTAAGAGTACAGGCCCATGATTCATTTTTAACACGTAGGAAAACAAACGTAAATATGGCATGTGATACAGAGAAAACTGGAAAATATGAATGTAAGCACCCACATTTAGATACTTAAGATTCAGAATTTTTAAGTCATCTAGATAATATCTCTTAACACAATTATTCAAATGTCATCTTTTTCTAGAGAAAGAAGTATGAGAGAGTGGAAGGTGTGACACATAAACAGAACCATTCAATGGGAGTTCAAGGTTAACCAGAGAGAGTAACGGTAGCGACTGAGAGCTCTGCTGTCCACCTCTGGCCAACGATGACTCAATTAACAAGGTTCACTTAGCCAGGAGTCAGGAACTCAGGGCTGCTACTAGTGGCAATGGTAACCAGCGGGGGGTAAAATTAAATCTCTTCCATTTTTGCAGTCCAAATGGGAAAAGTAGTGACCAAAAGACAGGATGACAGTATTTTCTCTACATGATGTGTGATATCTGATTTATGATCATCTATCTTAAGGGGAAAGGAGGCTGAGAAGGTATCTGTGATTGGTCCTTAAGGCAGCTATTTGCACTGAGCACCCTACAGTCCGAATGCCACTCGCTCTCATACTCTGCTGTGCAGCAGGTGCTCAGGGTCTGGAGCCACCCTGGTTTTAATCCTCCAGAGCATCCCTTTCTTGTGTCCTGTGAGTCAGTGTGGGAATAATATGGTTACTCAGACTCAAAGGGTGGAAGAGACCCAATGGTCTAAGTTACCTGTAAGCAAACTTCTAATTGACGTACTTCTGCACTCTAGATTTCATCCCAGATCCCAAGAGCCTTCATGCCTCCTGATCTTGAACCTTTTGGGGGTAGTGCCATATTGGGTCATGCTGACACTCAGCATGGATAGTCAGTGCTACAAAGCCAGTTATTATTTTGTCATCTATTTTCTGTCTTTCAGAAAATGTTTAACATCTCTGATCTGTCATTTCCTTGTCTGTTCTTGCTTTCCTTAAATTTATGGCTTTATAAAATTATCATTAATTTACAATCATTTAAGTGGGATTTCCAAAGAGAATGGAATATATATGTTAAATCTGCCATGTTGACAAAACATGATTTTTAAAAACAATCACACACACACACACACACACACACACACACAAATCTCAAGAAAATCTGGCAAAAAATTAACACTTGTTAAATCTGAGCTTGGTTCGTATGAGGGTGTTTTCAATATTCTCCCCCCCCCCCCATTTTTAGAGGAGCTAATTTAATGAAAAATCCGAATTCTATTTATTAAGCACGTAAGTCCACAAATCAGTGAATTGCTACTGATTGGTAACTTAGGCAAAAGCATCGTTTTATCTTGAAAACACTAATAAAGTGGGATATTACCAGGAAACAAGGGCAAAACAGTATCCCTTTTCTAGAAAAATAATCTTTTGTTTTGCCTAAGATATTTCATTATATTTAAAACTGAAATTCATTTTAAAATAAAGAGGGGGCATCTTTGGTGCAGTGGTTCATGTCCTTACATTTTTGCAGGCAACACTGATGATGTGTTTTAGGTTCTAGGTTTTGAAGATCATAAAAAGAAGCCATCCTGTGTGTGCCTGACTCTCCCTTACGAACTCCCGGATAACCAAGGAGAGAATCCAGAGACTCACACTCTACTTTCTTTACTGGTTCTTTGCTTAGGTTCTCTGGATCTGCCTGAAAATAGAATTAAGGGAGGGAGCCGATTCTTCCCAAAGCAAAACTCAAAATAATCCAGCACTTCTTCCTTTAACCTGGGAACTAGTTATTCTTATCATAATGGAGAACAAATTCCATCTGGAAACATAGAGGTAACAAAGTCCTTCCACATAGGTTTTCATGTTTGCTTCCTCACTAAACCATGAGGTAGTGAGGAAGACCATACCTTCCCCTTCCATCCACATTCTGAAGATGCAGAACATGAAGGGACTTTGCCCAATGCCACCAAGCTAATGAGTTTTAGGCAGGATTACAATCTGAATCCTAGGACTCCCATCTTACCTTCTCTACAGACACATGGCCTTTCTCTAAGTACTGGTGTTGTGCACCTCCCTTACAAGTCTGGTCAGGAGCCTCCTTCCTGTCAAGCACAGAGCTGGCTGACAAGTCAAGGTTTGGCCCGTTATTTCATTTTCACTTTTGCCCCAAACACTTCATCTATTTGGAATACGAAGTCAATCTCATTGGCTTGCCACATGACACCTTAAAAAAGCCCCAGGCTATGTTTGTATCTGATACCAGTGACCCCTCTAGTTCCTCCTGACTCTTTGTATGCAATCATTAACAGTATGAGAAATCCCAGCACTTAGCCTGCAAGGTGGCCTAGAGTGGATCGCATCAGGCCCAACTGACTGGACTGACTGGCTACTCTCTAGCTGAAGCAACCTGCAAGCAGACTTACAATTATCTGAATAACGAAACTTCTTTATGACATTTTCCAACAGTTGAGTTCTATTACTGTGTGCCAAAAACAAAAATAAAACAAAAAAACAGGGATCCATTAAAGGTGAAGATAGACACGATAATGAGCCTCTCCCCAAACAGACTATCCACGAGTATTTTTGCATTTGCATTAATATGCAAAGAAATGAAGACACTGTATCTGCAATTAAAAGAGAAATGACTACAACAATCCCAAAATGATTGAACGTCATCCTTTCCTTCCAGAAATGCTATTCTAGGACTATAAACTACCTATCTTTCCAATTCATTGTAATTTAGTGTTTCATATACTAAAATGGACACTAAAATCTGTCATTATTACTGACCAAGCTATAATCGCACCTACTCGGCCTGCCAGAGCTGTAGATTCTGACTCTGTGAGCTTAGTTATCCTTTTTTTTTTTTTGGTTGAAGAAGTAGTGGTTGGGCTTTTGTTTGCTTGTTTTTAGTAAAAAACAAAACAAAAATTAAATGCAGAAGATGAACACTCCCACATATTTGTGCTTTTTGCACATTAAGTATGCACTCGATGAACTGTTCCTTTAAATATTTTTACCTTAACACCGTAGATGTCGTCAGAAAAACAAACTAAATTAAAGACTTCTTCCCAGTGAGTGTTCCAACAAACCCCTCATTTTCTTTAGGCTTAATGGAGACAAGGAATTGCTCATGAATGCGATGTTGATCAAAATAAGCAAACCTGAGAAAGCTGATGAGCAAGGTGATGAATGCTTGGCTAAGGAATGGGCCCACTTCCCAGGAAGAAAACTTATGAACATATTTAAGATAATGATAATAACTGTACCCACTTCAGACTACAAACTTCAAAGGGTTGTGCAAAAAATACAGTATTTTGTTTGTGTGTCTCAAACACTCGGGAGCAGATGGTAAACTGTCCTTGCAAAGGGCCGTATACTACATATGCCATGTATCTGGAGCCTAATTAATTAGTTTCCATGGTAAAACTGAAACCTTTGAAGGAATTCCCTCAAGGTGAGAATGAAGAGATAGGATTGCTGGAGAGCAGGTTTGTCTGGGATATTTATTTCTTGGAGTAAAACAGCTCCCTCCATAGAGTCAGTTTCTTCTCTTTTACTTAATAAAAAACTCTCTCCACCTTCTTCTACCCTCAGAATATATTTATTCCATAATTCCAAATCTTCTTACTCTTTGAATGCTGAATTTTCTGGGATAGATCCATTATTCAGACTTTCATAAAAGGGTTAACTCTTAAATAACTAAATGACCAAGCTCTTTTAAATGCTTAGTGTGGTACTGATGATTCTTATACAAGCAAATGATTATTACCGGTTTACTGGCAACAAACAATGGTGCCAGAAGTTGCACAGAACTAATGTTTTCCCGGCAGCCCTATAAATATTTGCTATTATTCTTCTTTTAGTAACTAGTTCCAAATGAGCAAACTATGAACTTTTATACAGTAAGAATGGTGTAAAACTGCCCCTAATAAATCTTCTCCGCCTTATGCTATATTTCCATACCATTGAAAGAAATAGCTGATATTGCACAAAGTTTTTGAAATACACTGTTCTCCAAAGTATGTGCTTCATCAGCAATTTATTTTAACATCCACATCTCCCTCTCTAAAGGAACTGAAACTAATTATGTATTGTCCCAAATGCCCAGATACCACTGATATCATATGAATTCATATATTATTCAAAAAGCTGATCTTTTTTTACTTATTAATATGACTCTTAGGTAAACTGTATCTCTATTATAAGGGACTTTGCTTTATTCCAAGAACAAACTCTAGCTATAATAGTTAAGGAGGTATTCTTTCCCTATATCTACAAACACTTGATTGGAAGGCTGCTTATTGCAGAGGTTTTTAACTGAAAGAGATAGCTTATTCCCATTCGGGACAGAGTGTCAAGAGTAGATGAAAGCGGGCATTTGTAATTCCTCAGAAAAACAGGCAAAAGGGTTTTCACCCTTAAGAAATCTGACTCTTAAATAACATAAACCTTGATCTTGGGTTAATACATCAAGATCCCAAAGATAATCAAATAATTCCTTATGGCGGCATCAAGTTTTCGATTTTAAAGTCCTTTCAATGCACTATCCAACCCTATCATGCCACTTAACGAGAGGCTACAAGAAGAAATTATAATAATTCTTCTCCAATTTCATAAAACTTAAAGTGGTGCATAGTGAAACTAAAAGTAAGAAACAATTTCTGAACAATCTAAACATCTCTCTAGAAAACAACTTCCCAAAAGCACCAAGGGTTAAAATAAGAGGGTGGTGCCCGGATTCTCCCTAATAGGTAGCCATGGCTATCAGCCCCCATCCTATACAGGTCATCAATCACAACTGTAAGAAACTACTTTCCAAAGGGGGAAAAAAAAAGGCTTTAAATATTTAAATAAAAAACTCTGTTCAACCTTTTTTATACCTTTTTTTGTTCTAGGGCAATATACTCAATGGAACATCTCATCAGTTCTAAGTCTGAGCTGTACCTCAAAATTAACTGAGAAGCTCTCAGAAATCAAGGTTGTCCAGGCTCTACCCGCATCTGAGTCTAGGTTCAGTGGTGTGGAGTGAGTGGGTCTGGATATCAGTATGTCTTCAAGCTGATGTAAATCACGGAGAACCATCGCTTTGAACAAAGGGATAGGACTATAGCATCATATTCCTGTCCTGGGTACCTTCACAGCTTTGGTTATTCTGAGTTCTTCTGGGTGCAGAAGGAAAATGCACATCTTCACACCGTAAAAAAGAACAGCAGATGTCCAGATTCTCTGCCTATCTCTTAAAAGGAGAACAAGTATGTTCTCATGGAGGCAATGAGGAAATAGTTCTGAAAACCAAAGAAGTCTTTTTTCTAAGATGTCAGGTATATAGGAAGCCTGGGAACTGTCTTGAATTTATCACAACAAAGATAAAATTCCAAAGGAATATAGTATAGTAAAATTTTCCTAACTCTTTCACGATCCAACACAAAGGCAGGATACAGTCACATAATTAATAGTGACAGAATGGTGATAATTTCCAACTGGGAAAATGGGATTAGAATTTTCAACTTGGAATAAACTTATAATTTGGGAAAACTATCATCTTCCCTTTGACCTGAATGTGATCTCTAGGAGACCATGAACACCACACAAAATCCCAACCCTTTCCCTACTCCATCCTCCATCTGAGAACCAAGGCTAGAGAATTCGGGATAAGAGAGCTGTGTGCCCCTAGGTACACTGCTTGACTTTGCTGAGCTCAGTCTCATCTATAGACAATAAGACTTATTGCACCTGCCTGATAAAGTTGCTGATCATCATAAAGTGAGATCATCATCATAAAGTGAGATCATCAATATGAAAAATTTCATTAACTGTAAAAAGCTCTAAGTAATAACATTGTTAATATTACTAATAAAAAGCATCCTTTGATATGCATGAACTGTAGACTGAGAAAATTAGCTCCTTAAGAGAGGCAAAGATAGTCAATCCACATTTTAAGACAAATTACTACAGCTTAACCAATTCAAAGCTGTCAGTCTCCTACAGAGAAGCTAAATGTAGTCAAAAGGTACAGATTTTCATTTATTCAACAATTAACATGACAGTATTGGGAACAAACTCTGTGCATGGCCCTGGGCTATATGCTGGGAGGGCGACAAAGCTGGATGAGCCGCCAATTCCGCCTTTAAGGAGCCTTCAGTTCAGTGACAAGGAAGAGGGCCATCCACACTGCAGGACAATTTCGAAATTAACAAGTCCTTTAGGAGAAATGAAGATAAACCCTCTCTGCAAGTCCAAAAGGGGAGCAATCACAGCAGGCCTTGCTTATACAGCTGGAGATGTGGGGAGACAGGTAACATGAGTGAAGCATGAGAGAAGGAAAAGATTGGGGATGTAAAGGGAAGAACAAGGAATATATTTTGGCTACAGCAGAACTACGTGAAAGGAAATTGTGGAGGAGCAAGGCACAATTTCTTTTATTCCCATAGTCATCCAAAATAACTTCTGGAAAGTCCACTGTGGTCCTGGATCCGTGCTAATTGCTGGGGATGCAACCTAAAGCCAGCAGATTGCAGACAAGCCATAGCAAAAACAAGTTACAAATTGTGATAACAAGTGAAAGGAAAGGGTGTTTGGAGAAACAGGGAAGCCTCTCTTTGGCCGGGGGTGGGGGTGGATGGGTGGGTGGGCAGAGCGTAAAAACTCAGGGACAGAAAGGAACTAACTCAGGCATCTGTAGGACTGGAGGACGGAAAGGAAGCAAGTAGAGCTCTGAGGTAAAGGGAGGAATTTCAAGTAGGAAACAGGTCCTATCAAACACTACAGAAAGAAAGAGGGCTGAGAAGAGGCCACTGGGCAAACTGACCTATCAGTTTTGAGATCATATTAGTTGCATTTAACCTTTAGGACATATATCAAGGTAGACTAAGAAGCAGCCATTTAGAACAGAACTAGGTTTGAATACCAGGAGCTGGTGCTAAAATAAAACCTAAAACGTCTCAGTGATAGAGATAGATATATTAGAATAGAATCTGAATCTTTGGAAAATTGTGTCATAAAATCAAAAGAATGGACCAAAAGCAAAAATCAATTAGAAATTAAAGTACAGCTGAGGAGCAGAGGAGTCTCAGATGAGATCAGAGAAACATGTATTTGTACTAAAGCCAATCCTACTGCGTGTAACATCTTTTATCTGTGATTCCCAGCCCCTGGAATCTGAGCAGAGAAGACTGACCATGTTGTCTGTTACCTTATTATCAAGGCAAATAGTACACAAGGTCAGAATTAAGGGAAATAATGAAAGATCATTTGTGGATGTCAGCAGGCCATGAAAAAAAAAGGCATGTGAAGTTACAGAGATGAGATTCTATGGAGAAAAAACTTAGTTATCAAATTAGGCATAATTAAGGTAAGGAATGGGCAGAAATGGAAAAGTGAACTTCTGATTTCAAAATCTTAGAGAAGAGGCCGTGGCGGTAACAAGGTCCAAGGGGTGTCTATGTAAGGTGGCTCACGTCAAAGTCCTCTGAGTTAAAGAAGTCAAGCATCAGTGCGATTTCAAAGAAATTAAAAGCAGCTCTATAATTTAAGGAAATTAAAAGAAGCCTCGGCTTGGAGGACAAATCAGATACTAGTTAGGGACTGAACAGGTTATGCTGGAAGGTGGAGCAAGATGCATGAGCAGCTGTAGCCACATCACACTCCGCGCCACTCCACGTGATGACTAATTTAAGACTCTACTATTGGACTCTGGGTGTCAGCAACTACCAACACCGCTTCACATCAACCTTCCAGGCACTGGGAGTGGTAGTAAGGTTCAAATTTAATGTTGAAATAAATTGATTTTTTTTTACCCTGATTTGAATCAGTCCAAACAAACTTGGACTACCTAGCAAAAGTCAGTATTATTCAGTCTCCTATAAAAAAGATCTTCTGATATATATTTAAGATACGTTCTAAATATTACACACACAGATTTTGCTGGGGTATAATTTTTAAGAAATTAAAGATTGACCTTGCATTTAAAAAAAAGAAAAAGGCAAATTATATACACCTACCTAAAAAATACTGAATGGCATTTGCTCTGCTTCAACATGAAAGACCAAACAAAAGTCAACCACCTGAAACTGGTGAAAATGAAAAAATATAAAAATCCTAAATATGTAAGAATTGGGTTTAATTTAACATTTCCAGCAGTAAATATTCATATTCCGAGCTATCTGATTATGACTTTTAACAATTTACTAGAGAGGGATGCCTGGGTGGCTCAGTGGCTGAGAGACTGCCTTGGGCTCAGGGTGTGATTCTGGGACTGAGTCCTGCATCGGGCTCCCCACAGAGAGCCTGCTTCTCCCTCTGCCTGTGTCTCTGCCTCTCTCTGTGTGCCTCTCATGAATAAATAAATAAATCCTTTTAAAAAAATTACTGGGGGTGCCTGGGCAGCTCAGTTGGCTGACTCTTGATTTTGGCTCAGGTCATGATCTCAGGGTGGTGAGTCTGAGGCCCCCACCACCCCTGTCAGGCTCTGTGCTTAGTGGGGAGTCGGTTTGAGATTCTTTTTCTCCGTGTCTCTCCTCCCACTTGCATTCTCTCTCTCTCTCTCTCTCAAATAAATAAATCTCTTAAAAAATTTACTAGGCACAGAAGAAGTATAGTCCGAAGAACCCAGCTCACAGGAAGGGTAGGAAAATGCTAACTGCATACAATCACACCATTCCTTGATGTGCTGTTCTCACCGCTGCTGCCTACGTTTCACTCACCTTTGTGATTATGACAGCACCCTTGCAGCCCTGAACAAATATGGAGAAGATGTCCTGCAAAGGTGGGCCTCTACACTGATGACAGGACAGTATCTTTTTCCATTAAGATAAAGAACGATGGGCGGCATCCAAAGATGCCATGTATGGTCTTATTAGAACACACTGGCATGGGGGCGCCTGGGTGGCTTAATCAGTTAAGCAATCGACTCTTGGTCTCGGTTCAGATCATGATCTCAAGGTCACAGAGCCCCAAGTCAGCTCCAAGCTCAGAGCAGAGACTGCTTGAGATTCTTCTCTCTCTCCTTCCCCCTCGGCTCCTCCCCCTGGCTTATGCTTGCTCTCTCTCTAAAAATAAATAAATACAATCTCAAGATCACACTGGCATGAATCAATTATTTATAACAATTTGAGATGGTAGGAATCTTTTTGTTTCTTCTTAAATTTCCCATTCCAAATTCTCAAGCGCCATGGGAAATGTACTTAATTAGATTATATTCCAGCGCAGAACAAATTTCTCCACCCACTCTCTTCTCTAGCTCACTTAATGCAATTTTGCCCTCTAATACCAGCATCAGAGGGTTTTAAAGGAAATTTCATTGACTTTTGGGTGTCTTACTGTGGAACCCTAGGACTTGAGAAGAATCCAGCTTCTGATGGAAAACTGGAGCATAGCTTTACCACTGAGTTCTGAAAGACTCACTGAAGGCAACCTAGAACAAATCATGGTACAGACTCCCAGCTGTGCTAAGATGGAGGGGAAGGAGGGGGGAGGGATTTCCACCAACCCTCCTCATTCTCATACACCCTCTCCTGTGCTGTGCCGTGGATAAAGCTGAAGCCAGAAGCAAGCCTTGGTCCTCCTGTGGCTGGATAAAAGCTGGCAACCACTGCCTTCAAGAGTCCACTGCATGGCAATTGTCCCAAGTACCTATATACAAGCTACTTATACTTGTGACAAAGGCAGGATCTTCCCAGGCCACACAAACTTCCTCATTCTACAATTTCAGAGACTTACTGAAAAAAGCAAATTGTAAAATGGGTATACAGTATTCCTTTTTGCTTACCAGAACTGAATCCCCGTTACCTTGATGCCTCCCGCCAGGCCCAGCTTCATGGCCATGTGACCTGTGTCTGAGGAGTAACAGAGAGTCCCATGCTCAGAAGGACCCTGAGTTTGTTTAATGCTTGCCACTGCCATCTTGAAATTCACACTGTTTGAATAAGAGGATCCAAATTCTCATTTTGCGCTATAGTCCACACACACCCCACCCACCAATTTATTTAGCTGGTGCTGTCTCCTGCAGAGCCTGAAGGAATCTGAATCTCCTAGCTTATCTGTGACTTGAAGCACTTCTCACAGGTGACTGGGCTATCATGTAGCTTTGGGAAGCTGGGCCCTTACCCTAGTATTTTTTGCTATATGGGAAATTTTCTTTTTAAAATACTATTGCTTTTAGTATGATAAAATAATTCACTCCAAGGGGGAAAAAAATCAATGATACAGAGGAAAGTATATAGAATATTAAGTGAAAGTTCTCTTCACCAGTACATCCCCACTCAATTTCAATAGCTCCCTAAAAGTAACTATTGTGAAGAGACAACTTCTATTCAGGAAAAAAAAATACATACACCTATAATTTGATACAAATTATATAGATACACACATTTGTATAAGAGACAATTACATATATCTTTTTTAAAAATCCCTATTTTGTATGTTACTGAATAGATAGAGAAGACCTTTCTGACTCTTACTATGAAGCCAATCAGCAGCTCCAAACAACACGCACTATTTTTCATTCATCTCAGAGTCCTTAGCTTAGAGAATATCAACTACTCTTCCATTCCTCTACAACAGGTGACTAATCTTAGGACAAAGCAGAAAGAACCAGAGATCACCAACTTGCTGGCCTCTCCTAAACTGTTCAGTTTCAAAGAGGAATTCAGATGATTGAGACTCAAAAAAACCCTAGACAAGCCCCAGCTTTGCCTCTTATTGGCCATGCTGATTGAAACAAAACTCTGGATGTTTCCCCACTTGCTGAACAGGGTAATTTTTATGAAGCCTCCAAAATTTCTTCTAAATCTAGCACTCTGGGTTTGGAAGAAACTATTTCAGTCACCCATCCTTGCAACCGCCATCTTACACCTTGTCCTCACCAGGGATTGCTCCACTTCAAAAATCTTAAATTCTACTTCCCATTCTCATAATCCATCTCTTTCTACTCCTCCTGTTCACGTACTCCACTGTTATCTGTTCTGTTTTGTGTCTTCAGAAATAGAAACCTCCTGGGGGTTGTTAGCCTCTCTGGCTATTTTTCTTATTTGTTAGGCCTTTTTTGTTTTTACTTCCTTCTCAACCCACTGGACGCCCACAGCCCAGAATTTCAAACCCTCTTTGGACAATGTCCTTAAATCCTTTGCCCTACTGTCCTTTCATCACAACTATCATCTGTCCAAACTAAAAATTCTGGTTTCATTACGAGCACCTGCTACTTGCCTACCCCATATATCTCACTGATCGTACACCACCGAAAGTAGAATCCTATCTGCCATGACCCCTTCCAAGACATAGCTTTCTAAGGTGGATCAACACAACAGTCTCTCAGTTGGTCTCCTAATACTTTTGGTTTCCCATTCTTATTTATATACCAACTACTGCAACAGTAATCATCCTAAAATATAGGCAAACAAAAACATAAACCTACTTAAGTCACTACTCCTGTCGATACTTTCCATCTTCCCTTAACCCTCCGCTAACGGATTCTTTGCCGTTCGCCGCTCTCCAGCTTTCTTCGAACATTTTACATCTCAGCTTACACAAAACTTCTGCAACTCTCCTCAAGCTGACCTCTTACCTCTCGACCTATAAGTATGCTGTTTGGGGGGCTTGGGACACTATGGCTCCATCCGCTCCCATGGTCTGCCTGAGTTGGCTAACTCTTTTAGGCATTCCCGCAGAGATCGCTCCCTCTGGAAAGCCCTCTTTGACCTCTCCCCAATGTGAGACTTTGTGTTTCTCCAATGTGAAAATACAGCAGCTTGCCCTTTCCCATCACAGCACTCATAACACACATTATTTCAAGACTATAAACTCTGAACGCAGAGACCACACCTGTGCTGTTCATCGCTCTATCACAAACAGAACACCGGGTCAGCCCACTGTAACACTCCATCTTAATTGATTTCTTATTCAGCTTTAGAAGTTATATTTTGACTCCTAATCCTGAAAGTTATCCATGAATAACATGCTCTACAAAGAATAATTTATGTGTAAATTCACACAGCGTTCAGCTCCAGGAAGTTGGGAGGTTTGAGAACTAAAATTATCTAGACCGCAGCATTTATGGTCTTGATCTTTACAATGTTAGTTATTTCTTTGGTGGTTAGCATTTTCAGGGTGATCTCTGAGGTAATTCCCAGGCCTCAGTTCCTCCCTGAGGCTCAAAGAAACTCCCAAATGGGAAAGGAATAAATCTGGTTCCCTCACTGAACCCCATCTATCACTTCTACTCAATACCATCTCATCTCCCCCAGTAAAGACCAAAAGATTCTAGAGATATCAGAAAGAGACTGAAAACCCTGGACAAAAGGGCAGCAGCAGAGAGACTGGAAATGAAACAAGTCATGGTATAGGGTAAGGGTGAAGGGTAAAGTCATCAACTAGAACATTCATAGGAATAGTAAGAACACCAACAGCAGCAACACACATTATACTTTACAGAACACAAAGCATTTAAAAACTAGTTTAGAAAGGTAGAGAAAGATAAGAGAAGGAAGAAGAAAGGAGGGAGAGAAGGAAGTGGGATGAAGAGGTTGGGAGTAGGTAAGAGATGGAGGGAGGGATGGAGGAAGGGCTGCAGGGATGGAGGGATAGAGGGATGGAGGGAGGAAAGGAGGGAGCAAAGGACAGAGGGAGGGACGAAACTAGTCTCAGGCTCTTTTCTTATTAGCCAGCCAAGAAAAAGAAATAGGGAACCAAAAAAAGGTCCTACAAAAAGTGCCATTTCTGCCCATATTCACAGACAGTGAAATGTTATTCAGAGCACTGCCATAGTTCACTGAGAACTCTTCAGAAGGACTTATCAGAGAAAAGCAGTCAAACCTATGACTTGACTGCCTGAATATCCTTAGAGTCATCTATAAATATTTGGAATTTGACATGAATGAATCATGTATGGCTTGGGAGTAAGGAGGGGGTTAGAAGGAATAAAAGGAAGAATGTATTGGTTTAGAATGTTCATGAGAGGACCTTAAAGTCTGAAATAATACAAGCAAGATGGGTAAAAAAAAAAAAACCTCATTAATTCTATGTGCTTCTTATGCATTTATCGAGCATGAACCATGTAGCATCCAGCGTGCTGCCTACTGTCGTGACATACACACAAATCAACAATCTCAAGAAGACATGGGTCTATATACCCAGTATGTCCAGACATGCAACTCACTGGAATCATAGATGAAAAAGAAAAAAGAAAGGAAGAAAAAAAGAAAGAAAGAAGAAGAAGAAAAAAAAAAAGAAAACCCTAAAACACAAAACAAAGCTTTGTAACTGATACTTGTGCCTGAGAATAGTAATAATGAAAATCAATAAACTCATTCAAGGTTTACACATATAGCTCTCTGCTAATTAAGCACACAAAATACATTTTCTCATATAATCCTTAAAATAACACAACCAGACATACAGAATTAGCACCTCCATTTAAAAAAATGAGAAATTTGATCAGAGTTTAAGTAACTTACCCAATACCAGCAATAATCATGTACTCAGGATCCAAACCTGGCAGTCAGCATCCAGGACCCTGAGCTGTAAGATGCCCAAAGCAAAAACATGGGCAATGGTTCTCTCTACATCTTGATCAAAATCCAGATGAGCTTGGAATAATGCACTCTAAGGAAGAAGTGTGTCAGTAAACTTGAAGTGCATTCTAGAATGTAGCCTAATGGTGGTCATTGACCAATGAGATAAACACAGGTAACCATCACAAAGAGCTTATGACTGTCCACCCAATCCTGAAACCAAATCACGAGTTGGATTTTGGAATAACTTATGGCTCAAGATTCTTCTTGACAGCAATAGCCAAAGCATCTCAACTGCAGCTACATAACCATTTGATCAGCGTATTTTTTTTAAAAAGAGAGTTTTTCTGAGAGACAAATGGAGGAAAAGATACTGAGCAAGATGAAGTCACAAAGACTTACTCCCAATATGGGATCCCAGAATGAATGAGGACACAATATTAAGAGGGAATTCCAGATCACCTTAGAAATGTAACACGAAAGCTATTTCCCCCAATCTTACTGGGCGGTACTTATTTTGGGGGCTTGTTTATGTCCTCTTTTATATAAAGTGAATTCTAAAAGGTAAACATTAATAATATGAACTATAATGTACATTCAGACATCAGAACTGCTGGTAAAATTTAAATCCAAATCTCTCATGCTCTTTCCTTATCATCAAGTAAGAAATGTTTTTGGTATATAAACAGTATGCCTGAATATCAGCCTTTTTAAAAATATCTGACATAGAAGAAGCATTCCCTCAAGTGATAAAGTAATATTCTCTAAGGAGTGATCAGAGGTAAGTTGTCAAAGTCTTGGCAAAGAAGTAACAGAGCTCCTCAGAACCGAGCCTGGTGGTGTTGAAGGGAAACTCCAAGGATGCCAAGAGGAAGGTTTCCAGAGCAGGACTGGTGAAAACATAGGATGCATTAGCCCCATAAAGAGGAGACAAGTGTGAATTAGAGAAGCAGCTTGCATTCTACTACCAATTAAGTGCTTACTATTATGAGCTAAAAACTCTTCAAAATGAATAAATGGGTTAACTAGAATGAGGATTACCATTTAAGTGGAGCATTCTGACTTTGCTTCAGATCATGGGAATTCTGCAAAATCACAAAGGAGAGAATTAGCTGAACGAAATAGTTTAATTTAATGGGAAATTTATTTCAGAAGAGGAGCTGAGGAAAATTTCTGGAGTTAAGTAATGACATTTAGAATTAGGAGACGTTTCTGTAAAAGCAATGTCCAAGGATAAAGTTAAGTAATAAGAATTTTCAGAAAGACCTAGAAAAATCTGCAATAGAGACCTGAGGCACTTTAGAAAGAAGAACAAAGAAAAATGGAGGCGTGCTCTCTCTCTCTCTAGGAAATAATTAGAATAGAATTTGACCTAAATTAAAGGAAAATACTACACATATCTGAGTATAAACACAGGCACACTCACACAACACTCCTTCCTACCTTAGAAATCCCCCCAAAGACTAAGATCAAAATGTTACTTCTGTTCCTTTTCTAGTCTAATTAAAACATGAAATGTTGCCTACTGCCTGTTATCAGTTTATGCATATTATGGGTTAAATAGAAAAATTAATATTAATTGAGGGTGTCACTTCCCTGCCACATTTATTTTACCAATTCAGAGGAACAGTGATGATAAAAACATGGCATAGCTCCAAATTATATACTGAATTATATACAATAATCTGAGGGGAAAAGCCAAAGTCTGAACTAGTGTTCTCATAAAAAGATATAAACTCTAAAATATAAGTAAGCCCCATTCCAGAAATTATAGACCAAAACATTTCCTCAGAATATGGATCCCTTTTAAAGTGTAAAAAGAAAATTCATAAGATGAAAAAATAAAACCTTCTGATCATAAAATTTCCTCAAAAACCTTCATTACGTTTTTAATTCTTTACTGATTTAGGTGTTTTTTTTTTTTTAACCAACTTTAGTTGGAATTTTTTTTTTAATTTAAATTTCATAAGAAAGAGAATCACAATGCACATTCCCTGACCAGATTGTGTGTGGCCTATTTATTCGAAATATTTGATTCCATATGGATTTCTTCTCTTTTATTTATAACTTCCAGAAAGGATTCTCTGTAATAAGTTAGCAACTCAAGGGCAACCAATTTGAAATCCAGGCCCTGAGAGCACTGTACCTGAGGTCTGCCACCTGCAATGTTTTCTAGAAGGACCAGGGAAGACACACAAAGCTCGAACTTCTGTGTGGAGCATGAACCAAGTGTGAGCCACAAGTGGGTGGTCCACTGAGGTCAGGGTTAAAGTTCAAAGAATAATTTGGAAATTATTCTCAGCTTGGATCTCGTTTATGAGGCCTGAGAATACACCCTTTAATTAGAATACAATTTCCAAAGCAACCACTCCCTTGACTTTCCAGAGCTGTTATTCTCAGAAAAGTAAAAACAGCCTCATCACACTGACAGCTAACAGTCCCCTATAAATTACGCCTTAAACGTCCAACAAAGAAAGCAGCAGCCATCCGGGACAATGCAGCCGTGAGCCGCCAGCCCTTCTAACTACTCTCAAGAATAGACAGAGCAAAAGAAGGCCTGTTGAACAGACTCACTCCCCTCCGCTGCTTGCTTATGCAGCTGAGCTGTCCCATGGAAGCTTGGAAAAAGAGTGGGTTGTGCATTTGAAAATGTTCCCACACCCCAGCCGGCCTCATTTTTCTGATGATCCCTGTATCCAGCCAACCTCGCGCTACAGTGGGAACACTAAAATCAATTCCATGAGAGCCAGCTGTCGGCCTCTTCCACAGTGCTCAGGGAGCCACACAGGACTCCTGGAATGGGAGCCAGCCCGGGCCTGACTCACCGCAGATGTTCCCCTCTGCCCCCATGCAACTCTGAGCCAGGACCTTCTTTCCAGGGCTTATTGTTATGACAAAAGTTTTTTACTGGGCCCCCCTAAATGTGCTGGATGCTGAGAGGAAAACACATGCCTCCCTCACTGTGGGGTTAAGAGAGATAGACAGTGAATTACACAGAGATGACCACCTACTCTACAGGGAAGGCCAAAGGAGGAAATCCAGACAGCCTTGTGGAGTTTAGTGTCAGGCAGTTGGAACAGCAGAAGCTATCACAGTGTCAAACTTTGAAGTGCTAGCCAGACTTGAGGCGAGTTTAAAGATGACATAAAACGTTCCGTTTTGGCAAACCCAGATATCAGATTTTTTTGTAGACCCAACAAAGTCGCCTTTGCCTAGAAAAATGTGACCAGATAGAGGATAAAAATACAGTTTCTGAAATCTGTGATCAGAATTCAGAGTCCAAAGTCACCCGCAAATATTTGGAAATTCTTGCCAACAGTGTTTTGGCCAGGAGTGGCATTTCTGTCATTGGCCTTTCTCTTGGATATCCATTCGGCTGTCCGTCTTCCAGCAGCCCTCTCAGAGCGGGCCATAGTGCTCTGTCTCTGCATTTGTTCAGTGTGTGTTAGGAAAACCAGACGGTGGCTCCCGGATGCTCCCTTGTACCAAGCATCCCTTGGTACAGGCCGAACCATCATTATCTCAAAAGAGAAACTATTTCATGCAACTTACGGTATTTTTTTTTTTAATCACTGTCCACGTAACCGGTATAGACAACAGGGAGAAAGTTCATTTCAAATCCTTTCCCTTTAATGGTATGAATTCTGTAACTAAGATCAAGCTTCCCCCATCAGCACGGCAATAATCTTTATACTTACATGCTCACTACAGAGAATAATTCGTTATATGGCAAATTCAACTTTTGAGCCTACCGGGGGAAAGCTCCAGGTCTACACAGGAGAACCCGACACAGAATCAGCAGTCTGAATAGCACCCGAAAGATACCGCTGTTGCCAGGCATTCCCACAGTCAAATGACAATATCACACAGCTTTTGTATATACTTTATAGAGCACTTTCAGGAAGAGGAAGAGAATAAAAAGAAACCAAGTGGTATTAAAAATGTTAATTATAAACAATAACAACACAACAAAAGAAAACCGGTTTAGAATCATTTGGCCATAAGAACAGAAACCGGAATGGTATCACCAAAGAACCATTGACTGTCCTTTTTTCTCTGTCTTTATCTTTTTAGTTTCACAGTCCACTTAGAGTTGTTGGAATTATACTTTGTCAGTGCTCAAAAACAAATTTTTATCTCTATGAGAATTAAATCCTAAATTTAGAGGTCAATTCTTCCTTTTTTTTTAAATGATGAAAATGGACAAACAGTATTACTTCTATTTTAGTTTCAGCCCTACATTTTAAAATATTCATGAATATATTTTCAGAGAAACTCTGTTGATTTATAGATTTCCAAGAGAGTATTATGGAATAATTAAGAGAAAGCATATTATCACAGCCATAGACCCAAATCACTCTGATTTTTCTCCAAAGATACTCACTTTGTATGAGTTCGTCATCCGAACAATTTCCCCAAACGGGCTGGTCTTGCATCTCTCCACGTGAAAAGCAGCTATCGGTAGCTTGAGTTATAGTTCTCTCAGCGTTTTCTTTATCACATTTTTCTAAATAAAACAAAAGATACATATTATTAAATGTTACCAATTTTTCTATTTTAAGACTTCTTCCAAATGCTTCCAAGTCTGCCATAATTTAAGAAAATGGAAACAGCATCTCTACTGACTGTTGCATAGGTTACTGAAGCAGTAATAGATTTATTAAGCACCTACCAGGTGACGAGCATCAAAGAAACAAATATATTCACAGTAAAAATACCCTGTTAAGATTATTATAAATAAGTCATGGTAACACATGGTAACAGAGATATGTGGAATGGTCATGTAAAGGATGAAAGTAAGTCCATACATTTGGGGGACAGGTGTGGCAGGGAAAGCATGCCAAAGAAGAGAGCTCATGGAATGACTGGGATAAAAGTCAGCCAGCAGATGAATGAGGAGCCACTGAGAAGTGTGAGCAAGTACAGAAAGCAGAGAGGGCAGAGCTCTCTCTGTGGAAATTTGGGAAAAGAGGCAAGGACTGTGTCATGCATTTTCAGAAAGGAAGGATATTTAGGATGGGAGATTTATACACGGGTTTATGGGTTCTCAGGAGGAAGGCCAGGAAGGAAAAGTAGTATCTTATCAGGAACATCATCACTCAATCAAAAGGCTAACTACAACACAAGGTAAAATCCATGTTCTAAGAGGTCCAGAGCACTAAAGACGTTCAAAGGAAGCCAAAGAAACTCATCCAGATTCAGAGCTCAAGAAAAGCAGTAGAGCAAGAGGTGCATGTTGGATGGTCTTTAAAACATTAGCAGGAATGCTAAAAGCAGAGATGGGAGAAAGGCCATCCCAGGTATGAGAGTGGCATGGGCAAACTCCACAACCAAAGGTTCCAACTCTCTGGAGTTTGAAATACTTTAAGGGGGACATTAGATGATAGAACTGGAAAGGTCTGATTAGAGACACAGCATGGATATTTGAATGTGAAGGTGAGGGTGAAAAGTCTGGATCAAATTTAAAGGCAAGATACATAAGTCAAAATAGCCATTAAAGCTTTATGAAGTGCCTTATCAGAACCATGCATTAGGTAGATTAATACATTTGTACACAGTAGTGTCTCACTTCTGACTGCATTTTAACTCACTTGGGGGGCTTTAAAAAAAAAAAAGCAGATTCCTGGGCTCTGGGCCCCACCAAAGATTCTATTTCAATTTGGCAGTGGTGCACTTTGGTAATTTTACTACACTTACGTCCTTGAGAATCGCTAGAGTATGGATGTACCTAAGAGGGAGAAGAGAAGAAGGGAAACTAAGAGAGATTTAGAATAGTTCAGTTTAATTAGAGTTCAACCAACTGAATGACAAGACGGAAAAGGAGGTAGATGTGATAACATAGCCAGAGATCTGCACAGATAATCAGGGAGGATGGGATTGGAGATGATGGAGCACTCCTGGTCAAGGATTTGACTGGGAAAACCTAGAGACGAGGAGGATAATTTATTACTTTAAAAAACATATATCTGTACATAGGAGATGTTCAGACTATGTGCTAGGCAGTGAGGATGCAAAAGACTGTGAGATGTGGCTCAGGCCTTCATGGACTTCACAGTTTAGTGGATGAATTTCATATTGCACATTTGAATTTGCAAATCATAGGTAAATCACATTATAGCTGGAAACACTGATCTTCCTAAACTTGACTGCTAAAGCCATTGAAGTGAATGGGCTCATCAAGAGTTAATGCATTAAAATAAGAGTACCAAGAGGGGTCTGTATAATTAGAAAGGAGTCAGGGAAGGACGAGAAGCTGGATGATGTCAAGCCATGGAAGCAAGGAAAGGAAAGAGATTCAAACAGAAGTTGTTAGTCAACTGTGTTAACATTTCCAGTGGAAGGGAAAAATTTCTGCACATGCAAAAGTTTCTCATGTACCATGGGGATTTCACAACAATTGAAAAGTTCTGCCATGAAACACATTTCAACAAATGAAAATAGATGGACACCCACTTAGGACTAAATCCAGAGGCTAAAATCCCTGGAAAAAAAAAAAAAAAGAGTCTTCAATGCTAAGTATTTTCAGAAAGCAAAACCATATTCAGATAGCAGTAAAATATAAATCAGAAGCATGCTAAACCAATATGTTCTAGAAGATTTATGTAACATTTACTCAGCATTATCCTAGAGAAAATGTAATCTTCCTGAGAGGTGTTAGTTTCAATTAAAATCTTTACTTTTTTAAACAACTCCAGAAATCTTTCCACTGTTACAGTCAACTCAAGGCCTTTCTGAGATTATCAACAGAAGAGCTTTTTATAAAAACTCACTAGTATACATAAACTAGCTCATCAGCAAAGTCCTACATACTCGCTGTTATGTAGCTAACTGCCGCCAGGTGTCATGCTAGTAGGCTTGATTCAATTAGTAACTTTAATTGAAGCTGAATGAAATTAATTATATAATTTTGAGCTGTTCAAGTTTAATTCCATTAAAATTAATTCATGAAACCAGGGCATTATGAAGCATTGCTGACTAAAAGAAAATAGGTATGAATAAAGCCTCTAGACACACTTGACTCACATTTGAATCATGTCCAATATTCAAGTGCTCAACACAGGCCCTCTAGACTCTCCACTGAATAAATGAAAATGTCATGTGGTCCATATACACATGGGTCTAGTAGTGACCCACTAGTAAGGGGAATATAAAGTTCCTTCTGCTTTAAGGCACAGTTTTCACTTTTTCTTTCTTTTTTTTTTTTTTTTAAGTTTCCCTATCTGTGAAATTCTAGAGTTAGAGTCCTCCTTGGGTTAAAAAAGAAAAACTATCATTCTCTGTCCCATTATATTCAAGAAACAATAAGTAAAACATAATTACTATCAAATCACAATCATCAGTCTATCCAACTCTGCCTTCTTTGAAAAGTAATTGTCTTGGCCCAAAAGTTGGTCTCAGCTTTTTGCTATGACCCCAGAGCAGCCAGCCCAAAGCAAGGCCCTGAAAAGGTTCTAAGTGTAAAAATAAAGTTGACTTTCGCCAATACTCCACATCTATAAACTAAATCTCTGTGACCACTTGAGACCTGTACAACTTTGTAACAAACATAAATTATTTTTTTAACAGAGCCATACTATTTAATGCAATGCATATATGGCGGCCTCATAAATGCTACGCAGTTACATCTAACACTGAAGAAATGTACTGAAGCAGAGGAAGAGTTAATCGATAGACAATTGCAAGATGAGCACCACAACGTCCAGCCACAGAACCAACTTTATTACAACTTTCAATATTTTGGGTCAGCCACTACTCATTCAGATGGCAAATGGGCAGCTTCTGATAGCACATTTCTATGATCAGTGTAGGTTTACAGTGTTACTTCTGAACTGCAGAAGCAACCACGGTCCTGGTTTAATCACTTCCTTTCTGGGTTTATGAAGGTTTATAGTTGCCATTCAACTAGTACGTGGTCCCCCAAGATATATCCCATAGGTAATCAAGTAACTTCGTGATGCAGGAGGTCAGTCTGTACCTTTCCACAAGAATTCTGTACATACATCCAACCAGCACTCCTCCCTAACTTAACAATTTTCCCTTAAAATGAGACCTTCATCTTCTCAGTAATGCCGTTCTTTTGTGCCAGTGGTTCTCTACTCTTGAGCTCCTTAAACATCAAGATACACAGGTCTGTGGTGCCTGAGTGGCTCAGTTGGTTAAGTGGCTGCCTTCAGCTCAGGTCATGATCTCAGGGTCCTGGGGTGGAGCCCCATGTTCCTTTGGCTCTCTGCTAAGCAGAGAATCTACTTCTCCCTCTCCCTCTGCTCCTCCTCATGCTTTCTATCTCATCAATAAAATATTAAATAAAAAAAAATGCATAGGTCCCAACCTCAGAGGTCCCACTTCAGGTGGTATGTGAGGAGTTCTATCATCATATACGGCTAGGTGTAGGGGATACTGTTCTAATTAAGTTCTGTTCTACACAATTTAGAGAAAACTCAGGAGAGCCTACTAAACACTGAGATACAGACCTTGCTTCTCATCACCTCGTCGCAGTACTCCAAGTAATCAGAAAATGCAATTTTGCTTCATTCATAGTATAGAGGTTATTCAGTCCTGTCCCCCTGTCAGAACAACTATGAGAATACGAAATCTGAGCCACAGATAACAGTGATCAGTTCTACTAATGGATGAATATAGAAGCATGTTTCAGAAATTAAAATAAAAATTGAAGACACTTTAAAGATAGCACTAGACCAAGGAATAGCTGCCTACTACTGGCGGCTGCTTCCAAAAGGCTGGTTTCCTAAGAATTCTAGTTACTCTGAACCATGAAGGAATCTCTGGCAAGGGGTGGGGGTGCGGGGGTGGGGGGGTGGGGGGAGACGGGACGGACAAGGACACAGACAAACAAAACAAAAAAACCCAACAACAACAAACAAAAACCTCAGTCCCCGACCAAAATAATCCTCTAGCTGGGGTGACCCAACATATACACCAAACAGGCAACTACAAAACCAAAACTAATGAAAACTGCCCTGGGTTATAATTCTGATTCAGAAACTGACCAGCTGTGTGGCTGGGGCTCATTTTCTTCAACCGGAAAGGAGGGCATGGAGCTGGATAGTTGCAGAGGCCTTTTTTTTGTCTCTAAAATTCTGTAAATCTGACTCTGCAAAGGGGCTAAACAATAGAGCCAAAGCTTCATTTACACATTGAAGGGTGTTTAGAATGGAGTGGAGGAAATCAAAGAAAAGCCTTTGTGAGGCATTGGATTTGAGTTAATTCTCAAAGTAAGTGTGAATAAGCAAAAGAATCAGAGTGGGAAAAAAATAAGGATTCTAAAGACCCATTTACTTATTTTTTATTTATTTTTAAAGATCTTTTATTTTTTTTTATTTTTAAAGATCTTAATAATTTACTCATGAGACACACAGAGAGAGAGGAAGAGACACAGGCCGAGGGCAGGCTCCCTGGAGGGAGCCCCATGCAGGACTTGATCCCAGGACCCCAGGATCATGTCCTGAGCCAAAGGCAGACACTCAACCACTGAGCCACTCAGGTACCCCTAAGCGACCTATTTAAATAAGATATGTTCTACGCTGAAACAACTATCTTATAGGATCAATACTCTTTATTTTTTTTTGTTATTTTTCTGAAGAAGAGTATGTATGGATGGTGGGAAGTAATCTCTCTTTAATCTCACTCATTCCTGCTGAAGAAGGAGGAGAATGAACCAGGCAAACAGAATTTCTATTTACTTTAAAATTCTATACTATTTTACCAAGTTGGTATTATCCAAATTTAAAACTTTGAGAATGAGAATTTTACTTACCTCAGAGAGTTCAACCTAGTTGAATAGTGGTTAGCAAAAGAAAAAAATCTAAGCACATTAAAAATAAGCAAATTAGATATTAATGTATGTACAATATAATATTATGTTCTATGCCACCTAACAACCACTCAGCTGGTGTATGGTTGTTAAACAAGTTTTTAAAAAATGAAAAAATACTTCCTTTTGTTGAAAGAGTAAATTAGTGAATTTGTGCAATTACAGTTTTAGCAATTTTCAAAGGACTTTAATATATAATATTCATTTGATCTTCGAACCGCCAATGATATTTTAAGAAAGAGCACGTTAGCTCCATTTTACTGATGAGAATACAGAATGAGTCTTAGAGACAGATAGTCAGTGGAAAATAGGATAAAAGTCAGAGCTGGAAAACATCTTGCAGCTCAGCTAATTTCATACTGTAGGTGGTATAGAAAAACCCTTTGCAACATCCAGCCCCTCAAAATTCCAGGGAATGGACACCTCACAAAGAAACACATCCTACTCTTGGTCAGTTAGGTTCATTAGCAAGTTATTAATTATTTTGAATGTAAATTTGCTACCGGATAATTTATAACTAGTCCCAGTTCTGCCCACTGCAGGTAGAAACAGTAAATGTAAACTTCTCTAAAAGACAACAGTTCCAACTACTGAAGAGGGATATAGTTTCAGATCAGTCTGTAACTAAGCAAACATACTCCCTTCAATAGCTAAATGCTGTTAGCACATAATAGTAAAGGAATCTAGTCATGCTGCATGAGGATGATTAGTTCTCAAACTTACTAATGAGTTTTTGAAGTTCGGTATGTGCCATAGTTTTCCAAGAAATGGAGACAATATTGTCATGTACAAAAGTTCAGAGGTATCTTGAGTCTTTTCTGACGAAAAAAAAAAAAAAAAGACTCATTAGGTTCTTTGGTACAGAAATACCATCTCTAAATTGTACTTTGCTCTGGAAGTGGTTAAGAGCAAAGGATCTCAAATCAGGGCACCTGGGCCCACCACTAAACACTATGGATCCTAGGCAAATTCGTTTCATCAAAATAGGAACAACGACAGAATCAACCTCATAAGGTGGATGTGGAAATAAATGGAATCATGCCTGGGAAGCAGAGTTTCCAGTATATAATAAGGGCTCATCCCCATTTCCCATTATTACCTCACTAACTATTACTACAATAAGCATCTTTTAAAAACTTGGCATAAAGTTATTATATGGAAGCTGTTGAGGGCAGTATCTATTCAGTAATCCCTATGTGAAAAACCCTGCAAGAAATCTGTTTCCAGGCTGAGTATAAGGAAAACTATTGCTTCCTCTGAGAAGCTATAAATTTTTTTTCCTGATGCACATATTAAAGAAAATGCTTTCTTTCTGACCCAAATTTACAGACAAAATTGAGTGAATCTGACCCTACAGTCTCCCTGTTTTTTCGATTTTCACCCATGCTTGGATCTCCCAGGTACCTATATTTTCCATTCCTATGTTTTATTCTTCTTTTAAAATGTACTCTTATGAACTACCTCAAACATGCTGCTGAACTAGGCAGAAGTATATGTAAATGCACAAGCCAACCATCAAATACATTTTCTACTTGTTATCCATACTTTATTTGCTTATTTCATGAAAGACTATAAAAGATGGTGCTTGGCAGAAATCTTTATAAAATCTCGTAAAACTTTGTGTAAAATA
This sequence comes from Vulpes lagopus, assembly GCF_018345385.1. Lineage (NCBI taxonomy): Eukaryota > Metazoa > Chordata > Mammalia > Carnivora > Canidae > Vulpes > Vulpes lagopus. The sequence continues at coordinate 53,920,321 of NC_054836.1, read as the reverse complement.
CACATATATTTGTATGTAAAGGTTATAAAGTTACTTTTTTTTTTTTTTTAAAGACTCATTTATTTATTCAAGAGAGACACAGACTGAGAGAGAGACAGAGACACAGGCAGAGGGAGAAGCAGGCTCCGTGCAGGGGAGCCCAACGTGGGACTCGATCCTGGGTCTTTAGGATCACGCCCTTGGCTGAGGGTGATGCTTAACCGCTGAGCCACCCAGGCTGCCCTAAAGTTACTTTCTTTATGCTTAAAGGAGGCTTGGGGGCTTCTGCATGTTAGATCTCATCCAGTTCAATATTTGATAATAATCTATGACAAGTCATTTATAATCTATGTAAGATGTATATTCTTACTGCTATGTAATGTATGTTCATACTTCCTTTTTCTGAAAACAAAATTGCTTTAAACGATTTTTACTCGTCCATTAAAATACCGGTATTCCATTAAAATGTGGCTCAGCGGTTTAGCGCCACCTCCAGCCCAGGGTGTGATCCTGGAGTCCGATCGAGTCCCATGTCGGGCTCCCTGCATGGTGCCTTCTTCTCCCTCTGCCTGTGTCTGTTCCTCCCCCCTCTCTCCCTTCCTCCCTCTCTCCGCCCCCGCCCCCCACCCCCCCCCCCCCCCCCGTCTCTCATAAATAAATAAATAAAATCTTTAAAATATATATTTAAAATAATACCAGTATTATTTCAGATGATCTATGTGTGTTCACTAGGTGTTTTACTGTATGTTGGCAAATAGAACTCCAATAAAAAATATATATATATATACAAAAAAAAAAAAGAAATCTCAAATAATCCAAGACTAAAATCTCTGGGCAAAGTAAAAAATTTGGGTCTGTTTGTTCCAGAGGCTCAGAACAATGTAGAAATGTACAAATGCTTCCCAAGTGTGACCTCTAAAAACCAAAGATAAAGCAGCTCTCAGGAAGACCTGAGGCTCTGGTATTTTACTTCTTCACTCATCAAAAAAACACAAACAAATATACAAAACCCTCAAGCCTAATGACCTTCAAGAAGCACAGCAAAGCCAACCTGCTTTGCCTAATGTTCTTAGATTAAAATCTCATTGTCCAAAAAAGGTTAAGATAACCAAAAGCATTTTTAACAGATGAATGAGCATATGCGTAAAGTTCCATAATTTTGTAAAGGCAGTAAAGTTATTATATAAGCACAGATCATTATAATAATGTTTATAGAAATAAATACCTAAATCAATTTAATTTAATCAATTCGTTGTTACCGATAATTTGAAAAGGGACACTTCTGAGTAAAATCTGAAATGCATTCCTTCAAAGGGCTTCTTAGGCATTCTGAAGCTTGAGGCGCACTGAAATTCAAGAGTGATAAAAATGACATGACTCAACTAGTTCACAGGCTGGGGATAGACAGAGCGGGTTATATACGTAGCCATGTGGAAAAATTCCAAATTTAGATAAATATACAATTGAATATGACTATGCAAATGAAAAGGTATGAAATCCAGTAATAGTCCCAGTATTATCTCAGTAAATCAGGGTTCTAAATAAATGGCAGAAGGAGCAGGAGAGGTGAGAGCAAGCTGATACTGGTGACCAGGACACATTACTTGAGTCCCCTCTATCTCTTCCGTTTGAGACAGAGGGGACTAAACCTACAGTTCCTTGTCCTAAAAACAGATTTTCAGGATGACCTACCCTGAAGCATAGTGAACCCCTATTTCTTCAAACAGATGTTGAATTGTGTTCTTTTAACCAAGTATGCTCACACTAAAACCAAACACCGGCTTATGGAACTGGGAGCCAGATGGGCTTTTGGAGGTCTCAGATCAACCTGATAAGCCTGAATTCAGATGAACACCCTCATCATCCAATATTCCCAAGAACAAGCCAAGGAGCGTAGGCATGAATGCTTCCAGGAGGGGGACATAGCCTCAGTGCACCTCTCACTCTAGTTTGGGACTGCTTTGACAATTCAAAGACTTTCCTCACAGTTAGCTAAAATCTGCCTCCCTGTATTTTTCACTTATTCATCCTATTTTGCTCTTTGCAATCAAAGTCTAATCTTCCTTCCACATGACAGTCTCTCACTAGAAAATACTTCATGCTCTTGTGTCTTTATCTTCTCTGTGCAAACACCCTCAATTCCTTCACTGGCTTTTGCAGGGCCTTTTTTACATCCTGCTCACCCCTATGGGAAGGACAGTCTCCTTCCTATTGTCTAAAAAGCTGTTATGAAAGAGTTTTGTCTTACTGACTGTGAGAATCCAGGGAGGCCATATCCACAGCAGCTCTCTCACTTAGCCATTGACTAAGCCTATTACAAAAAGGAATTGAGGACTCTGACATCTTCCCCCTTTTTTAAATGATGTCACACACCCATCTTTAGTTTTTTTTTTTTCATGATCACTATTGTAACTGCCATAATTCTAAAACTTTTCTGTAACCTCTCAGTTCTATCAGGTGCGGGTGGACCCTTAATTTGTTTCACTGTTATGAAAATTAAGGCCAATGGAAATCAAAAGTGAACCAAAGGGGGTTGTTTCATCTGTAAAGGCTTTTCAAAACTATGATTTGAGTCCAATCTTGATATAAGTCAGTGAGAAAGGATGAAGTAGAGCATGTCACATAGCAGTGAAACCAAAAATAAGATAATAAGAGAGTGAGAACGTCATTGGAATTTAATTTTTAGACTTTAGAATGATGGACACGGATTATAGGTCAGGGGATGTATCCTCTCCAGTCATTCTCCTAAAGGTCCAAACCAGAGCCACTCACAGAATTTGCTAACCTGGCTCCTTGCCTTCTGGATCATTTCTTTGAGACACTGCCTTCTTTGGATTCTCCTTTAAGACAAACAATCCATTCTGTCTCCACAATCTTTGTGATCTCGTTAACTTCTGCAGTGGTCCATGATGACCCACCTCCAGGTGGACTTGTATAGATCCATTACTCCAGACCCGTATGCTAATCTATAGATCGGAAATTTCAACTCTACATGAATCGATCTTTAGCAACTCCAATTCAACATTTCCCAAAATTCATCACCACTTCTCTTCTGTCCCTGACCATTTCTCCAACTGTAGTCTACATCGTGGTCAGTGGTATTCACAGAATCATCTTTCAATTCTCTCTTTTCCCTGTCCCAACATAATCAATTATGGAAGTTACAACTTCCCAATTTCTCTCAGATATATACTGTTTTTTTTGTTTTTTTTTTTTTTCCTATGCCCACTACCGGTACCAATCCTTTTCTCTTCCAACCAGAAATACTGAATATGTTACTCCTTAGCTCAAGAAAAATTAAATTCATTTTGCACCTTGATGAAAAACTGGCATCTATTTTCACATTGCATATATTTTAATGTGAGCTCCTACCCCATTCCCATGCTCCAGAATTTCATCTTGCATTTCAGTGAGAAATAAAGAGTAATACCATACCCCTCAGAAAATGCATGTCACTTAAGTAATGGAAAAACTTAAGTGCAGAGTAGGTCCACATTCACAGAATCCAAAAGATCAAGGGCTGATCCACCCTGGAAAAGAGTAGGAGGACTGTATCTCAGAGCAGAAGCCGGTTCCTTTGTTCTGTGCCAGCTGCCTTCAGAGGGCCTGTCACATACTCAACCACAAACTGCTTTATTTTTAGTGCTCAACTCTGCATCATCCAAACCAAAAAGGCCTACGAACTGTATATTCTTCAGATGGAGTCACGAGCAGTCCAGCCCAGACAAAACAGACTTCTCACCATTCTGAGTTTCTCATTCAACCTCTGAATGTGTGTGCTGCACCAGTCAGCTGGCAACTGGCCATAAACTAATCTGTCACATGGTCCTTGTCGTAATCTTGAACTGATATTTAGACAAGGAATTAACATTTAATTTGGCACATTTATATCTCATCCTCTCTCTCACCTACTTCACATGAATTCCTTGTGGGCAAACCAGGCACTACACATTCTTAATCTTCACAGGACTTTGTACGTAGTAGGCACACACAAAAATATCTGTTAATAGTGTTTCTCTTCAAACGTGTCCATAATGAAATCTACGTGTTGGTAAGCAAGTTAATGTCAGGCTTCACTCCTGAAACTACTAGGAAACTCAGGCATAAAAACACATGCATATGAATCATCTTACTTCAGATCATGTGGGTGTAAATCTGAAAACAGAAGTGGACTGCAAGCAGAAACCACAAACGAAATTAATGTTAAAATAACTCTGTGCATAGCTGCTACTTAGTGAACCCTAACTGATTAAATTAAAAACTTTAAATACAACTCAATTTCAAAAGCAAGGCTAAAAGCTTTCCTTCTTCAGAATTTGTATGCTGGTATGAAAAGAAGATACAAAAAGTGTAAATAACTTCAGGAAAGAAGGAGAGGAGGGAAGGGGAAAAGAGAGACACAAAGATAAAGAATATAGAGAGAGAGGCATCCAAAACACTGGTGCACAAATAACGTGTAAGATTCAGACAGCAGGAAGAATGGCAGCTCCCTTCCTCTACTGCAATGAATCAACAACACCCACCTATCCAAACATCTAGAGTCTAACCAGTGCAGCAGCACTCTTCCCATAATCAGTATCGATGATAAAGACCTTTAGAAACAGAAACATGAAAATCGCATCTCTCGCCTTTACATACACTAGAATAATTCCAGTATCTCAGAAAGACAATTTGGTTGAATTGTTCTCCTTAGTGGGGTTATTGTATCATTCTAAATTTTCCATTTGCAAATGGCTTAACTTTAGATTGTGTCAACTTAATGCTTCCTTATTTTCCCCAAATCTTTTATTATTACAAAAATATAATGCTAGTAAAATAACTGCACACAGCTATTAGAACTTTCCATGAAATCACCTGAACAAGATCCAGGAAATAAGGTTCAAAGAAACAGGAAAGGCTCTTACACACCCAAAAATTTCAATTTCTCCACTAGCCCTATAAAGGTCATTCAATTATATATAATATATATATTATAAATATCAATAGCATATTAATATATAATATATATTATGTATATATATATAAAATTTATAATAAATTTATTTAAACAAACAAAAAATCCTTCTGTATTAACTGACCAAACAAGGCCAACAGGCATGGCTGTTGCTGGCCAGAAACCTTGGCCTGCCAACTGCACTTCTGGTCTCTCGGGCTCCCCATGTACCCTAGAACACAAGATCAGTTAGAACAAACATACTTGCCCCACATGCGCTAACCTCCTCCCTTGTTCCCCACTGCTTCTACCCTGCCAACCTCCAACCCTACGCTAATTCCAAAAATTCATTCTATCAGCTTCTATTCTCAAGCTCCCTTATGCTCCTTGCTGAGAAAGGCAATCAACCATGCTGACCGTGTCCACTCAAAATTCATGCCATTCATTCTTAGTTAAGCCCCCAGTGTTACTGAGCAGCCCTTTTGTTTGCCCCAGATTGAATCCCTCTTGAATACTTCATTCTTTGAAATCTTTTCCACACATCTCAAATTTCTTGACTCATCCTAACCGCCTCCCCCCCCCCCCCCTTACTCTCAGCAACTGTTACCATCTACTTTGCTGAGAAGATCCAGGCCTCCCACGATCTTTTTATAACAAATTTTCTCTGGATTATCGCTCATCATTTTCTCCCATGGCAATCTGAACAGGGAATATTCTCCATTTTCCTGACAGGTCTCTGTCCTGTTCTGTCCCAGAATTTGACCCTTTCAATTACACAGCCCCACCATACTACCACTGTACTGCATACCCTTGCATTCAATCTCTCTATCCTCTAGATCTCTTTCCATTAGCACATGGCGATCACGTTCAAAATGCACCCATCCAGCTGAAGCCCTTTATACACCTTGCTTCTCCTTTACCAAACCAAAGCTTCTTTCATCTTCCACGACCACTATACTTCTAATGCTTCTGTAACCAATCTTTCTGGACTCTTTCTGCATTCTTTTCCCTTCTCCTCCCTAAATGTGGTCATGCCTCCAAATCTGCTCCTCAGTCCTCTCTCTCACTCTTGTCCTCATCCATCAGCTACCTGGTAGTGAACTCTGAGCCTGGGAGCCTGACCCTTACTACTCTCCTAGGCATGAGTTCTACTTTTCAGTGGCTTACTGGATTAAGTTCCAGGAACCAATATGAGCAAAAGATGATTCAACAGCTCCTCCCTAGGTTTCCACTCAGGCTAAAAAGGCAAACCCATGGACGACCTTAAGTTTCTACCTTTCCAGCATCTTCCATATTAAATATGTTGCCCACTCTATCAACTGAATTCAGTAACATTTAGACACCATGCTTTAGGAGATTCACAGATGACAAAAATCAAAGCACTCAAGGAGCTCTCACAGCTAAGTAGAACTCTATCCCACTTTTGCCATTGTTCTTAAATTCATTTTCTTAATTCCATTCCTACTGGTGCTGCCCTATGTCCTCTTTTGTCAGGTGACTGTAATAGCCCCCTGGATAATCACTACCTTCATTCTTGACCCTCCCAACAACAACATCCTTTGCACTGCCACCAGGTTTATTTTCCTAAAATCACCAATTTGGTCCCGTCTTTCTCAAGAACTTTCAATAGTTCATCACTGTCAACAGAAAGGATATACAAACACCTCTGAGGAGAATTAGGGTCATCCTCAAAAATCACCTTAGTTTTTCTTTTCAAACTTATCTCTTTGTTCCTTCATAAATACCATCCAATAGGCTTACTGAAGTACTCAACATCCTGTAGTAATCCCCTCCAAACTCTGCTTTTCTGGCATCTATCTCCACAGAGCTGAGTCCTACGATCATGCTTCTTTGTCAACTCAAATCAAAGTTTTCCTTGAGGTTTTCCCAAATGCCCCAGTTAGACATACTTTCTCTCTCCCATGTTCAGCCATTGCATTTTCTTTCTTTCTTTCTTAAAGATTTTATTTATTTATTCATGAGAGAGACACAGAGAGGCAGAGGCAGAGGGAGAAGCAGGCTCCCCGGGAGCCTGATGAAGGACTCAATTCTAGGACACCGGGATCATGACCTGAGCCAAAAGCAGACGCTCAACCACTGAGCCACCCAGGCATCCCTACCATTACACTTTCTTTGCACATCTATTAAAGCACCTATCAGTCTACCTTGCATTATAGTTATGGGTGAATGAACGTGTTGCCCCATCATTCTGCAAGACTCCGATTTCATTCAGTCTATTTCTCTCTGTATTTGTCACATTGCAAGGTTCAATTTATTACTGTTTCTAAGAGAAAGGATAATCAAGATCCCAAAACTCCACTTACAAGTGAACGCAAGTAATATGCAAATTATGCACTCTTTTCCTTATTATTCTACAATCCTGGGATTTCCAAAGAGAAGTGTAAGGTGGCAGGACAAGAATACCTACTGAGGTGGTGGAAGAAAACATTAAAATATCTATTTCACTCATTTTTATCCCATCCATTTACAATTCCTATTTAAGTATCTCTTTTCTAGTTCACAATAGATTTGTATTCTAGTACACAGAACTTTGTACACAAAGTTCTTTGGAGATAAATGCTCAGCATTATTTTTATTAATTGAGGTATGTAATAAAAATGCTGAAGAGCAGTAATACAGACTATGTATGGGAGTGATAGGATTTAAAATTTGAAACTTGAAAAAGAGACTTTTAAAAAGCTTTCTGAAGCCTTTCTAATAAAAAAAGAGGCTTATTAGAAATCTATCAATATAACTTGTCTTTCTACAGAAAAAAAGATTCTAAAATAATGATTCTCAACTAGAATACCTGGAGCCTGTAAAAATGCAGATTCTTGAGCCTTCCACCCAGAGGTTGATTCTTTAAATCTAGAGTGGGGCCCAAATGCCAGTTGTCTTGAGAAATTAGGAGAGCATGTGACGTTCTAGGCCAGATATTCTTTGTTGTAAGGTGCTGCTCTGTCTTGTGCATTGTAACACAGTTAGCATTATCCCTGGCTTCTACCCACCAGATCCCGGGAGGACCCGCTCCATTCACTGTATGTCTACTAAACATGTCTCCAGATGTTGCCAAATGTCCCCTGGAGGGCACAATCACTGCCGACTGGAACCAGAGATAGAAGCTATCCAAAGATGACACACTTTGAGAAACGCCATCCTTAATCGGAAGGAAAAAAACAATATGATACAAGTAGAAGACTATGGGTATCACAAGCATACATTGCATAAATTGAAATAAACAGGCTTCCCATAAAGGAAATCTGATTAGCCACTATAAACTCCTGACAACTCAGCTAAGCTTCTAAGTCAAAGCTCTTCTTATGTAATTTCAACTCGAAGATTTTCTCCCTAGCTTCTATTTTAAATTATTTTTAATTAACTTCACTGGCATTTTGCATCCTGCTATGAAAAGTCTGCCTAATAGTCTCAGAGGACTCTCCCAAGAGACAAGAGTGCATTAAATCACACATTATCACATTAAAGTATATTCCAGCACTCGCAGTCCAACAGACTAAGTCTTGGCAACTGCAATGGGGTGGGTGTGGGGCGGAGGGTGATGCAGGGACTGGAACAGGCTCAAGTGATTCACAGTATCCAAAGCCTATTATCTTCAATTCATCCATCCGTAGAAAACAGTTATATTGATTCTGTACTTCAACTACATTTATCACAGTGATAAATATTCCGCAATTTGTGGTTCTACTCCGATTTCTACTGACTGCATGAGACCTTGGCCAAGTCACTTAAATTCTTTGGATATCCCTTCTAAAGAGTGAGCCAGTTGGACCAAATTATTCCTAAAAATCCTAATTACAAGTCACAAGGGTATGAATGAAGCACTTAATTAAAAAGCCCTTTCCGTTATATGGATTCTAGTAACTACTGCACAAAAATCTAAGTACCTACATTTTCCATGTTGATAACACAATGAATTTTAGGATGATTAATCCAAAAAAAAAAAAAAAAGGCAATTAGATGAACCACATACACAAGATCCACTCTCTTTTACAACGAAATTAAATTTGGTCCAAATCATCTACCTACTAGGACATTTATACAGGTACTCTGCATAATAGTTGTGAGTACGTGTTTACGTTCTATTTTCTGTAACAGAGATAGCAGATCAGCTGCCTAGAGGCCATTTCCAGCCAGAAAGTGTGGTTGCTTTGTTGGCTTGGACAAAAATTGTATTTAATCAATTGCCAACTTTTAAAGAGGGAGAGATGATACATAAAAATCTGTATTTCCAGTGTCTCTTGAAGTATTGGAAGATATTAGCCCAAATGGCAACAATGAGCTGGAGCTGAGCCGTACCGCCTCCTGGCCCATGAGCCTTCTCAAGGCCCGCAATCCCTGCTGCTCCCCTATCTTCTGACATCTGTCCTGGTTCCTGCTTATAGCCTGAAGCATATGAGCTTCCATCCTTGCTCTGTAACAATTTTCGAAATACACAGAAAATATTTTTAATGCTTTCAAAGCAATAGAATTTTCCTTGCAGAATCACAGGAAAAGAGCAGAAATTTTAAAGAGAGAGAAGTATGCTATTAATAAGGAAAACCTTCCTAACTCTGAATGTTGATGAGTAAGAGTTACACTGTAGGTTTCTAACAACCATCTGAAAGACTGGATTCTAGATTTGATGGTGAGTTCACTAGAGACCCCTTAAAATGTCTTTTAACTTTAACACTGTATGCCCTTAGTTAGCAGGATGGATAGCTCATCATACTGCAGTAATATATGTACGGATTTTATCTTGTCATCTGTGTATCTTTGCTTACAAGGTAAGACTTGACCTTATACGTCCCCTTCATGAAAAGATTTTCTGCTAATTTTCATAAAATGCTCCATTTTTCTCTGATTTTAATATATAAAATTTTTAAATTAACTTTCAATGAACTAAGCAGCCACATTGTACCAGAAAATGATTAAACCATTCTTCTGAAAGGATGATAAAAGAATCCAAGGACAGAAGGAGGAGGATAAAAGAACTCAAGAGCTTGAGAGTAGAATGCTCTGTGAGCAAAGCTCCTTTGTTTGCTAATGTCTTTACCAATAAAACCAACCTACCCATGGAAGGCTGCATCTTGAATCTTGTACCCTACCCACTGAGTCCAAGATTTTTTGTCTTTCAATTACACCTTATGAAATCTGCTTGTTTGAGACACAGTATTCAACAAGATTCTGAGGAGTTTCCTTTTTAAAAAAATCAACTTTATATTATACTTAGACTTAAACTGATACCTATTCAAAAGATGTGAGTCAAAGATGAACTAATAAAAAAGCACTATATAACTATGTTGCTTAGGATCGGCCAATAGTTAGGTACAATATAACCCAAGAGTTTTCACACTGATAATGTAGGTGTTGTATGTCGTCAGCTCGACCTCAGAACATCTAGATTTCATAAGGTCCGATCATGTGGTATTTTACAGCATTGCATCTGCACAGGTACATTAAGTACCACTGCAAATTCTGACCTTAAAGATGCATTGTTAAAGTTGGACACTGTAGATAATCACTCTGTCAAATCTGTTTTTGTAGTATATTTGATATGGATTTTGACATAAGCATTGTTTAACACTAGTGATTAACAGTGCAAGTGTGAACATAAACATCAGTGAGTCGGTAAACCTATGAAGGAGCATGCCTAACAGGGAAATGACCCTGTTGGCAACACAACGTGCAGAACATGGGCTGCTTCTGGGAAAATATGTTTATCATTCTAGCTTTCTGATGCACTCTATTTTCTCTTTAGAGAAAAATGACTCACTGTTTAGAAGCAAAAACAAAACAAAACAAAACAAAACAAAACAAAACAAAAAAAACCAAAGCAATGATAAAACATAATTCAATTTAACAGTCTGGAATGCCAGAACATTTTAATTTAGCCATGGATGTTTTCTGCTTTCACCTTTTCTGAGTTCAACATTAACTTCTTCTTTTCCATTTTTTGCTGCCTTAAGACAAAAACCAAACCAAACTGAAAACAGTCCCAAGGAGCTGACTACATTATTGTCAAAGAAAAAGAAAAGCTATCCGATATGCCTAAAATCAAGAGTATAAAGCAGGCTGCTGAGACCTGGAAAATTATTTAGCTTATATCAGTATCAGAACTTTTTTTTAAAATCAGAGCCACCCTTAGAGGAAAATACATCAGAAGAGTAAGGCCCTTGTTCACTGTGGCTGCAGAAAACCTAAAGTATGTTACCTTCCAGAGAGAGAAGAAAAAAAAAAAAAAAAAAAAAGAGGGCTATTTCCTGACTTGTTTATAAGCTTCCTAGGGAAGTTTCCCAGGAACAAGATGATTTTCTTTATAGGTCGCCTGTGTTTAGACTCTGGAAGAACACAAAGGAGTTAATTCATTCTTGGGAGGTGTTTCTTTTAAAGCATTTTTTTTTTTTTTTTTTTTTTATTTCAAAACGAAAACAGTCCGTGAGACACAGGCGTGAGCCACCGCAGAGCAACGGGCCACAGGAACCTGTAAGATCCCCGAGGTGCGGAGCGGCCCGCGGGACGCGGCCAGAGGAGCGGGGAGGGCGCTGGTTCCGAGCGCGGCAGCGGCGGGTGCGGGGCCGCGGGCCCAGGGCGGAGGGAGGAGGGAGGAGGCGGGGGGAGGCGGGGGGGGGGCGCCGACCCCACACTTAGGAGTCTCCGGCCCCAAGACGCAGATGCTTAGGAGAGGGGCGACCGCGTCCTCCAGGCTCCCCCCGCCCCCCGCAGCCCAAGCAAGGGAGGGGGTGGAGGGACCGGCCGATCCCGCCCTCCTACCGGTTGTGGGTCCAGGGCGGGAGACCTCGAGAACTTGCTGGAGTCCCACTAAGTGTGCACAGTCCCCAGCGCGGGGCAGCTCGGGCAGCCCGGCCCCCGCCCCGCCCCGCCCCCCCCGGGGACGCACGGCGACCCGGCGGCCTGCAGCAAGCGGGCACTCACTCACCCTGGGCTGGGGCGCCCTGCCGGCCGCCGCCCGCCTCGGCCCCGCGCTGGGGCCCGGGAGCGAGCGCCGCGCCCGCGCCGGACATGGGCCGCTGCACCGCGCCGGGCTCCGCGCGCCGGGCTCCGCGCCGGGCGGCCGGGAAGGCTCCTAGGCGCTGGCCGCCGACCGCCGACTGCTCGGGGCGGGGGAGAGGGAGAGAAGAGTTTGTAGAGCGCGGCGCTCCCCCGCACGCCCGCCCCTCCGCCGCCCTCCCCAAACCCCACCCCGCAGAACTTCGGGTCTGAAGCTGCCCCCCCAGCCCTGCTCCTCCCCCGCCGCGGCGGGCCGCCACCTACCTCGGCATCCCCCCAGCAACCTCGGAGCCCCTTCTCCTCCTCCTCCTCCTCCTCCTCTTCCGCCCGGAAAGTTAGCGGCGCGGCGGCGGCGGCATCTCCCCTGCGGCCCGGTGGCCCGGCGGCCGCCCCTGCGCCGCGCTCCCCGCCTCCCTCCGGCTCGGCCCCGGCACTGCAGCGCCCGCCCCCCGCCCCCGGCTCCCCGGCCCCCGCCCCCCTCAGCGGCCGGCTCGGTCCGGCCCGCTCCCGGCTCCCGGCTCCCGGCTCCCGGCTCCCGGCTCCCGCCCGCCGCCCGCCGCGGGGCGCGTCCCCTCTCGGCCTCCCTTTCCCCCTCCGCCCCCCTCCGCTCCTCAAACACTTCTCCCTCTGTGGCTCTTTTTCATCACATCCGGATCGGGAGGCCTCGAACTCCTGGCGGGCGGCCCGAGGCAGGGGGCGGTGCGACGTGGGCTCGCTGCAGCCCCGCGCTGCCCGGGTCAGGAGGCCGGAGGCCGGAGGCCGGGGCTGGGGCTGGGGCTAAGGAGGGACTCGGCTGGGCCCGGCCAGGCTCACCCATCCCCTCTCCCCACGGCCTTCCTTCCCAGGCCTGCCCCAGACCTGCTGAAGATCGGGGAACTCCCTGACACCCGGAGAGGAGACCTTTGGCTGGGCAATGGAAACCCATAAAAGTACAAATAACAGACCGAACCTTACTGGTGGGCTAGGACAGCAAAAGCGTGGTTTGGAAAACTCGGCCCCCTCGCGCGCGAGTGCTTCAACTCTTAATCTATGCCCCTGAAGTTACCTTTAGTCCCTTTTTCAAGTCTCTATTCTGGTCAAACAGGATCCTTAGATCCGGAAAACCTGTTGCACTTGCTTGAATCAACTGCAGGCATCTGGGCAGACAAGTTGAGGAAGCCCTGGCCCAGGGCCCCCAAGCCAGGCCTACTGCAAGCTGGTCGGCTTCTGTGGCAAGATAAACTTGTGGTCGGAAGCAGCAAGCCCACTAACTCTCAGACGTTCTGATTGTAGCTTAATCAGATGAGCCTAGAAGAACAAGTACCAAGTTATTTGCAGATATAAAACACTTGAATAATATATTCAAATAACTTTTGCTCTTTTTTCCCCCACTGTCAGTGAAATGCAGAATTCATTTGTAAAAGGGCAGAACAAACTCACTCTCTGACTCTCTAGGACAAGAGAGGAAGGGCGGTCATGTTATCAAAATGGAAAAAAAATGTCCACTGGATAGATACATCTTTCTAGGTGTATCATGAATCGTATCCCAGGAACTTCTCCAAAAAACCAACTGGAACTGATTCTAATTAATTGAGAAGGTCTGTTTCTTAGCTTTAGAGTCCGTGCAACCAAACTTACTTTCAATTAAACCTGAAAAAGACAGACTTTGAAGTTTCTGATGACAGTTATTAAGACCATACTCACCAAAAGACAAATGACATTTTCCCTAATGACCTATGACTAACACATTTTGTTTTCTTCTGTTTGTTTTTAGTTTAGAAGCTGCAGATACGGTATGCATAAAAGTGCTTTAACTTTCCTGAAAACTTGTACAGGGGCCTGGACTCTGGAATCACGCCGATCAGTTCTGAAAACTGCACTGCCGTTAGAGAATGAACGTTTACGAAGCATCACTGTGTACCGCAGCGTTATCTGCAATCAAAAGAACACCATAGGAAGTAACCACTCTGAAAGATTGTTTCATCCTTTTCATACTATTTCCTTGACTCTTTTTTTTTTATCCCCTCACAAAGATGTTAAAGTCCATGAATATCAGTAAGTTACTCCCCTCTTATAGAAAGTCATAGTCAATGATAAGTATTTGGTAATTTCACATAGAGTACTCAATGTTGCGCACATGGTAGATGATTCAATCAGTACTCCTTGAATTTAAATATCTTACTTTTTAGTGGAGAAGGAATAAAATTCAAATAAAAATATTAGGAATAAGTGAGAGGCTGTGTTACAGAATCACGAGGACGATCAAATGCTGTATCTTGTTCAGCTGTGTGACTTTAGGCACCTTAGTCAAACTCTCTATGCCTTGGTTGCCTCATAAAGTAAGAATTGTAAGAGAAACGCTTCACAGAGTCCCATGGGGACAGTAAGATAATTATAAAAATAATTATAAAATAATTAAAATAGAAAAAATATAAAAAGAGAATTCTCCCATAGCATTTGGAAGAATGGCAGATATGAGGACAGGTACGTACTCAAAAGTGTTAACTGTTATTATATAGCAGAAGCATTTCGATGGATTACACTGAGCATGGCATGATGACTAGACCACAAGGGCCACATCCAAATACCAGGTAATCATGCAGGCACTTTACACAAACTTTCTCAACGAATTCTTACATCAGCTCTACCACTAACTTGCCAGGATTACAATGTTAGAATTTAGAACTCAAATCTATGAAAGTATAAGGCACACCATCTTGCTTCTGTAGGTAAATTCAGGTTATACCTTTGTAAGGTGTAAAGGTGGTATCTGATAGACCAGAAATTGTGGGCTCCTAAGTGTTCCCCAAGCTGCCCATTTACCCCATCCCTTGATGTGTTTGTTGAGTCTGACTAACCCCTTAGCTGGGTTACTGATGAGTAGCACTCTGCTCTCATTCTCTCATTCTTGTATTCAACAAATATGTATGGAGGCGTATGGCAGCACTGTTGTGGGTGCTGGGGACATAGTTATAAAGATGATAAATGTGCCCACTGCCTTCATGGTGTTCGCAGTCTAGAAGGAAATACAGATACACAACCACTCAACAAGAGTTGCTGAGTGGCATGGCAAGGGAAGTTCTGGGATGCTAGGATAGTAACCTAGAAGGGAGGTGGAGTCTGCTCTAGGAGTCAAGGGAAAGCTCCTGGAAAAAAATTATGTCTCTGCTGAGTCCAGAAGGAGAAAGTGAAAAGAGGAGAAACAGACTGCTCCAGGTAGAAGGAGCCATGTGGGGAAGCCGAATGATAGGGATGGAGCTCTAGAAAAAAGGGGGTCTTACTAGCCTTGAACAAGGAGGATATATTACCCAAATTTCAGTTTATAATAGCCACTCTGGCATAACGTGTAAAACAATGGAAGCTCTGAGACCAGAGCTCGGGAGTCCAATAAGCAAGCAAGCGATGATGCTGGCAGTGGGAATGAAACCAAACAGAGGTCAAAGGTGGGGAGCTAGGGAATCAAAGGGGACTTCCAGGTTTCTGCATCTAGGTGGAGGATGGTAATACTACCCATGGAGATGGAAAACATTTAGGAGAAGCAGGGTTGGGAAAAGCTGCTGAATTAATCATGAAGATGATGTAGTGTCTGAGATGCCTGCCTGTGACACTAATTGGAAGCATCCAGAATGTTGCTGGATGGGTGTTTGGAATATAAGCACATAGATGATATTTCACTGGCTAGAAGTTATGAGCCCCCAAGATGAACATGTACTGTAAGAGCAGGAGGCCTAAGACACAGCTAGGCCCTGAAACAATACAAAGGTGTCCTCACTGGCCCCTCTTCCTTTCTCCACGCCCTTCCCAATGTCCTAATATTGTTATCTCTCTGGCCTAAGACTACCATTACTTAGTTACTACTGCTGCCAGTGCTCCACCCACCATCCCAGAAACCCATGGGTATCACACCACAGGCTTTGTTAAACCAGATTTTGCAACACCTCATACTATTGTGATCTGGATGGGTGGAAACAGTCCCTGGGACCAGCCCTCCATTGCAATTAAATGCTCCAGTCTTGGCTCAAAGCCCTTTACCACTGAAATCCCAATGTGTATTACAACCATTTCTGCCTAGTGATGTACATACTAGTGATGATCTAGTATGTGAATACATTGTGAGAGAAATCTGACGTGAGCCAAGCAGATAAAATGAATTAAATGAGTTTATAAAAGCATCCTTATGGACTAATCTTCATTGTTCATTCAACATTCATCAAACATTTATTGTGCACCTACAATATACTAGGCCACATGTTAGGTACAGGAGCTAAAAATTTTGATTTGAGGTCTTGAAAAGCAGCTCAATTAGCTTTCACTTGGGCCGAGGCTTATTGGCATAGCTAAAGTCAAAGTTAATATCCTCACACAGGTTTTTTTTTTTTTTTTTTTAAGATTTTATTTACTTATTTATGAGAGAGACAGAGGGAGGAGGGGGGGGGGGGGAGAGAGAGAGGCAGAGACACAGGCAGAAACAGGCTCCATGCAGGAAACCTGAAGGGCGACTTGATCCTGAGACTCCGGGATCACGCCCTGAGCCAAAGACAGATACTCAACTGCTGAGCCACCCAGGCGTTCCCTCTCACACAGTTATTTAAACCAGAGTTCTACAAGCAGGCTGTGTAATCGTGCAAGCATCCCAGGTGGTGCATAAAACAATTCTCTGGAATGTGAGAAAATATTTAACATGAGCATTTTAATTTTTTTATTTTATTATTTGTAATTATATAATATATATAACAGTACAAAAGCACTTGTGTATCATTTATAAATATATACTAGGGGTTCATACTAAAATATATTCTATCATTTGCTTTGTAAAAAAAAAAAAAGGTTTAAATGCTTTATATCATTTAAGGTGTATTCATTCAGTCATTCCCAGATTGTACCAAGATTAGTTTTTCTAGAAAACACCTACCTACCTCATTTATGTGGAAGTGTGACTTTAGCAAGCCCAAAACCCAGGTCACAGAAACTAGGAAATAACCCTAAGACTCTAAAAACCAAAAATAACCTTTATGACCTTCACATCATGCCAACACAATGGCCATCGACGTTCTCAAATCCTACTCATTTTTTGTGTGTGTGTGAACACACACCTCTAAACAAACTTTATTGTTTTAGCTCACAAAAGAATTAGGGCGCAGGGGCTTTGAGAAAAAGACATTAGCTAAGGGAGCTATTAGGTCAGAAAAAATGACAGCAGAAGAAATGGCAGATGACAGATAGGGAAGATACAGGAAAATAAACACGTCATAACGGTGCCTTTGTGAATTCAGCCCAGTGAAACAGTGAATGTTCCTAACGAGGGTCTAGGTCATTAAGAAAGATTCTGCTACATTAGTACTGCATTCTGTTTCTTAGGGAAGCAGGTCAGTGTTTTTGCATTTCAGGAAAAAATCTTACCAAAAAATGTTCACATAAAAAATTGTTGCTACTTGAAAGAATATCTTTCACAGAATTACATTTTTATAGCTGCAAGGAAAATGAGCAACCGTGATTCTAGGCCAATTTGTTTTAACTGTGTTTCTCCACCTCCTAGTGCTTTCTCGAAGAGGAGAGGTCAAGTGGACAGGTTTCTGGAATCCCATTTCTTACTTCAAATAGAGCACTTTCCTCTTTTTAACATATCAGCCCATCCCTTCAAATTTTTTAAATGAGAAAACCCATCCATTTTTTTAACATTTGAAAGCCACCATCTTGCCCAGCTCCTTCATTTAACATTGCAAAGAGACATAAAGAAAAGTTCATGAAGCTCAACAAATGTATACAGAGTATTTACTGTGTGTCAAACGGTGTGTTGCACACTTTGTCTATTCAAAAACAGAGGGAACAGTAGGAGCTCCTGGTGTGTAGTGCCAGGGGGAGGGGCAGGGAGCAGGGGGAACAGGGACAGTCAAATAAGGAACAATCGTACTACACGAACACGAAGAAAGCAGCACTGAATTGCTCAGCCGTAGGTGGGGACAGTCAGGGGATGTTTCAGAGCAATGACAATATTGAACCGAGTATTGCCGATGAGTAAAAGTTTGCCTGTCGAGGAGCTCAGGGAATTCCAGAAAGAAGGGGTAACGCATGCAAACGCACAAGGGTGGGAAAGCCCCACAGGAGTTATATGACTTGGCAAAGGTGGCCCAGTGGGTTTGCTACAGGGCTGGCACTATGGAGTGGAAGCTTCTTGACATCCAAGCTTCCTGTTCCAGTCATCCAGCTAAGTCAGGTAAATGAATTCATCCTTTTTAAGTGATGGTGAAGAAAGGGCATCACCTGATCTTATATTTAGGAATTTCAAAGATTTTCTATTGTAAATATGTGACCAAAGAACAGGGCACAGGATCTCGTGTTGCTGGAGGAGTCTGACTTGTACTTCCTTCCCCGCCAAGCCCTCAGTTACTGTCCCTTCCAGTTGGCTGACTGCTCTGGCCGGGGGCTCTGGCCTTCGGGGTATTTCCTTGCTGTCACTGTACTTTTCTGCTTGTGTTTTGAAGGAAGGCAGGGAGACAGTAAGCCACACAATGGCACATGTCAGATAAGAATAGCGTGGGTGAGGACAGAAATGGAAATGGGCACATCAGGCGCAAGAGACAATAAGACTTTTTCTTGGTAGACAGGAAGCAAACCTGGATATACCAGGTACTGTGGAAAAGTAATGAATAAAAGCGGCCCCTGAAAATGATCACTGATCTGCTAAAACTGACCATCATGACAGAGACATTTGGAAGATGATCCTGAGACTTCTAATAGACTATGGAAAAAGGCAAGATTTTCTTGAATCCCCTCCTGCCTTCCATTATTTTCATCTCTCCTACTTAAGCAGCCTCTGCACCCCAGGCACTTGGAGTCCCATACTATTCTCCTGCTACCCCAGGGGCCCAACATTAGTCTCTGTGCAAATAATGTGCCAGAGTTTAAAGTAAAGAATTAGACTTAATGTATGAAACACAAAGATATAAATAGCTCATCGTCTTCCTAATTCTAGGAGCAACAGTCTTGTGCTTATGTTCGTAGTACCCCAAAATGTACCCAGGCCCATAAGGGGGCATAGATTATTTACTGCCAATTATTTTGGTGGCTGGAGTCGGAATCAACCTGTATAGCCATCTCTGGGAGAGGATGATGGGGTGAATGCAGAGCATGGGGTATTGTGTAACTAGTAGGAGACAGATTATATGCACATGATAGCAAAATAAATAAATAAACAAATAAATAATCTTTAAAACACTGTATTTAGTGAAAAGAGTAAGAAACAATATAATCTTAGCACAGCATCAATTAATGATTAAAAATATGTGCACCCAAAACAACACAATTTATAAGACTACACACAAGCAAAAGGACTTACATAAACACTTTACTTTTTTTTTTTTTTTCATAAACACTTTACAATGGTAATCTATGGGAGGAAGGAAAAGAGTGAACAGGAATCAAAAAAACACATATATGCCAACAAGCATATGTGCAAGAAATGGGACTTGCACAGACCAGTAATGATAATGTGCCATGTAACAAGGTACTGATTAACCCACTTCTTTCGGAGGTTCAAAACAATGACAACAACTACGCAGAGAAGGAGGAAAAGAAGGAGAAGGGCAGTGGGGGTGGAGGGGGGAAGCATGGAGAGGTCAGAGAGGATGATGATGATAATGACTCATCTGAATTTGTATTTGGTAGATTATCACGCGCTGGGCAATAAAATGAGAAGAAATGAGGATGTCGTCACATATATACTGGGGGAGGGGTATCTAAAATCACTAGATACAATTACCTAATTTATCTGTGTTAGAGGTCAGCAGCACCAGAATACTATGGTTACAACAGCCAACCTATACAAAGGTATGTCTTCTTTTCTCACTCTCTATAAATAAATACATTAATAAGTATTTAAAATGAAGAGATCATCCTGGATTATCCCGATAGGCTTTCATTTCAATGCCAGGTATGAAGGTGTTTTTTAAATGTCACCTTGACTGAGTCATGGAATGCCCAGAGAGATGATTGAATGCTATTTCTAGGTATCCCTGAGCATCTAGACAAAGTGCAGCCCTGTCAACAATTCCCCCTCTATAAATAAGCAGATAAAATTTGAGAGAGGTTAAATAGAGAACACTGACGTACTGGTTAGGTCCTGGCAGTACAGAATTCTTTTCTTCAAATGCAAGATGCTAAACACTGGGAGATAATGGAAAGTGAAGCCTTCATAAAGTTTGAGAGACCTGGGGCAGGTAGACATTCACCACGTAGACACACGCAGAAATACATAAGGACAGAGAGTGGTTAGTGAAGAAGACAACGGGGTGCCTTGGGAGTGAGTATGCAAGAGCAGCCACTCTAAATTAGAGACCAAGTCCCCTCTAAAAGAGAAAGGACAGATAAAAGAAGAGATTAAAATATGTGATTCGTGGTAAGTAGTAGGAACTGGGGCCTGGGATAGGGCACGAGGGGTGGCATCAAACCCTGTGTGGAGAGAACAATTTCAAGAATGATACGGGTTTGGAGGAGAGCCTGCTTAAAGAGGATTCAACAGAGGAGAAGGTAGGAAGGAGGAAGGTACAGTGAGAGCAGTCAGAGAATTCCAAACCCTGCACCTGTTCTTTTGCACTTCTTAGGAGCAAAACAGGACCTCGTTTTACAGTCCAGAAACTTTCAATTCATCTCAGAATCCTATCAGAGGGATTTCTAGCCTAAGTTTTTAAAAATTTTATGAATTTTTAAAATTTTAATTTCAGTATAGTTAATTAACAGTTTTATGTTAGTTTTAGACTGAGTTTTTTTTTTTTAACTCTCTAATAATGAGAATGTTCAATTTTCCCCAGTGATCAGACATCAATCCGACTGAGGTATGGATGTTATTGGCCACATTATACTGGCAAAAATCTACCTGACAGTGGTAGGGAAAAAAAAAAAAAGTTTGGAAGGCTCGTTTGTATTTACAGCAAAAACTGCACCACTGATACCACTGAGAGAATTATGTTGCCCTATGATGTTGCTGGAGTAGGACATCGGTTAGAGTCGGGGTCATTTATCTCTTAATCCTACAGTCTTCATTTTTTAATCTCTAAAGAACAGAGAATCTCTCCTGCATCTCTTTGTAATGAAGAAGGGGGTATTTGGAAAGCCCATTATCTAGTAATTTCTTAAATGAGAGAGAAGGAAAGGTACAATTACAAAGTTATTTCAAAATAAAAGGAGATCTTTAAGTCACAGAAAACCATCAATGGCAAGATGATAAGAAGGATAAGGTTGAAACAAACCTTTACAAAATGAAACCATGACATTTAAAATTGCTAGAATGCCTTTGGAATATTCTCTTTGTTCTGTACTGAGACCCAGGGCACTCGCTTTTCAGATACTAGCTGACAGACATGGTGGTGATCATTCAGCATTAGAGACACTACACCTGTTTCCTACAGGATGTGCATACCTTCACAACCAGAAGGAAGTAACTTCTTAGGACCATCTAGAATTTTTTTTTTCCTGCTAAATCAATTTTTGGAGAGGGCTTAGGATTTTCTTAGCATAGCTTTTAAAAAATCATTTCTAAAATTGAATGTAGTGATCCCCTGGTGGCTCAGTGGTTGAGCCTCTGCCTTCAGCTCAGGGCGTGATCCTGGGATCCATTGAGTCCAGCATGGGGCTCCCTGCTGAGAGCCTGCTTCTCCCTCTGCCTCTGTCTCTGCTTCTCTCTCTTTCTGTGTCTCTCATTAATAAATAAATCTTTAAAAATAAATAAATAAAATAAAATGGAATGTAATTCACAAAGTAACCATAACTGCATTAAAAGCAAGGTTATGTAAGATTAAGCTATGATTCTGATTTTTAGTTTAGCATAATAAACATAAATCACTGTCTTTGGCTCTGCTAAACTCATGCTTTCCAACACTCAATGGCTCTTAAGGGGCCACACCTGTCCCCTAGCCCCTCAAGCCAGAGTAGACAGTGGGCCAAGGAGAAAAGAAGACTTCTGAGAACTTGAAACTTTAATCCAAGAGAAAGATGAAAACCGTTGTAAAACAGTCAGCAGTTTGAAATATTTCCCTAGTGGCCTTTGACCCAGGGCAACAGATACATTAAAAAATTGTACATTTTAAGTGAGATGAAATGAAAGAAAACCATTTTTTTTTTTAGTCTCTAATAAGCTCAACATCATTCCTTTTTTGTTGTTTTTAAAATTCCTCCAAGTCATAACCTCTACTTGTAAGAATCATGCTTCTAGGATTATGGATGATGATCACAATTAATAAAAACTTTTACCGGGGATCCCTGGGTGGCTCAGCGGTTTAGCGCCTGCCTTTGGCCTGGGGTGTGATCCTGGAGTCCCGGGATAGAGTCCCACGTCGGGCTCCAGGCACGGAGCCTGTTTCTCCTTCCTCCTCTGTCCCTGCCTCTCTCTCTCTCTCTCTCTCTCTCTCTCTCTCCATGTCTATCATAAATAAAAAATAAATCTTTAAAAAAATAAAAATAAATAAAAATTTTAAAAAATAAAAATAAAAAACTTTTACCCATGTGTATGTAATTTATTGTATTCAGTAGCAGCCCAATGGTAACTTCAAACTATTGAATAAAAGAGAACAGTTTCTTTTCACATTAGAAGTATTTTCAAGCCATTTTGTTTCCCTAGCTATTTTAAGTGTGTAATAATAGTACTAGATGAATTTTAAAATATCAATATTTTAGACAGCCAACTTTTTTTCATGGTGAAGGATACTCTAATACATTGGCTTATTATTATTATTATCATATTTTAAATTTAAATTTTTGGTAGTTAACATGCAGTGCAATATTGGTCTCTGGAACAGAATTCAGCGATTCATTACTGATATACAACACCCAGTGCTCATCATACCAAGTGCCTTCCTTAAATACTCATCACTCATTTAACCCAAACCCTACCCAGCTCCCTCCATCAACACTCATTGCTATTTATTGTTTAGAGTATCTTATGGATAAATCTCTTACGGATTTCTTGTTTAGAGTCTTTCTTTTCCTCCTATACATTCATCTGTCTTCTTTCTTAAACTCCACATGTAAATGAGATGATATGGTATCTGTCTGTAACTGACTTATTTCACTTAGCATTATATACTTTAGATCCATCTATGCCATTGCAAATGGCAAATTTCATTCTTTTGGATGGCTGAGTAATATTATGTTGTGTATATATACATTATATCTTCTTTATCCATTCATCAGTTGGCAGACATTTGGGTTCTCTCCAAAGTTTGGCTATTGTTGATGATGCTCCTATAATCACTGGGATGCATGTGCCCCTTTGATTCTGTATTTTTATATGCTTTGGGTAAATATCTAGTAGTACAATTGCTGGGATTGTAGGGTAGTTCTATTTTTAACTTTTTGAGGAACCTCTATACTGTTTTCTAGAGTGGCTGCTCCAGTTTGGATTCTCACCAATAGCACCAGTGAGTTCCTTGTCTCTGCATCCTCCCCAACATCAGTTGTTTCTTTTGTTAATCATAGCCATCCTGTTAAGTGTGAGATGGTAGCTCATCATGGTTTTGATTTGTATTTTCCTGATGATGAGTGATGTTTGAGCATCTTTTCATGTGTCTGTTAGCCATCTGGATGTCTTTCTTGGAAAAGTATCTATTCATGTCTTCTGCTCATTTCTTAAATGGGTTGGTTTTTTTGGGTGTTGAATTAGTAAGTTGTTTTTTTTTTTAAAGATTTTATTTATTTATTCATGAGAGACAGAGAGAGAGGCAGAGACATAGGCAGAGGGAGAAGCAGCTCCATGCATGGAGCCCAATGTGGGACTCAATCCCAGGACTCCAGGATCTCGCCCTGAGCCAAAGGCAGATGCCTAACCACTGAGCCACCCAGGCATCCCTAATTAGTAAGTTCTTTATAGATTTTGGATACTAACCCTTTATCAGATATGTCATTTGCACACATCTTATCCCTTTCATTTTGTTGATTGTTTCCTTTGCTGTGCAGAAGCTTTTTATCTTGAAGTTCCAATACTTCATTTTTGCTTTTGTTTCCCTTGCCCATGGTGACATGTCAAGTAAGAAGTTGCTCTGGCCAAGGTCAAAGAGGTTCCTGCTTATCTTTTCCTCTAGGATTTTGATGGTTTCCTAACTCACACTTAGGTCTTTCAACCATTTTGAATTTATTTTGTGTATGGTGTAAGGAACTGGACCAGGTTTGTTTTTCTGCATGTCACTCTCCAGTTTTCCCAACACCATTTATTGAAGAGACGGTCTTCTTTTCCATTGGATATTCTTTCCTTTTTGTCGAAGATTAGTTGACCATATAGCTCTGGGTCCATTTCTGGGTTCTCTATTCTGTTCCATCGATCTATGTGTCTGCTTTTGTCCCAGTAACATAATGTCTTGATGACTACAATTTTTTAATAGAGCTTGAAGTCTGGAATCATGATGCCTCCTGTTTTTTCTTTTTCAGAATTGCTTGGCTATTCGGGGTCTTTTGTGGTTCCATATAAACTTTAGGATTGTTTGATCTAGCTCTATGAAAAATGCTAGTGGTATTTTGATGGGGCTTGCATTATATGTATAGATTGCTTTGAGTAGTGTAGACATTTTAACAATGTTTGTTCTTCTAATCTATGAGCATGGAATGCTTTCCATTGCTTCAAATCCTCTTTAATTTCTTTCATAAGTGTTCTGTAGTTTTCAGAGTATAGATTTTTTTTACTTCTCTAGTTAGGTTTATTCCTAGATATCTTCTTGTTTTGGATGCAATTACAAATGGGATCAATTCATTGATTTCTCTTTCTGCTCCTTCATTATTGGTGTATAGAACTGCAACAGATTTCTGCACATGTATTTTATATCCTGTGACTTTGCTGAGTTCATGTATAATTCTAGCAATTTTGGGGTGGAGTCTTTCAGGTTTTCTACGTAGAGTATCATCTGCATCTAGTGAGAGTTTGACTTCTTCCTTGCCAATTTGGTTGCATTTATTTTTGTTGTCTGATAGCTGAGGCTGACTTCCATTATTGTTAAATAGTAATGGTGAGACTAGACCATTTTGTCTTGTTTCTGACCATAGTGGAAAGGCTCTCAGTTTTGCCCCATTGAGGATAATATCAAGGGAGAGTCTTTGGTATATGGCCGTCATGATGTTCAGGCATGTTCTATCTATCTCTAATTTGTGGAAGGATTTTATCAGGAAAGGATGCTGTCTTTTGTCAAATGCTTTTTCTGCATCTATTGACAAGATATGGTTCTTATCCTTTTTATTAAGTGGGGTATCATATTGAAGCACTTGTGAATATTGGACCAACCTTGTGATCCAAGGATAAATCCCACTTAATTGTAATAATTCTTTTAATGTACTGCTGAATTTGATTTGCTAGTATTTTATTGAGAATTTTTGCATCCATGTTCATCAGAGATATTGGCCTGTAATTCTCCTTTTCACTGGAGTCGTTGTTTTTGGAATGAAGTTAATGATGGCTTCATAGAATGGGTTTGAAATTTCTATTTCTATTTTTCTGAACATTTTGAAAAAAATAGGTATTAGCTCTTCTTTAAATGTCTGGTAGACTTCCCCTGGGAAGCCATCCAGCCCAGGACTTTTTTGTTTATTGGGAGACTTTTGATGACTGATTCAATTTCTTTGTCGGTCATGGATCTGTTCAAATTTTCTATTTTTTCCTATTTCAGTTTTCGTAGTAAGTTTCTAGGCATTTGTCCAACAAACTGGTTGTCCACTTTGTTAGCACATAAGTTTTCATAGCATTGTCTTATAATCATTTGAATTTCTGTGGTACTGGCTGTGATCTCTCCTCTATCATTAATTATTTTATCTATTTGGGTCCTTTATCTGAGAAAGTCAACTTTAAAGGTAAATAATTATTTTCATTGGTTTAGGATAAGTTCTGTTACTGAAATATCAAGCCAGTAAGTAATCAATTGTCCATACAATCAAGTTATAGCTACTACACTATAAAAACTATTATAATGTACCATGCACAGATTTGTATTTCTGAAAAATGATCCAGTTGACTAAGAAAACTGAATTAATAGTTATTTAAATGATGTTTCCTTTAGTATTTAACTTTATGAATTGTAATGCAAATTTAATCATCTATGACATAGAAAAATTACTTCACTCCCTGCCAATGTTTATATTATGCACTTACAACTATATACTATGAAGACATATTTAAGGACTGTTATATTTTCTCTTTAGCATCATGTAAATTCCTCAATATTATTAAATAAAATAACTCATGCATAGCAAAGGCCAGAAAACATATACTTAGTATTTCTTATGCTAGCCAGATTAGTAAGGATCTGGGTGGGCAGCATTCTAAAATGACCTACAATGATCCTCACCTCCTGTGCAGTCCCTTTCCTTGTGTGTTGGCTGAACTAGTGACTTGTTTGCAATGAAGTGAATAAGGGAAAAGTTATGGTATAAATCTTTTGTGATTAAGTTACAAAAGCCTGAGAAATCCATCTTGCTGGCACTTTCTCTATCTCTTGCTGGCATTCACTCTTTTTCACTGCCCTATGATAAGGAACTGAGGGTGGCCTTCAGTTAACAGCCCTCAGAACACTGAACTTTGCCAAAAACCACATTAAGTGGGCCTGGAGGCAGTTCCTCCCCAGTAGAACCTTCAGGTGAAACCACAGCTCTAGCAGACACCTTGATTTAGCCTGTGAGATCCCTGAAGCAGAAAACCCAGATAAGCCTTGCCTAGATGCATTATACCAGAAACCATGAGTTAATAAATGGGTGCTGTTTAAGCCATGAAGTTTGGGGGTAACTTGTAATGCATCTATAGATAGAAACTGATAGAAAAAAACCTTGCTAAATTATTCTTTCTCAATCCACAAAGTACAACAGAACACCATTTGGAAATATTGAGAGCTTAAGCCTTGGCAGTTGCCTTTATGCCTTATACTCAGGCTGATGTTCCAGGAACAAAGGATCATTGTTCCTTTGCTTCTCAATCCAAATAACCAGAGTTATCCTTCAGCCAAAGGACAAATGTGTGCTTACTCTAAGTGTCTGAATTTTCCCCATCACCCCTATAGATAAGAGCATGCATTCCTTTATCTCCCTAAAGTAGCAGATATTTTTTTGAAAAACTGAGATGTAGTATGTAATAAAATACAGTTATAAATGTTTATCTTGAAAAATTTTGACAATTATGTATCTATATAACCATCACCCAAAGCACGGAAGCAACCTCTTTCCATTGACGGATGAAGAAAAAAATGATACACACATACATGCGTGCACACACACACACATATATACATATATACTACATACAACAGAATATTAGTCATTAAAAAAGAGAAAATCCTGCCATTTATGACAACATGGATGGACCACTGAGAACATTATGTTAAGTGAAACAAACGAGGGGAAGATAAACATTGCATGGTATCAGTTATAAATGGAATGTCAAAAAAAAAAAAAAAGATTAAACTCATAGAACCAGTAGAAAAGTGGTTGCAGGGGGCTGGGAGTATGGGCTATAGGGAAAGGTTGATAAAAGGACACAAACTACCAGGTATAAAGTGTAAGGGTGCAATGTAAAATATGAAAGCTATAGGTAGCACTGTATTGTATAACTGAAATTTGCTGAGTAAAACTTAAATGTTCCTACCAAATACACACACACATAACACACACACACATACAAGCAAGCATGCACACACTAATCCGAGGTGAAAGATGTGTTAATTATTATATGTTAATTAACTAGATGAGGGTGTGTGTGAAAACATATACACCTATCAATCACCAATGACATACACTCCAAATATCTTACGATATAAAGCTGAAATTAAAAAAAAAAAAAAAGCCCATACCTAGCTCCCCCACCAAACAAACAAGATTCAAAAGAGACCAGGATATACAATTTCATGCATGCAATTTTTTTTTAAGTTTGTAAATCTAGAAGAAATGATGATTTGGTAGAAAAATATATATTATCAGGGAGCCCTGGGTGGCTCAGCAGTTTAGTGCCTGTCCTCGGCCTAGAGTGTAATCCTGAAAACCCGGGATCGAGTCCCACATCGGGCTCCCTGCATGGAGCCTGCTTCTCCCTCTGCTTGTGTCTCTGCCCCTCTCTCCTTCTGTCTCAAATAAATAAATAAATAAATAAACAAACAAGTGAAATCTTTAAAAAAAAGAAAAAAGAAAAATACGAATTATCAAAATTAACACAAGTGGAAAAATGGATTAAACCAGCTAGCACTGAGGAAACTGGAAAAGGGATTTGAGATCTATTATCAAAAAGGCCACCATAATTATATAGGTTCATCACTGACTTTCACTTATCTTCAAAGAATAGACAAATTAAATGCCAAATACACTAGTATAAATTGAAGAAGGTGTAAAAGTTTTCTATTTCTTGTATAAAGACTAAAATAACATTAATTCCCAAACCAGAAAATGACAAATAATAGTATAGATAAATCTTACTTATAATACATTAAAACTTAAAGTCATACCAAATAGAATTTACCATGTTGCAAAAGAAGAATAATGCATGATAAAACAGTATTTATTCCAATAATGCAAGGATGATTTGGAATTGAGAAATTTGTCACCTTAATAAAATATGTCAAATAATTTAAAGAGAATGCCCAAAAAAAATCTGATAAAATTCAAGTCATTACCTGTAAAGGTATTAAGTAGAAGGAATTGAGAAAACTATTTAAATACAATAGCCTCTTTAACAAAATGAAGAGCAAATATTACCCTAAAGAGCTAACACTAAACCCAGTTTAATAAAAGGTATTAAATACTATTATTATGTAATATTGTCCTCAGAGTCTAGAAAAATATTTTAAATATTTTACTTATTTATTTATTTGAGAGAGGCAGAGGGAGAAGCAGACTCTTCCCTTAGCAGGGAACGTAATGTGGGACTGTATCCCAGGACCCTGGAATCATGACCTGAGCCAAAGGCAGATACTTAATCGACTGAGCCACCCAGGTATCCCCAGAGTCTAGCAAATTTAACACAAATGAAAATTAAACAATCAGTATAAACAAGATGGAGAGTGGTGGTAAAATTCTTTTTCCTGAAGTTGGATTGTACACCTAGAATTAGGAGATTAATAAAAACAGTAACTACCCAAATGGATGGATGAATATTAAATAAGTATATATATTTTTTGTGGTTTAACAAAACATTTTATTTATTTATTTTAGAGAACACGTGAGCAGGGGAAGGGGCAAAGGGAGAAGGAGAGAGAGAATCTCAAGTAGACTCTGCACAGAGTGCTAAGTCCCATACAGGGCTGGATCTCATGCCCCTGAGATCATGACCTGAGTCAAAATCAAGAGTCAGATGCTTAACTGAATGAACCACCCAGGTGCTGGTAAAGTAAGTATATTTTTTCAAGTCTAATAACTTTTCTTTAGGTTATAAGAAAATAGAAATGGAGATGAGATTGTTATTCCTTGTCCAAAAGTGAAAATTGTGAAATCATTAGAAATAAATTTAGGAAAGACATATGACCTATATGAAGAAAAATGTAAAATCCTACCAACTGGCTTAAGAAAATCTGAACAAATAGGAAGTTTGTTCTTAGATGAGAAATTTTAATATTATAAAATGACATTCCTCTTAAATGTAATCTATACATTTAATGTTATTATAATTAGAATTTCAGTTGCATTTTTTTGTTTTCTCTTTATTTTGGGGTAAAATAATCTTAGAATTAATATGGAAAAATAAATTCATAAGAATAGCTGTGTGCCTCCCCTAATATATGATAAACAAGAGCACTGAGGGGGACTTCCCTTACTAGTTATCAGATATTTCTACATGGTCAAAGTAACTAAATCAAGATGGTATTGAAGGAAATAAACCAAAATATCAGTGGAACATGTTTATAAATAATTAGTGGAACATATCCATAATATAATTGTATATATGACAAAGATTTATTTCAATTTATTTTTATTTTTTTTAAGATTTTATTTATTTATTCATGAGAGACAGAGAGAGAGAAAGGCAGAGACACAGGCAGAGGGAGAAGCAGGCTCCATGCAGGGAGCCCAATGGGGGACTTGATCCTGGGTCTCCAGGATCAGGCCCTGGGCTGAAGGTGGCGCTAAACTGCTAAGCCACCCAGACTGTCCGTATTTCAATTTAATGAAGAAAAATTATATCAGAAATAACCCTATCTTTTTGAAAAATTAGGTTATAATTTTAAGCCAAAGGCAAACAATTTCAAATGGACTCAGATGTAAAAAATAAAGTAATATAAATCTTAGCAGTTGCATATATACATAGGTGACACTGTATCTATAGGGGAAATTTCATACCAAGGCAGAGTAAGTAGAATATGTATATAGGATATGGTGGTGGAAAACACAATACCCATTGTTTTAGGCAACACCAAAAATTACAATGCTGGTGGTAATAGGAGAAAAGACTGCTTTTAGAAAGTAATCTGCAACTTTAATTAAAATGAAAAATTACATATCCCACTCTACCCATGGCAACTCCTAGGAATCTACCCCCTAGAAATATAATTTCCAGTAGGTAAGGATGCATATACAATGTTATTTATGGCAACACTATGCTCAGGAAAAAGAACTGGAAATAATGTGAATATCATCATTAAAAGACTCATTGAATAAAAAAAAAAAGAGTCACTGAATATATTGTGCCATGATCCATATCGCAGACTAGCATAAGGTCATTACAGATAAAGAATTAAAGCTCAGTTGAAACAGTTCCTAGAATGTTGAGTTACAAAAGCAAAATGGAAACAAATATATTTAATATACTATTATATAAAACTCAAACAGAAAAGAAAAAAATCTCTTAAAGAAAAATCCCTTAAAGAAAAATCCCAAAAAAGAAAAAATCCCTTAAAGACATGAATATACATTTACATGTAAATGTAGTATATAACCTAACTTCCATTGTTAAAGAACTCCAGAGGTAACATATATGTGAAGCTGTGTATTATGTTCACTGCATATTTTGGGGTATTTGGCTATTGACATAGATACCAATATGGATAGAATATGCACACAGATATGGAAGCAGATACAAATGTAGATGTAGATAGAAGATAGATTTAAATATGATGGTATATACATAAAAATATAGAAGCATGAATTTTAGTTTGGTAACATGGGCTATTCTGGGCATGGGAAGGATACAGAAAGTCATTCTATTGACAGAGATGAAAGGCAAAAAGAAAAAAAAAACATGTGCACACATATACACATTGCCAAGATGCATAATTTTATGTCACCTATACATGAATTTATGTCTGCATGTTCTATAGATGCTAATAAAAATTCAAAGATAGAAATTAGTTATTTCTAAAATAATGGTATCTGGGCAGCCCCAGTGGCCCAGCAGTTTAGCGCCGCCTTCAGCCCAGGCGTGATCCTGGAGACCCGGGATCAAGTCCCACATTGGGCTCCCTGCATGGAGCCTGCTTCTCCCTCTGCCTGTGTCTCTGCCTCTCTCTCTCTCTCTCATGAATAAATAAATAAAATCTTAAAAAAAATAATGGTATCTAACATTTAAGGAACTTTTACTTAGAGCAGGTACTGTGCTTATTAGCACTTCATCAGCATTAGCTCATGGAAGTAATCCTAACTGACTACGTAAATTTGATTCATGACTATATTTCTCAATTGTCCACCCCACTTTGTTAAAATCAGACTGAATATCACTTTATTTTTTATTCATCTGACCTTCAATGGAGGACAATTGATCATTGCTTAGTACAGTAGATAAACAGTATCTGCTTGCTATTATCTTTACTCAATGTTCATCTTCAGTCTTTTCCTCATAGGCATTCAATATTGCTAAGGTCAGTTAGGAGACTATGCTAGTGAGAAATGGATAAGAAACACGCAAATGTAGAAAGAGCCACTAGAAACTCACTAGGCAATTAGAATACTTTGGCAGTGAATTCCAAATTAAATCATGCTGTTATGTTTTTGGACAAGTTACATAACTTTACTATGCATGAGAATAAAAAATGAAGGGAGTTCAGTAGGTGATTTTTTAAGACCATGATTTTTCCCAAGTGAATCCTTTCTGCTCATGAATATTCAGAATTGAAAATCTATGTTGCTTTCTACTTTTACCTTCTCATTTCTAGCAAACAGTAGGTATATTTTTATGTCTATTAGTTCTCCACTGCTGCAAATTACCCCAAAATTTAGTGGATTAAAAACAGTAACATTTACTATTTACTAGTTTCTGTAAGTTAGAAAATTGGGCACAGTTTAATTGGTCCTCTGGATCCAAGTCTCTCAAAAAGATGCATGCATCTCGTGGCTCCACTAGGAAGGATTTGCTTTCCAGATCACTCATGAGGTTGGTAGATTTCAACTCTCAGATCTAATACTCTTCTTCCTTTTAATTTGATCAGTTTTTGATTAAATAAAAAGCCATTAAGGAAAAATCCCACAACGGAAGGAACTACAGGTTGCTTCTAGGAACTATTAGGAGCCTGTATTATCTCAAGGTGGCCTCCTACTGACCATTAACAAAAAAGCTGGGATCCTCAGCCACACAAAGAAATGAATTCTGCCAACAGCCTGAATGAGCTAGGAAGCAGATTCTTCCAGCAGAACTTCTGGATGAAAGCTCAGCCCAGCAAACATCTTGTAACTCTGAGCACAGGATTCACCTAAGCTGAGCTTGGACTCCTGACCCATGGGAACTGTGAAATAATAAATGTATTTTTTATGCTGCCAAATTTCTGATAATTTATTATGCAACAATGAAAATTATCACAGCCTCTACTGTTTCTTTTTCTTGAAACTGTGTCACATTTTCCTGATTCTTTTTAAGTCAAGTAATTGTGGATTATATCCTAAATATTATTATATTGCAGAGACTCTGGATTCCTTTATGTTCCTCTGAAGAGTGTTGGGTTTTTTTGTGATTTTTTTTTTTTTTTTTTTTGGTCTTGGAAGGTAATTAATTTGTTTGATTTTCAAATTGAAAACTTGCCTCAACTATGGTATCTCAAATCTCAGTTCAATTTTTTCAGTTCTTAAGCATATTTCAGACACTTGGGCAGAGTTTTTACATAGAACCTGGGCTTCCGCTTCTCTAGCTCTTTAAGGATCAGAGTTACTTGTCATTTTTGCATGACAATGGCCATCTTGAACTATCTTCTGATTCCTTAAACCAGAAAGATCATGGTTTTTCTATTGGAACTTCAATGTTTTGCCTTTAGTCCAAAGCTTGCATAAACCAGGAAATCAAACCATGCTGTTTCCTTCATTCATTCAAGTGTTAACTTCCTTCTAAAATATCCCAGCATTTGTCTATTATCTTTAACCATAGCTTTCAGGTATGTTTTTTGGTTTTGTTTTTTCTTGTAGTATTTTCTCCACAATTGATCATTTTAACATGTGAGAGGACCAGTCCATTAGAAGTTCATTCCCCCTTATGGGGAGCAGACCCACCAAACCTAGAGTTTGATCAATAGATCAGAGATGTGAATTTCTAAGCATTTCATTTTATTCAAATGTAAGCTATATTATCCAATCTAAATCATTCTCTATGTTTATAGACCAGCTAATGTTCTGTAACAAAACACTACTCAACACATTACTGTGTAGTATCAAAGGGCTCATAAACGCTTCCTAAATTTGTAGTATATATTTAATCTGTATTCAGATTTATATCATAATATATCTCTTTTTGTTTCATCAGTATTTCAGTGAATGAGTATTAATAAAACCATGTTATTCTGCCTTTTGGACCCTTACTATACATTGAGCCCATAACATGTATCTATTATTCTTCATATATATTCAGAGTGTATCTTATAACAGTTCCTTTGGAACCATTATCCACATATGCTGTGAATACATATTAACAGTAGAATACATTTGCATAATATGAGTTCATTATATTGAATGAATAGCAAAATCTTTACAAAAATATAGTTATAATACTCAAAAGCTATTTACTTAACACATAACTTACTATTCAACCACTTGTGAAATGCTTCTTCTAAATTTTGTAGTAGAAATTCAAAAAAAAAAAAAAAAAACCACCAGGTTTTCAGGGGGTTACATGATCAAATAAAAAAGTTATTTTTTTTTTAATTTTTTTTTTTTAATTTATTTATGATAGTCACAGAGAGAGAGAGAGAGAGGCAGAGACACAGGCAGAGGGAGAAGCAGGCTCCATGCACCGGGAGCCCGATGTGGGATTCGATCCCGGGTCTCCAGGATCGCGCCCTGGGCCAAAGGCAGGCGCCAAACCGCTGCGCCACCCAGGGATCCAAGTTATTTTTTTTTTAACCTAGATCCTTTCTGCTGATACCCTCAACAAAATACAATCAGTATAGGTAAAAGAATTAGCAACTTTAGTTGTAGTGAACATATTTCCATTGTGCTCATTGCGTGGCTGTCGTTTAAGATTTATTTATTTATTTGAAAGAAAGAGAGCATGAGCAGGAGGGGCAGAAGAAGAAAGAAAGGGAGCATCTCAAGCATACTCCATGCTGAGCACAGAGCCCAACTTGGGTCTCCATTTCACCTCCTATGAGATCATGACCTGACTGAAACTGTGAGTTGGATGTTTAACCCAACTGCGCCACCCAGCTG
This sequence comes from Vulpes lagopus, assembly GCF_018345385.1. Lineage (NCBI taxonomy): Eukaryota > Metazoa > Chordata > Mammalia > Carnivora > Canidae > Vulpes > Vulpes lagopus. The sequence continues at coordinate 53,885,865 of NC_054836.1, read as the reverse complement.
CCCCTAGCTGTTATTTTTAAAGGTTCTGTAATAAATGTAGAAGTTTGGGTAAATTTCTAAAGCCCCCCAAATCTACAAAATGTAAATGAAATTATATCTATGGCCATTTAACAAATAACACAGTATCAAAGCTGGCTAGTTTTTCATTAACTACAAGAATCCAGAACTGACCTAAACTCCTAATGTGAACTCCACCTGTCCTTTACTTTCCTGATGAATCTTTGAAGGTCAGCTGGTCACCAAATAAATAAAGGCAATAAGATCTGTGAGTTGTGTGATTTTAAATACCTTGGTTAGTGTTACAGAGCCATAATCCAAATGACTTTATGTAGCTGAGAAATGCCAGGAGCTCTCTAGAAAAGTAGAGTGTTATGTCCCATTAGCGCAATGAAATCAAATTTCACAATAGCACAAAAGAGACAGTTTCGCATTTGGGAAGTATGTTAGACTGAGTATGAAATCTAAGACATCTAGCCAGGAGACTCCAATTGTGCACAGTGTACCAAAGTTACTTCATAATCTAGATAATATTGATTCATCCAGTAGTCACTGTGTTTGGTCACTGTGTTTGGTCATAGGTACTCATGTGATTAATACAAAATGCCTAGTAGCAAATATTTTTAAAGTAAATTTAATACTGCATTAACTGTAAAATAAAATAGTCACATTATTCAAAAGAAAGCACTCTTTTAAATCCAAAAATTTCCATTCAGAGGAAATAGCTTTTTCTTAAACATGACCAGATTACTATTAAAACTATTAAAAGTATAAAAAATATCTGAAGGAATAAGTATTTACAAGAGGGATAGGAACAAACACAGATAAGGATGCCTACTCTCTTTCCTTTTATTCAACATAGTATTAGAAGTCCTAGCCACAGCAATTAGATGAGAAAAAGAAATAAAACACACTCAAATTGAAAAGGAGATCTCTCACTATTTGCAGATAACATAATTTTATATATAGAAAACTCTAAAGAGTCCAGCAAAAAACCTGCTAGAACTCATCAATGAATTCAGTAAAGCTGCAAGACATGAAATCCATATATAAAAAGTCAGTTGTGTTTCTACACACTGATAGTAGAGGGGAAATTAAGATAAAAATCCCATTTGTAGTTGCATTAAAAAATACCTAAGAATAAATTTCACAAAGGAGGTGAAAGACCTACACACTGATAACTATAAGACACCATGAAAGAAACTGAAGAGGATCCAAATAAATGGAAAGATATTCCATGCTCTTAAATTGGAAGAATGGGGGCACCTGCATGACTCCGTCCATTAAGCGTCTACATTGGCTCAGGTCATGATCCCAGGGGTCCTGGGATTGAGCCCCATGTCAGACTTCCTGCTCATTGGGGAGTCTGCTTCTCCTTCTGCCTCTGCTGCCCCCCTTCCTGCTTGTGCTCTCTGTGTCAAATAAATAAATAAATAAATAAATCTTTAAAAAGATATTTAAATTGGAAGAATGTTATTAAAATGTCTGTATTACCTCAAACAATCTATAGATTCAATAAAATCCTTATCAAAATGCCAATAGCATATTTCACAGAAGAACCACCAAATCCTAAAATTTGTATGGAACCACTAAAGACCCCAAATAGATAAAGCAAACTTGAGGAAGAACAACAGAGCTGGAGGTGTCATGCTGTGATTTCCAACTATATTATAAAGTCATAATAAATCAAAACAGGATGCCATTGGCATAAAAACAGATACATCAATCAATGGAAAAGAATAAAGAATCCAGAAACAAACCCAGGCATGTATGGTCAATTAATATATGACAAAGAAGCCAAGAATATATAACAGGGAAAAGATGGACTCTTGTGCTGGATATATGGCGCTGAATAAACCAGACAGCCACATGCAAAAGAGTAAAACTGGACTATTATTGTATACCATATTCAAAATTAACACAAAATGGATTAAAGGTCTCAATGTAAGGCCTGAAACAATAAAGCTCACAGAAAAAAAAAATAAGGGGAGACATCCTTGACATCAGTCTTGATGATTTTTTGGGTTTGTCACCAGCAGCAAAGGCAGCAAGAGGAAAAATAGGTGAAAATTTATCAACCTAGAAAGCTTCTATATGGCAAAGGAAATCAAACAAAATTAAAGGTCAACATACCAAATGGGAGAAAATATTTGCAAATCATCTATGTGGTAAGGGGTTAATATAAAAAATACATCTAAAAAAACCTCACACAATTCAATAGCAAGAAACAAAAAAACAAAACAAAACAAAAAGATTGAAAAAAGGGCAAAGGATACGAATAGGTATTTTTCTAGAGAAAACATACAGATAGCCAATAGATTCAGGCTAAGATGCTCATCATCACTATTCATCAGGGAAATGCAAATCAAAATCACAGTATCCCCTAACACCTGTTAGAATAGCTATTATCAAAAAGACAAGAAATAACAAGTGTTGGTCAGGTTGTAGGGTAAAGGAAACCCTTGTGCACTACTGATAAAAATGTATACTGGTTCAGTCACTGTAAAAAATAGTTTGGAAATTCCTCAAAAAATTTACAATAGAACTGCCATATGATTCAGCAGTTCTACTTTTGGGTATTTATCCAAAGAAAACAAAAACACTAACTTAAAAACAAATCTGTACCCTCTTATTCATTACAATATTATTTACAATAGCCAAAATGTAGACACAATGCAAATGTCCACTAATGGATAAATGGACAAAGAAATTATGATATATATGTAGTATCTATCTCTCTATATAGATAAATGTACAACCATAAATAAAGGGAGGAAATCCTGCCATTTGTGACAATATGGATGGACCTTCAGAGCATCTGTTAAGTGAAAGGAGTCAGACAGAAAAAGACAAATACCATATGATCTCACACATGGGATCTGTATATCAAAACCACACAAAAACCACTCATAGATACAGAAAGCAGACTGGTGGTTGCCAGAGGTGGTGGGTGGGGAGTGGGCCAAATGGGCAAAGGGGGTCGAAAGGTACAAACTTCTAGTCATAAAATAAAAAGGGGGATGAAATATGCAGCATGTTGATTGTTAATACTGTATTGCATATCTGAAAGTTGCTGAGAGAGATGTTCTAAAGCTCTTATCATAAAAAAAAATTTTAAAACTATATGGTAACAGATGTTAACTAGACTTACTATGGTGATTTCACAGTATATGCAAATATCGTATCATGCTGCACATCTGAAGCTAATATAATGTTATAGGTCAATTATACTTAAATAAAAAGTAGGGACACAGAGAAAGATGTTTATAATACATTTATAAAGAAAGCAATATCAATTATGAATACATAGGGACAGTCTTCTCATAAATAGTTTATTCTTTTTTATTGAAGTTAGTTGATTCTTCTGGACTAAATTTAAAATTCTTTGTTCAAGTAAATCTTTCCCAACATGCTGGGCAAAGTAAGTATCCACAGGTAGCTTGCTTTAATATTTTTTATCGGTTCATGTAAACTTCTGTTTTGGGCACAATCCTGCACGTATAATTCCATGGAGCTGGAGGGTTTAAAGAAGTGGTCTGAAAAACCATGAGAGCCATTCAGCTCTTAGAGGTCAGGAGCTGTGTTTATCTTACAGCTTAGGGTATTTCCGTATCTTGCAAGGTGTCTGGCCCGTGTACACACTGTGAATATTTGTGAATGAGTGAAATGAATACCTTCGAGTGTCATTCCCTTTTAGTAACTTCCTTGAATGTCATGTAGACAAAACTGTACATATCCACATTTATTAGAATTATTGGGCTTATAAAGATCTATGTGGCATATGAAATGGAATAGTAAGATAATATATGGTATTTTTCAGAAACAGTGTAAAACAAAGATCCTCAGATTAGATGAAAGTCATGGACTGGGGTGTGGGGGGGAAGGGTCGGGTCATTCCAAGTTTCACCTTTACCTAGCAAGTTTTTCATCAGGACTTGTGGCAGTGGTCCCTCATCTGTAAAACTACCTAACCTGAGTCAGTTAGCTCTTAAGTTCTTTTCAGCAGTAAAATTCATAGACTAGTACAATCTCAAATGTTACAGAGTATTTCTTAATTGATGTCAAAGCAGATGCCCCTAAATTATTCTTTCAAGCCATTATACAATTTTGAGGTACAGAGGCAAAGTAGACCCATAAAACAAATATTCTTAAGGTATTCCCACCTTAGCCAGGTACTATATAGACTGTCACATACTCCACTGCTTCTCAATTTCCATCATTTTACTTGTTATTTGAAAATTTAAGTCTCATTCAATTTCATTTTTCTTTTATTTTTTTTCTTTTCATCTTTTTTTAAAAAGAAAGGAAAAGAAGAAGTAAAGGATAAAAGTACATGTGAAGGATGGGGCAAATATTTCAATTCTTACCAAAATAGGTTTCTACTCTTTATAGAAAATGATAAAATTCTAAAAAACTAGATATAGACAAATGATCTTTGAAAGTAGAAACTTACCAGGCAAATAAATATTGAGATATAGGTGACATTATATAACATGCGTTAGTTCCCTGACAGTAGGGACCATGTTTTCTTGTATTTATTTCATTAAAAAAACTTTTCCTATAGCTTATCTAAGCAAATGTTCTCAATTAGTACACATTGATCAAAAACAATGAAAAAAAAAACCCAGAATTTTGAATAGTACATAAATTGAATGTGTGCACCACATGCAATAGTTAATTCACAAAGCATGGAGGCATAAGAGGCGGTGTGAGTCACAGACAACCCCACGTTCTCCCAGGTTAGAGAGGTATCTTAAACACAGAGTGTATGCCTCTTACTAAATAGTTGAAAATAAATGAAATCATAGTTTATACACCTCTGTAATTCTTTCTCTTGTCCTCTACCCCACCACCTCCACTGAACAGCCAGAGAACAGCGAGAGCTAGAAAATTTCAGAATAAATTAACTCCAAGGTCCTCTAATATTAAGTCGGCTGGCAAAAAGTATGCTGGACAACAAGTACAATGGCATTTCAAGAAATGACAAAGTCACAATTCTTACTGGAGTAAACCCACAGAATCAAAGTCAAAAGGGACATAGTAATACATAGCCCTTCACTTGTTGATTCCCCACTCAAAACAAAAAAGTATTGATTCAAAGTAGTACAGAGTTTGGACCAATCTAAGTGGATGTGATCTAGTCTATTTTCCAATCACCTTGGCTTTACATTGTGACTCCACAGGCTCCTCAATATCTTCCTCTGACTGCTGTGTGAACCAACAGCCTTCCTTTTCAACCTCCCTACTTCCAGCACGTCGTAAGCACTCATAGTCTGTATTTAGCTTGTTGCTAGTCTTCCCAGCTCTGCTGGTCTCTGTTCCAATCCACTATAAACACCATTCATGGATTCAAACTTCTTGAAGCTTTGAATTATTATTAGTCTCTTTTCTGAAATTTTCCATTGAACTACTTCATTTAAGATAAAGTTCAAAATCCTCAATCTATCATGTCTCTGACCTCAGTCTCCTTGTTTACCCGTATCTTGCTTTTCTCTACCCTAGAAAAGTCCTCACCATGCCTCTGGCATTCCATTCTCTCTCTTGAGGGGTACCCAGGCTCATGCTATGCCTTTGCAAAATAGAAGGATTCTTTTCCTTACCTTCACCTTCCCAAACTCTGACTACCCTAACATTATCACTCATCACAGTACTTTCAATTTTCTTACCCAGAGTCTTAAGATGCTGTGTTTGAACACTGAGAAAACCACCAGTAGCCATTGTGTTTGGGACATGCTTTCCTAAAAATTTGAGACTGGAAATAAGTATCAGAAGAGCAAGGAGACATGGGTGCAACTCCTCTTATAGAGGCAGCTTGGAGAGATGGTAAAACCAGAGGGTCCTAATTCAAAATGTCATTCTGGTTCTGTCTCAGTCACTTACTCTCTGTACCATGGGCCAGTCACTTGATACGAATCTGGCTCAATTTTCTCTTCATGGGATGCTGACAAGGGTTCCTTAGTCAACAGTTAATAAATGTAAGCTATACACAATACTATTAGTAATACAGCAAAACTATCATCGGTGATAGGATGCTTCAGTAGCATCTTGAATAGAATGATTCAGGATATAAAGTAAAAAAAAAAAAAAATAAGAATCACAAAGAAGAAGCATCCTGGGAGGTGGAGAGAGGACAGAGTAATGCCATCATCAGGAAACTCTAATACCATGGTTCTTTCCACCGGATTCTTTCTTGACCACTTCATTAAGCCCAACAGCATGCCACAGAGCCAAGCACATTGTAATGGAAATTAACATACTGATAATAATGGCTTACTAATGAATAAAAACTGGGCAAAATATTTTCCCTTATATGTTCATAATCCTCACAATAAATCCTAATGATTTATTTTCCTTATTTTGAAAGTAGGAAACCAGAATGCTCAGAAATTAGGTTATTTACTTATGCATACAACCTAAACACTTGCAGAATTTGGTTAATTGGCTCCCATAGTAAAACATCTTGTGGAAATCTCTGTCCTCAACTGTAGACTCCAAGTTTCAGTTTCTGGATCAATGGTTCTCAAACTTGAAATTGAACTCACCTTTCTCCCTAATTTACCTGTTACTCTGCCCTTTCAAAAAATGATCTCTTCTTCCTCTCTATTTCCACAACTTTTGCTTCTTTCTTTTGGCACTGCCACATTATGCCTCTAGCAGTCCTGTAGTGGGTGACACAGACTGACGTGGAGTTGACCACTATGAGTAAAGAGAACACGGTCTTCCGTCCCCCATGGTGGACCACTGTTGAACAGAGTTTGAGGTGAGCAATAACTTATAGCAGAACACACTTAGGCTGGCTTCTCAAGAGTTATGTTTTGCTATGCTTCGTTAAAAGGGATTTTCTGTCTGCTTATATTGTACGAAGGAACTGAAGAAGTGACCAGTGTAGACTGTGCAAAGGACTCAAGTCACTGGATTCAGTAGAGTGCTGGAATGAGGAAATTTTATGAATGGTATCATAACAGATATATTGCAAAGCTTTTTATTTCAAAAGATTTGAAGGTTTTCCCAGATGTTTGTGGGTTAGGTATATACATTTGATATTTCTGATAGGTGAAAAAATAGTCCTTTCTATTAATTATAGCTCTTAGCTAGCTTTATTATTAAGAATGCCACTTCAGTCTCAGGGGTGCTGGGAAAGAGTGAAATAAGATTCTTAACAATTTTCTGTTAAGATTTAAGAAATCAGTAAAAATTAGCCATATCATGGATGTTGCATGTTTGAATTTCTTCTACAGCAACTAAGCTTTTTGATGATGGGCAAACTTGTAACTCAAACTTATGCTCTTGTAGGACAACTAAAAAGTGACATACTGGTATGTGAAGGTATAAACCCACAAAGCTTCTGCATAGACACACTAGTTGAAAATGTGTGTTAAGATGAGTTATTTGTGGGACAGAATATAGCGTTTTAAAGGAACAGAATGCTAGGTAATGTCTAAAAAAGGAGGTATGGGGAGGATGAAAAGCCAACATAGTAGTTGGAGGGAAAAAACAAATCAGTGATGACAAAGGGCAACTAGGAGCAGTGAAGTGTTTCCTTAGACCCTCCTCTTCTTTTCTCTCCTGAATTTTTGGGGACTGACAGCCCTCTCCCCAACTCCACATGGTTCTGTTGGGACTTCAATCACTATACACTGCCTATGGTCACAGGGATGGATAGGAACCATGGCCTGGGCAGTCATAGTGCGCCAAAGTTGATCCCAAAGAACAGCCTTCCCAGAGATGTAAAGTTACTGGAGAAGAGAAATTCTCTTTCCCCATGATTCACAAATTTGAGTATATGACTCAAGCTGTGAGTACCTATATTCTGTATCAGATGGGGAGCATCCCTTTCTACTAAGAAAAAGCCTGATATCCAGAAAGAAGTGGACAGCAGAGGTGGGGAGATGACAAGATTTCTATTAGTTTATGGATTCAGCTTAAACTAAGAATAGACACATCCCCGTTCTTCCTCATTCCATGAGCCAATACATCCTGTTTTTGCTAAATTGAGTTTGAGTTGGCTTTTTGGTCACCTGTGACAAACGTCACGGTTAATATAATAAACAACACAAGAGGTGTAAAGTTTCTTACTGTAAAGTCAAATTGATAAAAAAAAAAGAGAGAGAGAGAGATTGAAAACAGAAAACCAATCTTTTGACTTTTAATCTTTACCACTAATCTCTGAAAATGTAATTTCACTTTACTACTAAGGATAAAATCTGATTTTCTGGTGATTTCTTAAATCTCTAGAACTAGAACAGTTTTTAGAAACTTGTTCTTGATCCCTACTATACCCCTTTCCCCCCCCACACTCAACAGAATTTCTAGATCATTTTGTTCACAAAAAAGAAACTAAATTCTCCGTATTATACCTATCTATTTTAAAGTTAATAAAATTATTTCTTTACATAAGAAATTTAACTTTTGTTCAGCCTAAGTATTCAGTTCCATGACTAAGAAAGTAGGTCTGACTTATAAACTAACATCCATTTTTCCTTTAGAAGTAAGATACTTAACATAAAGCTTGTATATGCCAAATATACATTCTTGGAACCCAAAACATAACTAAAAATTACTTTAATAGACAAAATAATTAATTAAATACATAGATAATTAAACAGCTTCAGTTGATATTTGTTAGAATTAAAAGTACCCTAAATATAACAGATAATTCATCTAGCATGTATGCTTCAACAATATGGAGCCTAGAAATCTTGTATGAGAAATAAAAATATATTAAAGAATACTTAGAGAAACTATTTTTTCTCAGTTGAGATTGTAACGGTGAAGGCAGATCTTTTGCTCTGAGCTCTTTTGCTCCAGGTGGTGGAATTAATCGCTGCATTGCTCTCTGGGGCAAAGCAGGAATCCTTCTCCCACTCTTAGGACATTTTTTTGCTAAAGAAACATAATGACTCAAAAGTAGGCTAATGTGCCAATTTAATAGATTCTTCACATACAATACTTTCTAGCCTGGGTCTAAATCTAGATCAGTGGGCATGGTATGCTTGCGTTTTGTAAATGAGAGTTAATTGTGTTAACTTTTATTTCTAAGACTGGTGACCTTCTTGAGCCATCCCCTTGCAATATTACAGTTTAGTTTATTTTTATTCTCTGGTCATTAGCACTCAAATTATATACTTTTAGCACAGAAAACTCTATCTGAGAGATAGAGTATGCTTATTCTTTGTTACATTTGTCATATTCTTTAAGAAATTACAAATTTTGGTGGAGTTTTCTGGACACACTATAGCAATGTACTTGTTAAAGTGAAGGTTCTTGGGTACTGAGAGCATATATTTAAAGACATTCACTGCCTGAATTTTAAATGCTTAATTTTCTATTAAAACAACACCTAGTTAGATTGGACATAGCTCATCCAAATAAAGTGAGAGGAAAGAATGGGAGTCCACACCAGAAACATTGGCAACCTTGGCAATCTTTCTTATTTTCATTAAGTAGGTCAGTGATCATCTAAGGACTACTTTTTTTTTTTTAACCTTGCCCAGAAATATTCAATTTCCAAATAGCATAGACACAGAGTAGTGGATTTGTATCAGAAGACATGAGCCATGAAAGGCTGACTCCACCATAGAATTAGAAAAACAAGATCCATTATGCACTTTGAAACTTAAAAAAACTGACAATTTAAAAATGTCACTTGCTGTTTTATTAAACACATATACTACAGATAAAACAAACTTTACAACAACCAGTATCTCAAGAGCTAAATATTCTCAAAATGAGCTCATCTGGGTACCCTGCCAATATGGTGAGAGATATGGTAAAATAATGAAAAATAAGTTAGCTTAGAAAATAAAACATTGTACATATAGGCCTATCTACAAAATGTGAAACTAGGTTAAATCAAACAAATGGTTAGTGCCAAATAATTTAACCTTATCAGAATTGGATAAATCTACTTTGCGCTTTGAAAGGTCTCCAAGGCAAATTGCTGAAGGAAAGCAAGATGTATAAAAACACACATATGTGGAAATATAAGTGCAAAGAAAATATAATGGATAAAATACTCCCAAATTATTACCCATGTTTCTGTGGTAATCGCAGGGGAAGTGATTAGAAATAGGAGTTGGGGATAGAAAGCTTACTCTGAAAAAAAAATTTTTTTTTGCATTAAGTCATTCACATCGAAATTTTATTCTCTGATGATCTGAGTAATTGTAATTTTTAACCACTATCAAACTTTAGCCAAATAACCATCTCCTTATTTATCTATAAATACATAGTTGTATGGAAGTTTTTATAAAAGATTCTAACATTTTGTAAAGTTTAGTTTCTCTAAGAAACATATGGATGAGTAAATGGTTTTTAAAAATCTTGTTATAGGGTAAATACCTAGTAGCGCAATTGCTGGGTCATAGGGTAACTCTATTTTTAATTTTTTGAGGAACCTCCATACAGTTTTCCAGAGTGGCTGTATACCAGACTGCATTCCCACCAACAGTGTAAGAGGGTTCCCCTTTCTCCACATCCTCGCCAACATTTGGCATTTATAGTCTTGAAACTAATGATGTACTTATTATATGTTGGCTAATTGAATTTAAATTTTTAAAAAAGTAAAAAACTTCTGTAACTATAATTTAAAATTCTCATTATGGACTACTTTTTCTACATATTTTGTATTTCCCCAAGTGCCTAGTATAATGTTCTATACAACAGTCAAGATTGTTGACTGACTAGCAAAAATTAAAAGTAAAAAATTCACTAAACTATGGTCCATGTCTTGGGACTACTTAATTTTCTGAAAATAGGCTCCTGTGTTCTGAAAACAAAAACGTGAGGAGGCATTTTAAAAGGAACAATTAAAAAGTCTACAAATCTTAAAAGTTAATTTTTAAGATTAAGAAGCTCCTGATGGGTATGAAGGAGTGTACTTGTGATGAGTGCTGGGTATTGTATGTGTTTGAATCACTAAATTGTACACCTGAAATTAATAGTATACTATATGTCAACTAACTGGAATTTAAATAGAAACTTAAATAAAAAACAAAAACACAGTAACAAAGATATTGAACTACAAAGAGAGAAGGAGGGAGAGAAGTTCTTGTATTTATTCATTTGTTTAACAAATAATGACTGAGCACTTGACTCTGGGCTGAGCATGGTACAAGGCTCTCAAGATTCAATGATGAACAAGACTAAGTTTCTGCTGTCATGGAACATGCACACTGAGATTAAACAAAAATAGTACTGAAGATTGAGTAAGCCAAGAAAAAGGACATCATGACATGAAGGTTTATCACCTTGGGGTAAGTTTGATCAGACCCATTCTAGTCCTGGCTATGAGGGAAGGTAGAGTTCCCAAGTACTGGGCTGTGGCATAAGGAGAACTCCATGGAGACCCTGAATGCCAATGGTCTCCTCACTGAGGCTAGTATATAAAAGGCAGACATCCCTGGCCCTGTGCCCCTGACTCAACTGATCCGTCACTCTACACAAGGGATCTCTTGACGTGCAGGTCTCTGTGAGAGCAAGGCAGGCAATCAAGCAGACGAATGCCTACTCCCGTGGTTCCCTGATCTCCTATGATACCTCCCCTGCTGGTTTGCTGGGTCAGTGGTAGAAATTAAGGAGAAAGAAACCTTATACAAGTCCCTGTTGTTATTCTAGTCAATCTCTGAATGTGGATCAGACTTTGTATTCTCTCTCAGCATCATAATACATCAAGATTGACAGATTTTTTTCATTAGTTCTGATTTTCATTTCAAATTCTTTTCATGAGACTTTGAATAAAAAGATATTAGCTAGGGTCATTCAAAGCCAAAAGAGGTCCAGGACACAACAGTTTCCTTTAGTCCCTAATATATATTTTAAAATGGAGAGGAAAAGCAGAATTATAAAAATTGCGGTATGTTTAAAATATTTATATGTAACAAATTAACCCTTTTAGCACACACATAAATCACATGTATATTTTGAAATAAAAGTATCAAAAGTCTAAGTTTGATGACCTTCATTCAGGTTAACCTTCACCTTTACAGTTAGGCCCTCCAAAATGTCTGAAGCATGTGAATCTCACTCCAGTTATCAAGCCGATGCATATCTGTTGATACTCTCCCTAGTGATCCTCTCCTTAGTTTTGCAAAAACATTCAGAAATGCTCTAAATGTTGCCTTCTTATAGCCATTTTCAATAAAAGCAGAGAAAAAGTTAACTTTTGGCTCTACTAAAGAAATTCTACAAATCAGAGTATTCTAAAGAAATTAATAGATCCTGTATTCTTTATATTAATAGGTCACAAACACAAAACCATGGACTAAAAGATCCTTGAAAACTTTCTAAAATTACATATTACCAGGCACTGCCAATGGGAATTTTAATTCAATACATATCAGATGAGGACCAGGCAACTCTGGCTTTTAAAAACTCTTCAGGGGTGCCTGGGGAGCTCAGTTTGTTAAGAATCCAATTCTTGATTTTGGCTGGGGTCATCATCTCTGGGTCATGGGATTAAGCCCTGCATTGGGCTCTGCATTTTGTATGGAGTCTGCTTGAGAGTCTCTCCTGTTCTTTCTCCTACTCGTGCACGTTTGCACATCTGCTCTCACACTCTCTCACTCTAATAATACATAAATAAAATCTTAAGAAATAAAAGGTCAAAACTCTTCAGTAATTCTAAGAACAGGTTTGATAACCACTGTATTTGACTAAAATCTCTTCTACATACATTGTTTTAGCTGGGCTTTTTTGTTCTTTTAACGTTTCAGTATACCCTTCTGGTTTCCTATGCTTTTTCATATGTCTTTTGTACATAGTCAAAATAAAAATATTATTTTTTTAAAGTTGAAATGCATCAATTTTTTAAAACTCTGAGATATCTGATTCCTCAAAATGTCTACAAATAATTTACTGAAGTATTATTTATAATTCAAAACCAGAACAGTGGTATCAATTTCCATTAAACCATATAACTAGGACATATAGGTTGGAATTTTTCAGATTAATAAAGACTTTTAAAATTAGGTTTTTGAGAATTCCATCATGATGTTAGCTAAATATAAAATTTCCAAGAATCCAGGGGCACCTGGGTGGCTCAGTGGTTGAGCATCTGGCCTCGGCTCAGGGAGTAATCCCACAGTCCTGGAATCAAGTCCCACATTGGGCTCCCTGCAGGGAGCCTGCTTCTCCCTCTGCCTATTCTCTACCTCTCTCTGTGTCTCTCATGGATAAATAAATAAAACCTTAAAAAAAAAAAAAAAAGCTTAAAATTTCCAAGAATCTTAACAAGCAAAATAGAAGGGATAGAATTCCAACTGTTTTTCTGCATTTTAGGTGAAAGAAGTTTTAGACTGACCATAAGAACTCTTATAATTCATGTACTTGAGAAAATGGCTGTCTTTTACAGAAGTTCTGAAGTGGGATGTTTAAGGGATTCTATGTTGAGAATTATTTGAATATTGAAAAGGCCACGGAGGAAGTGATTGTGTCCAATTTTCTTTCTCTATATAATTATCCATTCCATATTTTTACATGGAAGCATTTTATTTAAATTTATTTCCATTTTATTACAATCTACTTAAATACAATTGTTAAATTGAATTTCATTTGTCAATAACTAGAAAAAAACAATGTTTTTTTCCATTGCATACATCATTAGGCAGTACACCTGAAACTAATATTTCAATTATATCTCAAAAAAAAAAAATACTCATGTGCAAATCCCAGTCTCAAAAATACTGTCTGAAGTGGAAATTCCCATTTTAAAAGCTTCCCAGGTGGCTCTAAGTGCATTCAAGGTTGAGAACCACTGATGTAGAAGGAGCCAAATACACACAGAAGATTCAAGTAAGTTCAGAGGTCAGTGGCTCAGGTTCAGAAGTTGACTTCAGAATGTTGGGGACCCTAGCTCCTTTCACCTTGTTGCTCACCCATGACCTATACTTCCCAGATCATCTCAATGTCCAAAGTGACTGAGCTAGCTCTGGCTGGCATGTCCATATTCCAGTAAGAGGATGGAAAAAGAAGAAAAGCAGGCTCTCTCTTTATAAGAAAACATCTCAAATTGTACCTACCACTCTCCCTTTCATTCGCTTTGTCAGAACCTAAATGCACTAGATCACCCCCAGATAACAGAGGTGGAAAAATTATTTTTCATTTCTGGATAGCATCTGCTCAGTTAAAAAAAATCAAGTTGTATCATTATAGGAAAAGGAAAGATTATCAAGAAGTAATAGTTTCTTCCTCAGGAGGTTAAAATTTTACTGAAGCAGGTTAGGCTGTAAATGGTGGGGGAAACGGACAGATGAGATTACTAGTCAAGTTTCTGGATATACATGGAGAAAAAGTTAATCTTTCTTGCTGATTTTCTCACCAGTACTATTTCAGGATGATAATTCCAAAGATTCTAGTGTGAACTATATAAATGGAACCTGTTACCCCCCAAAATAGCAACTTCCCTTCAAGGAATAGGAAATGGAAGGCACAGTATCAGAGTTTAGGTAACCATAATCCCTTCCCAAATTCAAACTTCCTCGCTTTCTTTTCTTGCTTCTTATCCACCTGATAAAATGACAAATATGTGTGGTACTTTTCCTATGTGGTCCCTTCAGTGCCAAATTTAATGTCAACTAAAAGGCATCTCCTTGACTCTCTGGAAGTACGTGTGGGAGATTCTGGTCTGGAGAACTACTTTCAGCAAGGCTTCAATGTGGTTAACACAAGCCAACGGCCAAGCTGAGGGTATTTAAGCTGATTCATCTTTTAAGATAATGGCAGTCATGAATGGGAGCAACTGGCTGCCACCAGAACCAAATTTTCAGCAAAAAATCATGTGTAAGGAAAAAAAAAAAAGAGGTAGGCATGGAACATACAGGTACAAGTGCACGGATGCTATTATCAAGTGATTGTAAGCCCGTAATACATGTATGGTTCTGAACCCCAGAAGAATTCTGTTTCTCATAGGACAAGTGACATATTTTTTCAACATAAATCAATGCCTGTGAACAATGCCTGGTAGAGTGCCTGAGCCAAGTGAATGAAGTTAGCATTAAATACAATAGCACAGATTGGTATCAGGTGCCTAATGTTTGTCAGAGGACACAGTCATTGTTGTATTATTGGTCAGAAAAACGAGTAAATAATAATCTAAATCTAATCATGAAAACATCAGTTTTTATTCGAATGTCAAGCCACACAGAGAACCCATTTTCTGTGATTTCTAATGCATTTAGGTAGTCCTTGTTCAGCATTCTAGAGAACCCATGTCTTCTCATTACTCTTCTTTTCCAGACTTGTCTGAATCATCTGGGCCATTCATGTCATTGCATTTAGATACGCACTTCCTTAATCCTGGCTTACATAGAACTGATGGAGCATCCGGATGGGACCAAAGATATTCTCCTTTTTTACTGATATACCAGGACTTACCTCATCTCATACAGGAATCTTGGATAGCAACACCTTCCCAGTTCCTCTCTCACAAAGGGAACATCTTCAAGAGTTGCAAGTCCATAATTAATAGTGGAGGTCACTCAAGGCAGATTGGAAGCCTGAATGGAGAAATGGAGAGAAGGTTCTGGGATATAAGGGACAAGTGGCTGTCATAGGGGAAAAAAGTGGTGGAAACCAAACTTGTTAAGAACATGAGCGATAGAGAAGCAAATGTTTACATGTTTTAAAACCAAAGCCTTTCACAAGAAAAAAAAAAGACACACAGCCCCTGATGCAGGACATGGCATTTACTTGAGAACCTGCTGTATCTTCCTCTTTTCTTCACTGGGTTTCTTCCTCAGGTGAGATAATGTGGACAAATCATACAATCACCTTCAGAACATCTTTGAAGGCTTTGGCCCTGACCCTTCACCTACTACTATTGCTTCTGCAGACAGAAGAGACATGAACTACAGAAAGTCCACCCATCCCTGTCCTTTGTCGCAGGAGATTCAGGAGCAATGAGCTCCTACATGGAGACCAAACTTGAAGCTTCTCCTTTCCTGTCATTAAGGGCTCTCTCCTCCCCCAGATGCCCTAAAATTTAGCCACAGAATGTACATTGTGTGCTGTACTGACCTGCCCTACCAGATCCATGCAGAACCATCCTCAGTATCTAACCCCCAGGCCAAAGGCTGGACTCAACTTTCATAAATATACTTGGGATCCTTTCACACTCAACCCTGGCCTGATTTTAGAATCACCTGGAGCACTTAATTAAAAGGATATTGATGTTCTCATCCAGACCATTTGACAGAACCTGTGGGGGAGGGCAGAGGTGATGATGGTTCTTACAACTCTATACGTGATCCTAGTTGGAAACATGGGCTTCTCTAGCTTCTAAAGCTCCAACATGCATACAAATCAATAGGCTAAATGTTGGGCACCAGGGTAGCCCAGTTGGTTGAGTGTCTGCTTTTGGCATAGCTCAGGATCCCAGGGTCTTGGGATGGCATCCCGCATCAGGCTCCCTGCATAGAGCCTGCTTCTCCCTCTGCCTATGTCTCTGCCTCTCTCTCTGTCTCTCGTGAATAAATAAGTTATTTTAAAAAATAGGATAAATGTTAACTTGGTGATCTTTTTGCAATATATACAAATACCAAATCATTATGCTGTACACTTAAAACATACTGTTATATGTCAATTATATCTCAATAAAAAAACCCACCTCGAGATGAAAAATAAAAATGAAATACAAAGAGGGGAACTAGTCAGGATCAAGTCCTCCCTGGAACTTGTAACCCTTGCCCAGAATATGATTTGGATTATTTGAAAACTATGACTCTTCCAGGAAGGAAAAGCCAATGAAAATAACACTTGGAAGAGATTCTAGGTCATATATATATATATATATATATATTTTTTTTTTTTTTTCTGCTCAAGATCTAGGTTATACTTCAAGACAAGGATCTAACCCTTAAAAATTTTTAAAAATAAGTGAATTGGTTAATATGAGGAGAAAAGAGCTCTTAAAACCCTGTAGAACATTCTAGGCAGTAGTAGCTGTCCTGTTAACAGAATTTTCTGGGATAGGAACAAGGGGATACAAACAGGAGATAAGGCATTCAGCTATGCTCTTCGGACTTTTGTAGCAGATAAGAAACCATTTAAGATCACTAAGGATTCCCCTAAGTACAAGGCTTGAATGAAGATCCAACTTAAGATGTACAAATTGTTTTCGAGTAATGACACAAATAGAATGTTTTTCCATTGAATCCAATCATTTAAATATGACTAAAGGTTTGAATACCTACAACACCCAAAAGTTTAGTTGAAAGACTGTCCCCTTGTTTCCAGATTCTTCCAAGTGTGCCATTTGCAGTGCACCAGGGAAACACACCATTGAGACTTCAAAACATGCATTTTTCATCCAGATGTTTTAATTGCATGCAGACCCCATCACTGACTATTAACACTGATGATTGAAGAAAGGCATTGCTTTTCAGGGTGGAGGTCAAATTTAGATTTTTCTTTTTTTTGGGTCTCCTTTCATTTTGGTCTTATTTCATTTTATTTTGTACTATCTTTTGACAGGAAAATGAAACAAA
Source organism: Vulpes lagopus (assembly GCF_018345385.1). Lineage (NCBI taxonomy): Eukaryota > Metazoa > Chordata > Mammalia > Carnivora > Canidae > Vulpes > Vulpes lagopus. The sequence goes on along the minus strand of NC_054836.1, from coordinate 53,868,385 downwards.
AGGAAAAGGAAGTTTATACACATTTTATTTTAAGTTACAGTTTATATGAGCATCAAACACAAGTGTTTTATTTAATTCTTCGGGTTGATACCTTTCTGGTTTCCTGAAACATAATATCCATTAATCCCTGTTTGCAGACACCTTGAAATATTTATTGAATAATACAATACAGATTCTAAAACATAATCTTCTTTTATGAATACTGGCACAATTTCACCCAGCTCTGTGGAAGATTTAAGAAAAATGGCAGGGCAAGATCAGACATTGTTTACATCTCACCTCCAGCAAGATATAACTTTACTCTTGGCTGACCTTTAAGCAAAAGCAATGGTTATGTAACCAAGTAAGCTAAAAACTAAACAGGAAAAGTCACAGAGCCGGGAATGAACTACAAACTTACACTATTTGTTAAACTGAGATTTTTATCATGTTGCTCAAAGAAACACTAAAGTTTCCCAAATGGAAAAATGTGACCAAGATTTTATCTTTGCTATCTGAATGTATACATAAATATTTCAGTATTTAAAAGAAGTTATTTCGGAGTTTACTCTAAAATGCATTGCAGTATTTTGTAATGGGAAGCAGTGTTATGCGCTGACAAAATGAAAATTTTGAATGAACTACCTTCTGTCGTCATGTAAATATTGCTTGTAAGTAATGCTCAATGCTGTGTTGTTCCTAGAACATACCTTCTCAGGTGGTCCTTAAACAGGTTTATTTTTGTAAAGTTTTAAATACAGCCTTATCAAGGGGCAGAGGAATAACTTAAAATCTTTTTATAAGCTTTATTATTGCAGCATAAAATCAAGTTAATTGTGGCTAAGTTTTATGTTCAACAGGGGAAAAAATAACATTCTTGCCAAGGAGCAAAGAGTAAATAATAAATAAGTAGCACAACATAGAAATATTCTAAGGTTTTGAAAGGTCTTTTTAGTAATACCTAAATATCTTCAGCAAAATATAGCACCTTATTGATATTCCCATAAGCAGATTTAGATTTCTTTTATAGAACCAGTCACCTAACAAATTTTATATGCAATAGGATCTTTAATATATTCATTAGTACTCTGTATTTAAACAATGAAGCTATAGGATGAATCGCTTCTGAAGGAATATGAAAAGAAAGCTGGAGAGGGAGAAAACAAGTACTGGAAATGAATGGATTGAATGACATGTTAGGTGCTAAGTATTTGTGGATGACCAGGACACAGACTACTCACAGTCTCATGGGTGAGATGCAGGCAAGAGACAAACAATTAAAATACAGTGAGATAAGTAGTTTAACAGAAGAAATGATATCCAAGTACCTTGTAGGGGCACTTAAGTGAGTCCTGGCAGAGGAATGGCCACTGCAGAAGAATTCTTGTCTAAGGAGCAAAGATGAGCTAAAGGGAGTAGAATTCATTATCAAAATAAAGGTCACCTGATGTGACTGGAGTACAAGAAGGGGAAGGGTGAGGCCAAAGAGGGAAGCAGGTTTGGGAGAGCCTTGTAGCTGCATAAGGAGCTTAAAATATCTTCTAAAAAGATAAGAAGAAACAAACCAATAACCACACCAAAGGGCTTTTGAACAGGGTTCTGACAAGATTGTGTCATCTCTTGGAGATGATCTTTTGGTTGCATTTGGAAGATGGAAGGAGTACAAGATCAAAATCGAGGAGGGGAGTCGGGCTTGAGAGCTGTAGTCAGTCAGTTCTGGTTCTCCAGAGAAACATGACTAATAGGATATATAGCTTTACACAAGAGGAGATTTATTAAAATAATTCATTCGCAGGGCTATGGAGGCCAAGAAGTCCCACAGTCTGCTGCTGGCAAACTGAAGAAACCAGGAATGTCAGGGGTATAATCCAGTCCTCATCCAAAGACCTGAGGACTGGGGCAGGGAAATGGAGGCCTGAGAACCCAGAGGTTGTGGGTGAGGTCACTGGTCTAAGTCCCAGAGTGTGAAGGCCTGGGAACCAGGAGCTTCAATGTCAGAGGGCAGAAAAAGATGGATGTCCCAGCTTGAGAACGGAGAGGCTGAGAGAGAGTGAGAGAGAGTGAGAGAGAGAGAGAGACAGAAGGGAAGATTCACCTTTCTGTCCATTCAGGTACTCAGTGGACTGGATGATGGTTATTCACAGTGGTGAAGATGGATCTCTTCACTCAGTCTAGTGAATTCTAATGGTAATCTCTTCCAGAAACACTCTTCCAGACACACCCAGAAATAAGGTTTACCAGCTATCTGGGATCCCTGAGCCTTATCAAGTTCAGATACAAAATTAACAATCACAAGAGCCTCTGGCATTAATCCGGGTAGGTGGTATAACACCCTTGCAGAGAGAGGGAAGAAGATGGATTTCTGAGCTATTTAGGAGGGGCTGGATTTATAAACAAGATTTTAAAAGTTGCCGTATTTTCCAAATACATCTATGCAACTCAAAGAATACCAACATCTATATGCGTTATATATCATATTTTTACTAAAGCAATAGTATTTTAATCAGAAAGGTATGTGATGATGTGACCAGAATATCCTTTTGGGAGAGGAAGTGGAAGGGTATCAACGATATTTTTTAAAAAAAGGAATACAATAGGATTAGATGGAGGATAAAAATGTAATGGGTCTAGGTCCAGAACTGGTCCTTTATTAAAGACACAAGACCTAGCAACAGCTTTGATGTTACTCTTGCATTTCAGTTTTCTGTTTGTTTGTTTTTGTTTGTGGAGTTAGTGGGTCTTGGTAAGATCACTCTGCTTTTGCAGATTGTAAGGCGATTTGTATTAAAAACCAGCTGTAACTATCTGTTTCCCGTGGAGGAAAGATCCATAAATTACAGCTCAGGTTATTTGTCAGTTATGTAGTTTAAAAATTCCTTGGCAGATAGGATTAAAGTGTGAGAATTGATCCTGCACTCCAGCTGAGGGACTTGTGAAATTATAAAGATAATATGTTCACTACAACATCTCCTGCTGCCCGAATTTAAAGGTGCTGGGTAGGAGGTCAGTGGAAAATGAAGGCAGTTGGAAGGCACTATTCGAAATGCTTTAAATACATATTTTGTAAGAGACTAACATATTATGTAAAGGAATATTTTTTTTTCTCTAAGCAGAAATTCTTTATCCAATGGTTTGGTTTATGAATGAGAGGTTTCACTTAGAGTCTGGGGTCTGTCTTCTGGTCAGTCCAGTTTTCAGCAGAGCACTCTTCATCATGGTAGAATTTTTAATGCTTTGTCTAGTCTTTTTTTTTTTTTTTTTTCCAAAGGACTAATAAAAAAGGCTTTATATTTTCTTCCTACTTTTTTCCTCAACAAAATATTCTGGGAACTAATAATTCACACGTAGAGAAACTTGCTTACAATCTTCTGCAGGAATCATCATTTTATGGGCATATGTGCTGCTCAGAAGCAGTGCTGAAGCTCTCATAGATCCCGAAGTTGCTATACTCTCAGTTGGCTGGATGAACCAAAACAAAATAAAAAGTGACATCTCTGAGTTTTCCTTTGGAACAGCCAGGCCCTGGAATTAGATGGTTAAATACACACAAAAGCTGAAGTAGTTTGATTTGTTCCAGAAGAGTTTTAGATTCTTACAAAGATGCATACAACTGTAGCAAAATAAAGATAATTTCTAACTTGCAGGAAGAATGCAAGAAAAAGAACGTGATGGAAGAAAAAGAAGGAACAGGAATGAGGGCAGGACACAAGATATATTCACTTGCAAAAGATGAACTCAAAATGGGCTCTATGCTTGTAACATCAAGGGAAAAACTGTATTTAATTACGAGGTTGACAGTATCTATGAGGAAAAAATGAAGCATTAGTGCAGAAGTCTGCCAAGTTTTGATTTGCAATAGGAGAAGAAGAGAGGAGTTCCTTTATAAAGGAATGAACAATAAGTTCCCATTATTACAGGAAACATTGCAAGGAGTCTCCCTGTGTCTAATGATGTCCTTGTAGAGGCAGATGACAGTGCCTATGTGGTAAGAGGAACCTCAGAAGTGGAAGAGAATTAGGGGCCAGATTACCAATATGACTCTTAGTCAGGAAATGGTGAAAGCCCCGAGTATATCACTAGCATTTATTATTTATTGAAAAATAGATGGTAATAAAATATATGGTATGGTGTGCAAGATTTTTATGTTGTGATTTGTTTTATAGCTTAACAAGCAGGAATGGCCAAGTTAGAAACCCTTTGAAATTCAAGGATGGTGGAGTGGAAATTGGAATGAAAGCCTAAATTGGAGCTCTAGCACCGCCGCATCTAACAGCATGACTTGGCTTGTGCTAGGTCATGCGTGACCCTCCTGAGACCAGATTTCATGTCTGCAGGAAAGGGTTAATAATACCCATTCAAAAGGTTTTTCTCAAGACAAAGCAAAATATCATACATAAACACTTTTCCATTACATTATCTGAAACATTCTTTTCTTCGTATTATCCAAAAAAAATTTTTATCTGTATTTTGATAATATATTTTATCTGTATTTTGATAATATATTTCAAGTATATTGCAAATTGTTTTATAACTTAGCCCCATGATGATTTAGGTGAGTTACATGAATAGGGACCTACCGAAATATATTTTATTTGTTAATAATAATACCCATGGGGCACCTGGGTGGCTAAGGCAGCCAGGTTTCAGCTCAGATCATGACATCGAGCCCCGCATCAGGCTCTGTGCTCAGCAGGCAGTCTGCTTGAAGATTCTTTCCCTCTGCCTCTCCTCCAACTCACACGCATGGGCTGTGTTTCTGTGTCTATAGAATAAATAAATCTTAAAAATAGTAACAATACTCAAAATTATGTGAGCTCCTAGAATGTGAAAATCAATTAGTTAATACATGCTTGATGGGTTTCATTTTCTGTAACCTCAAAGTGACATTTATGAAACAAATGTTACTACTCGACCCATTTTATTGTAATTTGTGAAGTTAAAAAAATGCAATTACTGAGCAGGGGCTGGAAATGTGAAGCTGGTCAGAAGAGAAGAGGGCAAAAACGGAAAGAAACTATGATGGAGGGGAAAAAAAGAAAAACATTTAAATACAGAAAATGTCTATTATACAATAAAACTAGATCCTTTTAATTTATTGGTACTTACCGATATCAGGTGAGGAATTCCTTTACAAGACCATATTGGAAGGCCAATTTTAAAAACCTATATTTGGTATCTGGTAAGAGTTTTTAGGAAATTTGTGGAGCATCCAATCTTTAATGTTCAAAAAACCAGGGAACCCATGGCATGCTTCTGTGGCCAACATCCACTCCTGAGAGGACCATGTATCACACGGGTTTTGCACCAAGGCCCCCAAGCCTTGGTTAATCTGAAATTTATTTTGACAGTAAAAATCATCAAGCTCAGTTCCAGTCATGTTGTTGTATGTTTTTTAAGAAGAATCCTTTTTTTTTCTTCCAAATGAGAAAGTTAGCTTTTAACGTTCTAATTTTATTTTTAAAAAATATTTACTTATTTATTCATGAGAGACAGAAAGAGAGAGGCAGAGACATAGGCAGAAGGAGAAGCAGGCTCCTTGCAGGGAGCCTGATGTGGGACTCGATCCCGGGACCCCTAAAATCACGCCCCGAGCTGATGGCAGATGCTCAACCACTGAGCCACCCAGATGTCCCTTAACTTTCTAATTTTAAGTGATCTCAAATAAAAATCCATCTTTATATAAATCCACAACTGCTTGTTAGAATGAACCCCGTTCACTTTGTTCATTTTTGAGCATACTGCATTCCAAGAAAGGAGAGACGCAGAAATAAAGCTCTACCTTGCTTTCTGTCGAGGGTTTATGAAAATCCAAAGTGACAGCAAAATAGAATGTTCAATAATAAGAAGCACTCAAGACACTAAAAAGCATGAAGGCAGTATTATGTTACCCAGAATGGCAAGTATGCCCATAAGATTATAATAGGATGAATTATTTGTATTAGTTTGCTAGGAGTGCCATAGCAGAATGCCCCAGACTCAAAGGACAGAAGTTACATTTCCCACAACTCTGGAAACCAGAAGCCTGAGATCAAGATGTTATCAGGTTGGTTTGCAGATGGCTGTCTTCTCCCTGTGTCTTCTATGGACCTCACACTGTGCCTGTCAGTGTCCTATCTTCTCTTCAGATAAGGACACAAGTCATACTGAATTAGAGCCTACCCTAAGAAACTCATTTCAGTTTAATTGCATTATTTTTAGATTTTATTTTTATTTATTCATGAGAGACACAGAGAGGCAGAGACATAGGCAGAGGGAGAAGCTGGCTCCATGCAGGGAGCCTGATATAGGACTTGATCCCTGGACTCTGGGATTATGACCTAAGCCGAAGGCAGATGCTCAACCACTGAGCCACCCAGGCACCCTAATGTAATTGCCTTTTTAGGGACACCTGGATGACTCAGCGGTTGAGTGTCTGCCTTCGGCTCAGGGCCTGATCCCGGTGTCCAGGATCGAGTCCCATACTGGGCTCCTGCAAGGAGCCTGCTTTTCCCTCTGCTTATGTCTCTGCTTCTCTCTGTGTCTCTCATGAATGAATAAATAAAATTTAAAAAATAATAATTTTAAAGAACCTTTATATTTCCAAATACAGTCACATTCTGAGGTATCAGGGGTTAGGACTTCAAATATGAATTTGGAGAGGAAGAACACAGATAGCCAGTAGCATTAATAAAGAGTAAATATAAAGAAAGAATGATACCCATGTTGTGGTCTAAACATTTAAAAGCAAACATTAAAAATAGCATTATAACACAGTAAACATATACCAATAATAATATAGTAATTTTATTCAGTCATGATCATCAAATGCTGAAGCCTATCAATTTGCTTTTACATTATAGTTTAAAAAGCTGGCTGCACAGGGGATGATTCTGTGTCCCACCGCCCATCACAACCCAATAATTCTTACGTATTTATTGCTAGGAGCTGAGAAGCCAAAGGAAAAGAATGTACAGACCCTAGGGATTTAATATCTAATTGCAGCAACAGTGTGGATGTTTAAAAGAGAAAGAAGAATAAATAACAATACAAGTTTGCATGTCCTAAATTCCAAATGGAAGATTATCTATCTTCCTAATTCCGAGGCCATACTTGCCAGCTCTGTGTTGATTTCTAAAGGATTCCAAGAAAAAACTAATATGATTTAAATATGCAGATAATTAGTGGAATAGAACTGCAGAAGAAGGAACAATAGTGATACACCTTTTGAAGGCCCCTGACTTTAAACTGCTTCCATTTCTTTTGCTTTTGAATGAGGGAGACACAGAGTGCTAAAAAATTTCCCCAATTATTTAAAAGTTTCATTATTTGGGGCCCATTCAATTGAGGTTTTGTTAGATTAAGGAAATTATAATTAGATTAAGTGATTTTTTTTTATACTTAGGTGATGTAATTTAGTAAATACATTTTCACAACCAAAGAGAAAGCAAGGCTGACTGATTTTGACTAACAGAATCAGCTTGAAAGTCTTTTTATTGGCACAATGATTTGGCCTAAATCGATTTCCTGTTTTACTATCAAAAGTGGGAGGGGATGGAGGGGCCTTGGTTCTGTTCTATGGGTATGACTATTAACAGAAGTCTTTGATGGGGTAGATTAAAAAGTGCAAAATACTTTATAATGGTCAAAATATCCAAGTATTTGATTTTGTGGGTATAGGAATTTAGCATTACGTTAGATTTCCTGTTAGCATTTTCGTATAGTAAATGTAACGATGTATTAGTTTTAAGCATATGGAGAGTGTGCCGAAAGAATAGCTTAAGGAAGAAGTGCAGCATAACGGCTCAATGCTCAAGCTCTGGAGTCAGTGTCTAGACATGAACTCCCTAATTTCCGACTTGCATGTCTTGGGAAATGACTTTTATTCCCTAATGCCTTAGTTTTATCATCTGTAAATGGGGATAATAATGGTACCTGCCTCATAAAATAACCATGAGGATTTAGTTAGAGAGTATATGAGGAAAATGCTTGGCACACAATTAACAATAAATGTTATTATTTGGTAGCCAATAATTTGGGATTTATTTTACATTTTGTTTACAGTTGTTAAGCAATGATTTACAACCTCATCAGCACATTAGAATTATCTGAGGATTTTTTTTCTTAAATTCTATTATTTGGTTTTACACTCTAGAAATTTTTATTTAATTGGTCTTGGGTGAGACCCAGACATCCGTAAGTTTTAAATGTTCCCCAAGTCATGCTAACATGTAGCCAGTTTTGAAGAGATCTGGTCCAAGTAAACCATGCAGATGTATAATATCAGACAGCTCTAGAGAAGCCTTCTCCAGACGGTATTCAGCAAAAACAACTGTCTGCCAAAATGTTCCTTAAAACAAAAACATTTAAAATAAGCTAAAAGCAATGGGTACAGTCAATTAAGCTTGATGATGTATACATCTCTTGAAAATTGATGTTTCACATGAGCATATTAAAAGATCCTAGAAGTCTTTTAAAAAATATTTTATTTAAATTCAATTTGCCAATATACAGTATAATACCCAGGGCTCATGCCATCATATGCCCTCCTCAGTGCCTGTCACTCAGTTACTCCATCCCCGCAACCCTCCTTCCCTTATGCAACCCTTTGTTTATTTCCCAGAAGTTAGGAGTCTCTCATAGTTTGTCTTGAGAAGTCCTTCTTTAAATAAAGTTGTTTATTGCTGATGAAGCCAGATTTCCTTGCAATATTTTGTAGTAAGGAAACATGTTCTTGGGGAATATTTAACTATGGCTCTGCCACACTGTATCACCAACCATCACTACTATTGGCTACAATATCAATTAATTAATAAATATGTGATTAAGATAATATTTATTAACATCGGCTAGTTCCAGTCTTGGTTCATGGTATTTAGAATTAAAACTAAAAGACACAGGGTTTTTTTGGCCATTAGAATCACCTGTGGGGTCTTTTTTCTTTTTAAATTACAGGTACCTCACCTTCACACCAGACTTGCTATTCAAGGAGAGTGGATCTGCCAAGGTGCATTCTTTAACCTGTCACTGGGATTCTGATAACGAGCTGGGTTTGGAAGTCACTGACCCATAACCAAGCCTTTCATATTAAACCAATCTAGTTCCAATCTATTTTGCAAGTATTAACGAAGAAAACAAAGAAACTATGGACCAACTCTGGAAAAAGGGAGGAGACAAGAAAGAAGTAGGACAACACCATGGAAATGCAGTGGAGCGGAGCCATGTACATGTGTGAGGCATATGTGCGTGCCTGTGTGTGCGTGAGTGCAAGTCTGATGAGACTGCTGACATTGGCAGCAGAGAGAGCAAGAAGAGAAGTATACTTTGGATCCATCATGGGCTGAGTAGAAACAGAATTCTATCCTTCTTCAGAGAGTGACAACAAAGAGGGTGACAACAAACACTGCCTATCCCTTAGCTAAAGGAGGGGAAGAGGATGGAAGTAGGCAGAGGGAATACAGTGATTACAAACTTGGGAAGTGGATGATTTAGAACAACAGACTTCAGACCTGTTCTGATGGCACAGGAATTAGGGATTATCTTACTTTTTTTTGAGGAACAATACGAAATAGTGACATAATACAATACATACACATATTCCCATTTCCACACATATATACCATTTCCTAGTAGAAATAGGGGTGCAAGACAAATACAAAGGAAAGTTTTCAAGAATGTTACTGTATTTCTCTGAATAGAGCTCTATAAAAAGGTGGCATCTCGAATATGTATGTATGATCTCACATGTAGAATCCAAAAAAAAAAAACGCATCTTAAAGAAAGAGAGACTAAAATGGTGTTTGCCAAGGGCTAGGGAGTGGGGGAAATGGGGAGCTATTGGGTAATGGCTACAAACTTCCAGTTATAAGGTGAGTAAGTTCTGGAGATTTAATGGACAGCATGTTGATTATAGTTAATAATACTGTATTATATACTTGAAAGTTGCTAGGAGGGATCCCTGGGTGGCGCAGCGGTTTGGCGCCTGCCTTTGGCCCAGGGCGCGATCCTGGAGACCCGGGATCGAATCCCACATCAGGCTCCCAGTGCATGGAGCCTGCTTCTCCCTCTGCCTGTGTCTCTGTCTCCTGTCTCTCTCTCTCTCTGTGACTATCATAAATAAATAATAAAAAAAAAAAAATTAAAAAAAAAAAAAGAAAGTTGCTAGGAGAGCAGATCTTAAATGTTCTCACTACCAAAAAAATATATAATATAAAGTGAAGTATGCATGTGTTAACTAGCCTTATTGTGGTCATCATTCTACAATTTTATATACATATATAAATCATTATATTGTACACCTTAAATTTATACTATATTATATGTCAATTATATCTCAATAAAGCTGGCAGGGAAAAGGTAGGATCTCGTTGGGTTCTACCTTTTAGATTTTGAGGGTTCCTTAGGGGTTTTGATTTTTAGGTGATATGCTTAATTTCGTATTTCAGATTAAAACATTACTTTCTAGATTTCAGTCAGAGAAACTCTCTTATTGTTGGAGTTTTGTGGGAAAATGGTGCCCAATCTCTGAACATTAGGTGTATGATTCTAAGAAGACAACCTCAACATTAGATACACATGGTGGATACAATACAGATGTTGGAATTTCTATTCTGGGGGAAGAATGCCTACTTAAGATGAGATCTTTTAGGAAGAAAATCAGATTTGTGTGATGCTGTTTGTAACTTTCAAAATTCATTTATGAAGTTCTGAAATGAAGGTTAATTTTAACCTTAATCTCTACAAACATATAGTTTGGATAGTGAGAAGACATCAGCCTCAGAGCTACTCAGATTGGTTTAGGGATGCTGCCCCACACGAGTGCAGGAAGGGAAGGCCCGGGACATGGCTGCCATCTTGTGGTTTACAATCAAGCAGCTTTGGGATTGCTCGGAGTTGGCTGCTCATTATGACGAAAATGATTTTAGGCCACACTGTACCTAGGTTACGAGCAGAGACTTAAAGTCCTGGATAGCTATGAAATCCAAATGCTGCAAAAGTGTTAGGTCCTGAATGCTGAGAAATGGCAGAGATTAGATGAGGGTTTCCTGAGAGGATTCTCTTACCTAAAGTGCTGTGACTTGATTTCCTTGGAAGACTCTACTTAAAATCAGTGTATAGCAAAGTCAATAGGGGCCGGGATTTATAGCTGCAAATCAGTAAGAGTATGAAAGTGCTCCATCTCTCACTATAAGCTCTTCATCAGCAAGCAGAACACAACTTGAAGGACAAGTAGGTCTTATTCTACTTCAGAGTTGAAGAAAGAAATTATCGCCAAGATTCATTAAGCAACCTTGGACTTCTCTGGAATCCAAAGGGATCCCTCTAGTTTTCTGTGACTACCTCGGCCATCCACTAAAACCAAGTCTGAATGATCAATCTCTGGAAAGAATTTAACAGGCCAGAAGGGTATGTCAGTCCCTAAGAGCTCAGGATATGTTCATTCTCCAATCTTTAAACAGATTTTCCTACAACCCTAGAGCTAGCCCAGTTTTGGATTAAAGTCTGAACATCTTGACTTACTTTTATTATGCAAGAGTGTATCATAATATAAGCAACTGGCTACTTGCCCTAGCATTTAGCAGACACAAATCACTAATGAAATAAATCCAGTAATGACATGAACTGAGTGTGGAAAAAAGATTTTTAATTTTTATTTGAGGGATGAAGAGAGCTAAGCGAGAGGCAACAGACAAGCTGTGGGACGTAAAACATGTGAAAGAAACAGGAAAGGGGTTTAGGAGACTTTGCAGTGAGCTATGAAGCAGGGTGCCTTTCGTATTCTTGAAGAGATACAAGAGAAGATCGAACCTCTATTATAGTGCTTTGACTTGGGCCAAATGGAAAAAACACAATTTGGTTGTTTCTGGTTGTTTCTGGTTATAGAAGACTCACTGAGTCCCATCAACTTCAGATAAGCCTGAGTTAGGTAGATACTTCACATGTATTACTCATTTTCCTTTTCAGAACAACTTTATGGAACAGAGAGATGACTTCTTCTGTATCTCTCCTCCAGGCAGTGCATAATCAACATTTGAAACGAGTCTGGACTGACTCTATAGCATATGTTATTTCCACTATGCCAGGAAGTCGTGAGTCATTCTCTGCTGATATATGCTTTTTACCATGTCTAACTGCGAGCAGACTTTCAGAAGCAGCTGACATTAGTTATTAATTATTGTCAGAAGTAGCAGCTTAGTAAAAATTATTATCATATATATTTGAGAAACATTATTATTCAGGTAAACAATCCTAAAAATCACATTCAACAGGTCAATTCATTGAGCTACTTTGGCTGCATTTTGCAGCTCACTAATCTTGACTGGTCACCATGAGTAAGTGCTTTTCCAAAGAACTAAACATTTCACAGGGCACATAAAAACTTATTTCTGGTCAACTCATTTCCATTATTAATGTATGTCATTAAACCTTTTTCAGAACTAAATGTCTTTTCCATGTTGAATAATGAAGCAATGAAACATTTTATGCCAAGCACTTTTGTTTGCAAGGGCTGGAACAGTTACAAGGCTTGTAGGGACAATATAACCCTTCCAAAAGGTATCCCTTTGGCCCACTTCCATGTACAAGCAGGCTGGCTCTGTGATAGGAAATACATTTTGAGTTCTTCAATTTTTACAACAGACTATTAATTCTGCACCACCCATATCTGGTTGGCCAATGGATCTCCTCTCAGTTAATAATACAAAGAAAAAACTCAGGAATTGACTTCCACTCTATAAACGCACAAAACTCATTTGGGATCACTGTCCATGTCTCTAGATTCCCTAAACCTCACCTTCTAACAGGCTGCATCACCAGAAATCAACATGCATGGACTCTACTCTTTTTGCATTTTTTTTTTTCCTTGCTGCTCTTTGAATCAGTGTTGAGTGGCACGCAAGGTACACACATACCTGGATTCATGTTCTAGAATTCTTTACTTGGTACATTTGTGGCCTTGAGAAAATTACTCTCCTTGAGCCCAGAGAATTTTAGAAATTCAGTTTAGTTTGGAAACGTATTTAGAGTATCTACGAGGTGCTATGGTTTGTGTCGGGGTTAGGTATAAAAGATTTCGTTCATTTGTTGACCCAATATTTGTTAAGCACATCCTGTATGTTAGGCATTGTCTAAGGGATGGAGATAAATTTCTGGACAAAGCTGATAACTTCCCCTTTCTTAGAGCTTATATTTTAGTAAAGTATTCAGAAAGTAAACAAGAAAACCAAGAACTAAATCAATATAAACTCAGGCAAATGATAGGAACTATAAAGAAAATAAAACAGAATGAGTAGGTGACTTTGTGGGAACATGGCTGTTTTAGAAACTATAATCTGGAAAGATCCCATCCAGGAGGTGGACATTTGACAGACATATGAATGGCAAGAAAAGATGATCAAGAAATCTCTGTATTCAAGTTTATAGTCTAAGAGGAGACAGAGGTACAAAAGTGTAATTTCAGTAAGTGCCAGGGTAGAGGTATGCATAGAGAGATTCTTGGGGAGGATGTGTCTAAGCAATGCCAAAGTGCCTCACATGAAGTTATGCACAGATGGGTACTCACTGAACATTATTCGTCTTTTCTCTCTTTAAGACTTAACATAGTGTCTACTCCTTTAATCTCCTTTAAGAGAAAACCACTTGAACCTTCATGATGACTTCAAAACCAGAAAAACCTGACTGGTCTAATTAGACACCTAAGGAGTATATGCTTCCTTTTTTGAGACAAAAATTATATAACGGCATGAAGTTCCCTTTTCTTTCAGCTTCCAGTACTAGCTATGGTGCTTGGTTTCTGCCATTAACTTCTGTTTCTTCTAATTGTATTTATTGTTATTGAAATGTTGTAAGCTGGATCTATTTTTTTTCTATAAAGGCAATACATGCTTTTTAAGATTAAAACAAAACAAAAACCAACATGGTTACCACTCCCGTTATTTTCACTAATGGTATTTGAAAGAAGTGCTTGGTGTTTCAAGGGGAAAGACAGTCCTAGTACCATCCTTTTCTATACGGGCTTCATCTTCTGTATCTTGGCTATGACAGCAGCAGGATATTTTATTAGATAAAAATCACTTTCACCTACCCTGTTACCTTACCATTAGACATCTGTTTTTTAAAGCATAAAATCTACAGTAAAACTCTTTTAATGCAATGTTATTGAAGTAGAAGGCAACATAAACCATCCATAAACCTGAAATATAGACTATCTTTAGACACATATATAACTTTGTGAGTGGTTCAGAACATGCAATTTGGACTTACACACTGAGGATCAAATATTGTTTCCTGCACTTACTGGTTGAACACTGGTGTGTGTTTCAGTATGTTTCAGTATCTCTGGGTCTCATCTGCACAGTGTGAGAAATAACACCTACCTCATAGGATTCTACTGAGGTTGAAGACATTCTATGTATATCTATTGAACAATGTTTATAGAATACCTGGTACATAGCAAATGTCCAACATAGAAATTATTATTCAGATTTCATATCAATTTTATTACCTATTATATGGAACAATTTATGCACTGGTATATGCTATCAGAGAGAGATCAAGTCTTCCAAGATTAATAATTTTTTGTCAAGGATTATAGTATGCCAACAACCAGATTTCTTAGAATCTCTCTAATCCCATCATAATTCAATCACAAGCAGCAATAGCAGGTGTGAGAACAGAGACTAACCACAGAACTCCAATCATATCCATATGGTCAGATAGAAGCCAGGGGACTAATCATGGGAGAAAGGCCAAGGGTTGGTGTTTCTAGTGTGAGGAAATGGGGATGTTAGATTAAAGACTAGCTTAGAGCTGTAAGAGACAAGTGAGATGTGAATGCTGCCAGCTAAAGAGATGAATCTGAGTCTAGGAACCAGATCGCCTGAAATCTGCATACACACATGAGCACCCAAGGGGAAATGGCAGCATTTGCTAGGGAGTGGGGGTCGGTGGGGAGACTGGGATTGGCTTGATCCAGCAATGGGCTTAGGGGAGCCTCTGTAGAGAGAACCGGGTTCAGGGAAAGCAATTCCAGTTACCATGGGGATTTAGGCACAGAGGCAGGAACCCAGGTGGCAAGTCAGGGGCCCTAGGCCAGCCTTGACTCAGAGCACATCTTGTAACTGCTTGTCTTTTCCCTCCATAGGAAAAGACACACTTCAGAATCTAGCATGAGATTAAATGGTCTCAGCAGTAATAACATTTCTCAATGAAGGATTGGAAGCCCAGTCACTTAACAAGTCACACAAGATCCAGAGACAAATTTAAAAGCACTTAGAGTGGTGGTTATCTAAGTAAATGGGATACAATGGCTTTTGTTCATTCAGGATTTCACACAGACAGTATAGACAACAAGGTGAGGCTGGTTAATTTTCTGATGCCTGTTACTTTTTCTCTTGATAGTTTACTACACAGATTTAACTTGTAGCCCTCTAATTTTTAAAATCTGATGTATGAAATTTTGAGGAGCCAGATTAGCTTCCAAAAGCAAAGGTTAACTCCTCAGATGGCTGGGATGGCAAGAAGTCTCAGTCATTTTTCTGTTTATACATGTGCAGATAAGGAAAACTCTTAACCACCAGAAAGACTATCTCCTGCCTGAGGAATTTTGTGTTTATAATCTGACATTGATAAAATCTCCACAAGAAATAAGTTTATCGTTTCTAGTGACTGGAATAGAAAGGAACCGAAACCATGGTCCTTTGGCGAAGACACAGCTAGAGAGATGATGGATGTCTGGAGCAGAGAAGCGTCTGTTAAACTACTCATAGTTGACATTCTGTTCCAGCACATAATGTGTGACACTTACTCACAGGTTACCAAAATGATTATGTGCTCAAGAGCAAATCCATGCCGACATACTAACCTTCCACTGATGGAAAGGAAGCCTGTTCAAAGAGTGATTGCAACTTAGATTTAGCCCTCAAGTTCATATACTTTTCATTCATAAAAACAAGAGTACTGAGAGTCAAAAAATAAACTGACTCAACTCTTTTTGGTTGTTTTTATGCTGACACAATGAAATCAAATTTGATTTAATAAAAGCTTACAGTCCAGTGTGATACAGACAATCTAATGGAATTGTGATTCACTAATTCAAGAAAATATCATCATCTTATTTCAGTTAAGGTACACAGGAGTGCCAGAGAGTCCTGACACATCAAACAATAGGAAATATAAGGATTGTCATATTTCCTTAAAAAAAAGTAGCTAATTCTTTTAAAAAAAATACTTTATTTGTTCATGATAGACACACAGAGAAAGGGAGAGACATAGACAGAGGGAGAAGCAGGATCCCTGCGGGGAGCCCAGTGAGGGTCTCATTCTCCAGACCCCAGGATCATGCCCTGTGCTGAAGGCAGATGCTCAACCACTGAGGCACCCAGGTGCCCCCCAAAGCAGTCAATTCTTCTTAAGTGTTCTTTTGTAGGGGTATAAACGGATTGCAACTTTGGTTGTAAGGGGGCATCTTTTAACCATTAGCGAAACAACTGAAAATAGTCCCTACAACCCTGCCCCCTGCCCCCGCCCCAGGACAGAGGGAGGTCATTATAGCCGTCTGAATTGTTCTAGACAAGGATGGATTCTGAGTTTTGAGCCAAGAGCCTAAGAAGATGACAAGGTATTCTGACAATAGGTCCAAGCATGGGAGGACGACAGGGCAGATGGGTCTGTCACTTGCATGGCTTACGTATGGGCCGCCAGGCAACATTGCCCTCCTGGGCCCTTGTAAGATATCTCAGAGAGCAAATGCTTGATTCCAAAAACAGAATAAAAAATGTATAACCAGTGTCATTTAAAAAGCCTTAACAAATTAAAAGATATATTATTCAGCTAAAGAGTTGTACATTCAAACATTTCAGCATTTTTTTTCTACTACTGCCATTATTTAAATTGATGTGCCAAAGTATGAGAAAGTGAAGGAGAGCTGAGGATAGACCAGCATCCTATAAGAATGTCCAGATCACCTTAACTCACACTTTCTCAGTTGACTCCCATCAACACACATTTACTGAATTTCTTTTTCTTTCTTTCTTTTTTTTTTTTTTAAATTTATGATAGTCACACACACACACACAGAGAGAGAGAGAGAGAGAGAGAGAGAGAGGCAGAGACACAGGCAGAGGGAGAAGCAGGCTCCATGTACCGGGAGCCCGATGTGGGATTCGATCCCAGGTCTCTAGGATCGCGCCCTGGGCCAAAGGCAGGCGCCAAACCACTGCACCACCCAGGGATCCCTGAATTTCTAAAAAATATTAGTGTGCAAAATGTGGTTTATATTGTGCAAGAATTTTTGGCTAGTGGAAGAGGGAGAAATACAAATGTAGAACAAGTGGCATAAATGCTGTGTATTTTGTTGGAGGTCTTTGTGTGGGACCAAGACCATTGGGTGAGCTGCATGGCTATTCTGTGACTTTGCCACCAGTTAGAAACCTTAGGGCAACTGTAAAATGGTAAATTATTCCCACATCTCTGTTAGTATCTCTCTGCCTTGAGAACCCGCATTGCTACCAACTGTACTCCCCTTTAAAAGGCTCC
This sequence comes from Vulpes lagopus, assembly GCF_018345385.1. Taxonomy (NCBI): domain Eukaryota; kingdom Metazoa; phylum Chordata; class Mammalia; order Carnivora; family Canidae; genus Vulpes; species Vulpes lagopus. The sequence goes on along the minus strand of NC_054836.1, from coordinate 53,850,895 downwards.
CATAGGGATTGCTGGGTGGCTCAGCGGTTTAGCGCCTGCCTTCTGCCCAGGGCGTGATCCTGGAGTCCCAGGATTGAGTCCCACGTTGGGCTTCTTGCATGGGGCCTGCTTCTCCCTCTGCCTGTCTCTGCCTCTCTCGCTCTCTCCATGTCTCTCATGAATAAATAAATAAAATCTTAAAAAAAAAATAATAAAAGGCTCCCATAGTTCCCATCACACTTGGAACAAAGCCTACCCTTCCCCCCCGCCCCTTTTTTTTCTGGTTGATGAAGTCTTTGAGACCTAGCCTCAACTTTCTCTCCAAACTCATCCACTGATTCATTAGGTTTCAGCCCCACTGATCCTCTAACTCAGGGCCTCTCAAACTCCAATGCACATAGGAATCACTGTGGGGTCTTGCTAAAAATGGAGACTTTTTTTCTGTAGGTCTGGGAGGGAGACAAAATTCAAGTGTCCAAGGTGATGCTGATGGGACTGGTACTGGGAGCCCACTCTGAGTGACATAATGCCAGAAGACTGGGTTCTCATTCCAGACGCTGGCAGGCCATACTCAGCACTACGAGTAACAGTGCAACTTGCCAACTTTGTTCTCCCCTTAGAAACATGGTGCTCATTCCTTCTGCTGGAAACTTCCCCTGCCATTTTTTTTTTATATCTAGCACCTTTTTGTCATATAGATCTCAGCTCAACCATCAACTCCCTAGAAAAGTCTTTCTTAATGACCTTATCTAAAATGCCCATCTGATCACTGACCTGCAACAATAGACATCTTCCTATTTTACCTTTTAAATTATACTTGTCATCCTCTGAATTGTCTTTATTTATCTGTCCATTTCCTTGTGAGCTCAGTGAAGCAAGAGCATGGGCTCCACTGTTCAGCACAGTGTCTCAGCATGTAAAACCATGACCGATCAACGGGGCTGGCTTCATGGGTGCACAACCTGTGTAACCATAGTTGGCCTTCTGCCTGGTTTAACACTCCATTGTCACCATCCAGAAATTCATAATTTATCTTTGAGCCTGAGTTTTGTAAGTGGATGATGGAGTGTACACATGAGCAGAGGAAATGCACTCAATATATGTGTCCTCTTTTCTTTGCTGCCCCCTTCTCATGCTGTGCTTGTGATGCCCCATGAGTACAGAATCCTGATGGACCTACATGCGCAGGGTGTTCAATAAGACTTACAGTTATTACAAGGTAAGTGTGTTACATCCATGACTAAGTGGGGAGGCGAGAGCCCCAAGAGGCCGGCTTTCTATTCAAGCCAGAACCTGCTTCAAAACCACAAAGAACAATGGTGCTCTGTGAGGTATGAATGACCAAGGAAACCTATTATGTTTTTTCTTACTCATGTTGCTTTCCTAGCCCATCACTCATATGGAAAATGTTACATACGAGGAAAGAGGAATAAAAGGCTACCCATAGTTCTTTTTCCATTCAGTCCTTCCTTGCTTAGGACAAAGGTAAAGTGTTGGTAGAATGTGCACATATTAAGAAAGGAAATAAAAATATCATGTTACTTTTGTGCAATGTTTCTTGTTCTATAAGAAAAGAATGCATACATGCATGTATGAGCTGTGAAATAGGAATGGTGTAATTTCAGTGAATCCAGATGCTAGTTAAATGTGCTTATGCTTATATTTAAAACTGGCACTGCACAATATAAAAATGAATGCTAATAATTTAAAATTTGAAATTTTCCTTACTTAGAACAATAAATTGCAAAAGAAAAGAAAAAAAAAACCATCATGCATCACAAAAGAGATGACTGAAGAAAGAAAAGGCTTTATATTTAATGGCACTTTTCCCCACTTCTTGAACAAGGAAGTCTACATTTTATTTTCCCCTGGGGCCTGCAGATTATGTAGCCAACCCTGTTGATCCACAGAAGCACTCATTGCAGTAGTAGAAGCGTCATGCATGTACTATGTGCATGACATTGTGTGAAAGCCCTTTACCTAGATATCTCATTTCTTCCTAATAGGCTTGTGAAACAGATGCTGTTACTCATTAATAGACAAAAAAACAAAACAAAACAAAAAAAACAAAACACAAGTTGTAGAAAGATTAAATAGTCAATATCTGAAGGCCTATTACCAAAGAAACTAGGGTCCCAACTAGGCTTTAGATCTGTAGAATCCCAAAGCCCCATCTCTTGGTGACTCAGGTAGAATTCCTCCTAGAAGCCAGGCTTATTCCAGCCCTCCCTTGGGCTGCTGGGACTATTCCAGAATGGGCTCAAGTTTCTATTCCAAACCAAAGGAACCAAGAATGCTGGGCCATTTCTACCTTAATCCAAAGGCCTCTCAAAGACTCTGGTGCTGTGTGTACACTGAGATTATTGCAAGGATCCATGTAAATAATTCATGACTGAAAGGTGCCAGACACCAATTAAATCCAGAATTTCCCAGAGTATTTCAGTATTTGTGTCATGGGGGATGGGGAAATTTTCAACCTTATTTTGACATCTTATTTAGCTTTCCAAGATGAGGACCATTTGATCAGGGTCTTTTAAGCATTTCTGGCTATATTCTGGAGAACCAAGAAACAATGTGTTTCAGCAGTTTTAATCTTCTTTGCCCAAATCTCACTGGCAAATATGAATGTATCTTTTATTCATGGTGTTGAATAAAAGTCTCTGCCTGGATAGGCATGGTGTTTAAAATATTTTAAATAATGTTCACTATGGTAACAATATATTTGAAGTTTCTGTCATTTGGACATTAAAATGTTCAATTAGAGAGTGAAATATAGTACAATACTCTTGAGCATTTAGTATTAATGAAGGGAAAAATCAGCATATGATCATATATCAAACATCTCTTGCTTTTATTTTAGTATTTGTTAGAGGATAGAATCTATTTAACATATTTGTGATTAAATGTATTTTACCATTATAGTGTTTAATTCAAATATTTACTTTTAGTATGCATTTTTTGATAAAAGTATTTATTACTACAAACCCATTTTGCGATCAGAAGCATTGTAATAGATTTCATATGTATGATGGGGCCTAATCACAGGCATTTGCCTTCACTGTATTTCAAGGTGCAGAGCTCCAGATAATTACATGGTAACACATTCATACATCATGGGTTGTAAAATTTTCAAATACTTCCAATTTTGTTGATATTAGCATCCTCAAGTATCTATATTCACTTTTTCCTTATTCAGTGTAGTATCTATCGTAGGTACAAAATATAGTGACAGAGCCATTTGGATATCCTTTAATTTGGATGCAGGATAGAATAAATCAATTAACTGTAAACTTCTATAAATTTTAAATTCTACTTTTGTGTGTTAGAGAAGCCAGTTGCCTTTGCTCTTCACAGAAGCAAAGAAATGACAAGAGAAAAACTGGTAATTCTCATAGGCTCAATTTCTCCATCTGTAAGGTGATTAGGCAAAGACTTGATGACTCTCGTGGGTTTTCCTTCTTTCTGATTCTAGAGAGTTAATTTTTTTTCTTTCAATATGAACCAGACATCATCTCACTCTTCACTTTGCTTTGGCTATCAATATTACTTCTGGTCATTTAATTTGCTCAAAAATACACTAAATTACCAAAATAAAAGGACCCCTGTTCATTATACCCCAGTATCAGTATCATTATTTAGGCAAATAAATATTGTTTTGTTTTGTTATTTACCTCAATTCCTTATATCACACTAAGGAGGAATATCATTGTGCAGGGTACTGGCTTTTACAAATGTCAATCTCTATCTACTTTTGTCATGTGGTTAAGAAATTTTTCCCTGTCTCTCTTTTTTAAAAAAAGATTTTCTTTATTTATTCGTGAGAGACACAGAGCGAGAGGCAGAGACATAGGCAGAGGGAGAAGCAGGCTCCATGTGGGGAGCCCGATGTGGGACTTGATCCCAGGACCCCGGGATCACGCCCTGAGCCAAAAGCAGATGCTCAATCACTGAGCCACCCAGGTGTCCCTTTGCCCCATCTTTTGATTAATTACACGATGCTCTACAATTTTTTGGTTATTCCAAGAGAAGCATGAGGCACTTTCATAGATAATGTATTCCCAGGGGGAAGAAAGGGTACTGTGATGACACCCGAGGTGTTTGCGTATGCCAGCATGTTTGTGCGTACTGGAGAGATGGGGAAAAAGAAAATAAAGCACTAAGAAAGGGAGAGGATAAGGAAAAATGTGTAAAAAAAAAAAAATTACTCTCTCCAAACTTTCCAAACTAGGATTGAAAATGTTGCACTCTCAGTGAATGCCCTTCCTCAGTTTCATAAACCAAAACAGGACATACGCTTAGAAAAACAATCACGACAATTTTCACACTCACCTAAGTATTTAGAGCTCTTGTTCTCAACTCCTGGCTGCACATTAGAATCATCCAGAAAGCTTTTAGAAATTTTCTGAGCCTCACCTCAGATCAATTAAAATCAGATACTGGGCGTGACTGGACATTCCCAACTGTTTTAAAAGCTCCCTTAGGGATTTTAATGTGCAGCCAGGGTTGAGAGCATTGATTTAGAGTAAACCTATTATACAGTGCAGTAAGAAATATGTATTCAAATTTTAAGTGAGAGGGCCATTTTTTTAAAAAGAGGTTGAAGTCACCTTACAAAACTGATGATACATTCTGTCCATTCTTCAATTATGACCCAAACCAGAAATCAAAAGTACCTGAGACCATGCTGAGCTTGTGGGATTACGAGACAGTGATCATACAGTAGCCTTGAAAAGAGCGCACGCCTTGATGTGCACTGGCCCTCTTTCCACTGTGACCATCTCTCCACGTAAGCTCCGGAGAACCAAACCACCCTGCCTGGCACCGGCTCTTCTTTGAGCTATCTCTCTCTCTCTCTCTCTTTCTCTCTCTCTCTCTTTTTTTTCCTGTTTGAAACGGCTAAATTGAGGTAGAAATGTAATATTCATGTGACACATTGAAGTTCCCTAGACTGGAAATTTTTATTTCTTTGCCAAAGGAAGCTAGAACAGTTTGCAGGCAAAAATATTAGAATAAAAAGTGCCTCCATTTTTAAAATCCCTCTTTTATTTGGTTTCTTACCAGACCAAAGTGAAATGTGACCTGCAGCTTGGACGGTGCTCCCAGAATTAATCAGCTCCAGGTGTATTCAAAATCATTAATTGCCTCTGAAGGGAGCGAAAGGAGGCATCCCCAGTATCCTGCTATTTGAAGGAGAGATCCTGAGCTCAGTGTTTGCTGCTTCAGTGAGTTCCTATGGCCAAGGTATTCATGTTGTGCTTAAACTATGAAGCTTGAAAGGAATAAGTTGAGCAGAGAACTTTGTTGTACTGGCATGAATGCACTGAAGGCCTTGTAAAGAAGGCTGTTTGAATTACATGTATGTTAAACAGTTTCAGAAGAACTGTTCCCACTTTAGGTTTTTGCACAATAAACCTCAAATTGCACTTTTGGCTACTGAGCTGAGTCTTTTAACTTGCTTTTTTCCAAAATAATAAATCCCCCTAATGATGAGCGTGCGGCACTGTCACACACTGACACAGTCTATTTCCTCAACCCCTGTGTCATTAAAAGATGCAACTTACTTATTTATGATGATTAATAATAATGAAATATGTATGAAGAAATAAATTATACAAATGCTGCCCTGTACATAATAGGGAGAGATACAAATTGCCAGACCCTGATTACCCGCACCCACTACAAACAACGGACAGCAGAACGTAGCTCTCCAGCTGATTCTCCTCTGGGATCAGAACTTAGGGAGCAGGATATGAGAAAGTTTGAAAGGTGTTTTGACAGGTCCCAATTCTTTTTTAATTGTGGATTTGTAAAACTCGACTTCTCCCCCCACCTAGCTTTTACTGTTGCCTTCACATCACATTATCTGAGGCAGCCTAGAACACCCGAGTCAATGCCATCTGACGGGATGTGTCAAATCCTTTGTCTTAGCTGACACAGAAATACCATATACCCTCCTAGTGCTTTTCCTGAATATCCATAACTTAACATTTAGGATGTGCATGCCGAGCTGAGCAAGTGCAGGAGTGCGTTCCACGGTATAAACAGCGTGGGCGGGTGTGAAATGGGGTCAGGATGGTCTCCAGGTGATTGGTTCCCAGATGGATCATCACCGTAGCACGTTCATGCATACCTAATCGTTCAGGTGTACCTGCCTCCTCTGGTTGGTATGTTTATTATTAGGGAAAGAAATTAAGACATAAACAAATCTCCAGGTTTTCACATCCGATAAGCAAATGGATGCATTTAAAAAAAACACAAATCGTTGCTTCTGTAAAATTTAAATGAGTTGACACCTCTGTGAAAGCTGAAATTCCACTGGCTGGTTTGCTCAAGTTCATAGAAGGCTGCAGGCTTCCTCTTAACTATGTTTTTCAGTCGTGCAGACACAAACAGTGACCCTTTCACCCATGAGGGGATCCTGTCACCTTATTTTCAGAAGACCTGCTTTAAAATGACTGGCGAAATTCCCCATTTGGAAAAGCTAATAGAATCTTGGAAATACCCAGAACAAAAATAAGACTCCTGCTTCAGTCTCCAACAGTATAACATGCTCAACCCATAAGACCCTTGAGGAATACGTATGGTCATTTCTTACCACATCACAGGCTGATCATGCCCTACAGGCTCATTGCTGTTTTTAGCTACTTCCAAAGCCTTTTGTCAAATTAATCTTTTCATAGACGTTACACACACACACAACAGATGTTCTTACAGATAAATTATGTGACAGAGAGAGAAACATGACACTTTTAGGAGATAAATATTAAACCAAGTCAAAACAAAATATGGAGCTGACAATCTCTGTAGTAATTTCTGTGGTAATGGAAAGCCCTGATTATTTTGGATGCACTTTTGTCAGATGGAGTTGATAAAATTTAGACAATTTTATTTAGACAATTCACTATAGATGAAGTCAATTTATAACTGTGTGTTTATTTGTGATTTTATTGATTATTGTCCGTCCCTGAGTTAGAATGTAAACTCTTTGGGAACAGTTATGAGTCTGGCTTTATTCATGGGGACAGAGTCATTTCTCAGAAAACTGAATTTAGCAAAAACATAAACACAACACCCCACCCAAAAGGAAAGGGGCATGGGAATCTTCTGTTTTACGGTATTAATGGCTTATCTGAGAATTGGATCTACCAGTAGGTACTTCTAACATTCACCCTTTCATCCGTCATCTCAAAATAAAAGTTGAATATGTTATGAAAATGCACCATAAGAGAATTAATAAGTACCTTGCATTCATCAGAAGGTAGTACTATATAAATAATAAATAAATAATCTCTTTATTACCATTTGATCCACAGCATTCTAAAGCTCTGGGAAGAGAGCTAAATGCCCACTATTTTATAATGCATCTCAATTTAAACTTCTGAACTTTTCTGTTAATCTACCTGAATAATTTTATTACTTGATTAAACCTTTTTACTGAGTCCACATAAAATCTAAATCATAGGAAATGAGTTTGAAAAATAGATGCCTTAAAATAAGACAATCCACCATTTGATAGTGGTTATGACACTTATAGCTGCATAAGTTTCATTTTGGATGATTGTCAAAAGTACAGATTCTTAGGTTGTACCCCAGAGACATTAGGTCTGGACTGGGGACTAGGAATCAGCATTTTTAACTAGTACAGTACCTTGATCCCTAGGCATGAGAAAATGTCATTTACATATTAACTTGGACACAAAAACCAAGTAAACAAATGTACAAATATAAGGATTTCAAATGGTGGTTAGTGCTCTAAAGAAAATCAAACTGAGTGGTGTCACTATCTGCTTGGAGGAGGAGATGCACTTTATATAGGGTGGCAACAGAAGAGTTTTACAGAGCAGGAGAAGAGAAAAATCCTGTTAGAGTCTGGAGGCCAGTTCCCTCCGCAGAGCTCTCTCCTGCTACATCTCTCTTGTCTAATTCAAGTACTGGAATCATTAGGAGTCTACTTTTATCGTGGGCCTTTTCTCTTGGTTTTTTAAATACATATGGTAATTTTTAAAAAAGATTTTATTTATTTATTCATGAGAGACACACAGAGAGAGGCAGAGACATAGGCAGAGGGGGACTCCATCCCCCGACCTGGGATCATGCCCCGAGCCAAGGCAGCTGCTCAACTGCTGAGCCACTGAGGCACCCCCGCATGGTAATTTTTTTAAGTTGAATATCATTTTCACAGAAAAATGGCCGAGGCCTTTGATGGTTTTGTCTTTCTCAGCTAGGAAGGCAGATGAAGGCTTTCTCTATCCCCGTAATCCACTTAGGAGCTGGACTGAGTTGAGTCTGCGTGGAAGTTTGGGTGAGGTGCCCCTCTATCTCGGGTTTGCTTTGATTCTTAAGGCACAGTCTTCCAGGAATCCCAACTGAGAGCCTAGTGGTCTACCAGAGCCCCTTCCCTTACAGGTACTGACCCCTAATCTTTGTCTCCCGCACATCACAGGCCGCCCAAAACCCCACTTGCTTTACAGAAAGTTGCTGTGTAGCCACTCAGCCTGCTGCCCCGCACAACTTCTGATCCTGACAAATGCCCTGAGAGAAAACTGCTGTGTGTCAGGCTCAGCTCTCTTTCATCCCTGCTCACGAGGGTCTATACCTCTCAAGTCTTTCTACCACTGTACCACCATAACACCAAACCCGGCTTCCTTATCTTCTCCACCTAACCAGGTTCTCAGACCTTGGCTCTGTGCCTAGAATCAGCTAATTCTTCTAGGGAAAGATGGGCTAAATGGTGTAAACTCACTTGTCCCTTCTCTCTAGAATCTTGGCAATTTTAGCCCTTTCCCTGAGTGGCTCTCCAGTGCCTGTTGGCAGATGTCTTTTGCATTACATTAGGCTTGCTCTTGGCTGAAGCACTGATCTGCTGGAAGTGCTGCTACATACCCAGAAGAGGAAGTTTCCTGAACCATCATTTTTACCAGTTATTTACTGTCGTGTAACAAATTACATTACAACTTCGTGACTAAAGAAAAAAAAATAAGCATTCACTATGCACGGTTTCTGTGAACAGGAATCGTGTGAGTTAGGAGCAGTATAGCTGGGTGGTTCTGGGTCAGGGTCTCTGGTGAGACTGAAGTCAACGTGTTAGCCTGGGCCAGAGGATGAGTTTCCAAGATGACTCCTTTCCAGGACTGGCAAGCAGGTGCTGACTACTGTCAGGGGGCCTCTGTCCATTTTCACACAGGGCTGCTTAAGTATTGTCATGGCATGGCAGCCAAGCTCCCCCCCCCCATAATGAATGAATCAAGAATGAGCAAAATGGGGGCACCTGGGTGGCTTAGTGGTTCAGTCTGCCTTTGGCTCAGGTTGTGATCCCAGAGTCCTGGGATCAAGTCCCACATCGGGCTTTCCATGGGGAGCTTGCTTCTCCCTCTGCCTATGTCTCTCATGAATAAATGAATAAAATCTTTAAAAAATGATCAAAATGTAAGTGGCAATATCTTCTATAGTAGAGTTACATTCTTCTCTTTCTGCAACAACATCCTATAGGTTATCTAGATCAATCCTATTATTATTATTTTTTTTTTATTTATGATAGTCGAAGAGAGAGAGAGAGAGAGAGGCAGAGACACAGGCAGAGGGAGAAGCAGGCTCCATGCACCGGGAGCCCGATGTGGGATTCGATCCCGGGTCTCCAGGATCGCGCCCTGGGCCAAAAACAGGCGCCAAACCGCTGCGCCACCCAGGGATCCCGATCAATCCTATTAAATTATGGAAACGATACCCAAGGAATAAACACCAGGAGATAAGAATCATTGTCAGTAGGGGCTATCTTGGAGACTTGCTCCCACAATATTTAAAAGAAAATTCCACATGTTTTTAAGAATTTGTTTTGCTGCAGTAATAAATAATTCCAAACTAGCTACACGGTTTGGCCCATGGGGGTTGCTTGCAGCTCTACCCCCATCCATGCACCACTCTTGATTCAAGGACCCAGAACGAAAGAGCAACCCCTGGCTAGTGTATGCTGTTCTTTTGACAGAGGAAAAGGAGAGCAAGAATATTAACACACGGTGGTTCTCCTATTTGAATCTGGCACACAGCACCACTGCTCACTTCACTGGCCAAAGCAAATCATATGGCCAATTCAAACAACGAGGTAAAAACTTTGAAAAAAAAAAAAAAAAAAAACAACCCTCAAAACCAAAACACAAATAACTATGAGGTAGGGGAGTATATTCCTCTGACAGAAAGGCACTATCTCATGGCAATGGTGGGGATACGTATTTTGGGGAACTACACAGCAAATAACTAAAAACAAAAATAAAATCTACCACAAACACTTAGGGCACATGTAACAGTTCGTATAATAAACAATTCTACTGAGAAATAGCAGTCCAGTTGGGATATGCAAAGTCCCACTTATAATATTGGCCTTAGTCCTAAAAAGAAGAAAATAGTCAAATCATTTCTACTATTTAAAGCTTCCTCAGTCTTCTCATTTTTATTCATATTTCAGTGGAATACTTTGGATGATATAAGGATTATCAAATCCGCAATTCCATTTTTTATTCTACTTTCTACATATAGTATGAATCTGATCCACCGTAATTAGGTAATCAAATGGCATTCTAAAACGACTAGGTAGAGAAACAAACTGAAAGCAATTGAGAATGTCTTAGCTTCTGGAAACATTAAGTATCAATTGTGGTTAAAAAAAAAAACGAGTTAAATACATAATTTTTTGACTATTTTCCTAATAATTCAACAATACTAATAAACAAAATTGATCTTATAGTAATTACCTTTAGGCCTAGCATGTGCAGCATATCCATTCTCTGAGAGAATATAACAAAATGATCATGGATAATACTCTCTCTAGAAATGTTATTTTTAGCATCCAAACTACATAGTTTTGATTAAGCTGACAATCACATTTTAAGACCATGTATTGTGATTTGGGGTTGCAAAACTATGGTGACCATGTGCATATGTGCCTCAAAAGAGAATAGATTATTATTAAGCCTTACACAAAATACAAAATAATACTGGTTTCTACTATTCCTTTTTCAGACACAGAGTTCTACTTTCTTTGTTTAGGTATGCCACTTAAACTTTCTTCAAGAGTTGAGGTAGTGTGAGTGTAGGAGGAATTCTGTGCTAGCCTTGGAGTGCAGCTCACAAAAAATTAGAAATTTCACAACCACATGGAATAGAATGAATTATCACTTGATAAAGCAAAATTTAACTGTGTTAGCCCACAGCTATGTAGTTTAGTTCAGCTATCATTAATAATGTTAACTGTGATCATGTTGTTCGGTTCTAATGAGATCTCTCTCAGCCAGGTGAGAAATTGTTTTCGCCATGTGATCTGGCAAAACAGCCACTTATTAATCATTTCACCAAAATTTTGACATCAAGTTTTTTAGCATGCAAAAAACTCCCACATTGTCTAATTATGTAACCCCCCCAATTTGGATACTGAAGTTCATGTAATTTCTTTCTTTCTTTTTTTTTTTTTTAAGATTTTATTTATTTATTTACAAGAGTCAAAGAGAGGCAGAGGCGTAGGCAGAGGAAGAAGCAGGCTCCCTGTGGGAAGCTCAATTCAGGACTTGACCCCAGGACTGGGGGATCAGGACCTGAGTTGAAGGTAGATGCTCAATCACTGAGCCACCCAGGTGCCCCAAGTTCATGTAATCTCTAACACTCATACTAATTGTGCCTGGAGGTGCAACCTCAGATACATCACTTTCCCTTCAAGATCTCTAAGTTCTTCAGCACATTCTAACATTCTGCCTCTGTTTAAAATTTGATTTTAAAGGAATGTGGAATGAATTTTCTTCATCTTATTCTACACGTATGATACACAGATTAAGTTTTGGTAAATCAAAATTGTCCAATGACTTACATCATGACTTTGCACATGATTGAACTTCAATCAGCAGTGACATTTTACACGTAAAGTTTGGATTTCTTTGCCCACTATGTTGAGAAGATTGGTCTGCAGCTAATGCTGACATGTAATAGGAAAGCTACTATTTAAAGAATCTCTTTTGGAAACACAAAAGACAGAAAACAAAAATCAACAATACTTGGAAAACAAGTTGTCACCATCCGGTACACCACTTCTACAAGTATGAACTTTCATTTGTTAGGCTTTCGCACAAAAAGGGACACCTCTAGTTAGTCTTAGATACAAAACAAATGCTTAACTTTCTTAAATAACTGCTCCTATTAAACTAAAATAATTTTCTACTATGCAAATGTGCGGTGTTAGTTAAAAATAATGAAGGGCTGTTCTACAAGAAAAGCATTATAATTAATCTTTCCTTTAACAAAAGTTAAATTAATAACCATAATTAATATACAGCACATTTTGTCTGCTTTCTTATAAAAAATGGACATCCATATCCTCTTATTGTTTTTGATGAGATGAGCTAAGGAGTTTCTCCAGAGGATTAGTTTGCCCCATGTGCTTTTACATGATAAAAAAAAAAAAAAAGAAAGAAAGAAAAAACTTCACAGCAGAAAGCACTTTTAAAATATGTATTAGCAGTTTCTCAAAATATTCTGAAAGTCACTATGGGAGCATTTCCTTCAAGTTTCTGTGCATAAATCACTTTGCATGCTCTCCAAATATCAGAGGAAGAGATGTCAGCAAATAGCTTCCCAAATACAAGATATTTTTGTAGTTAAATATTTCATTTCTGCATGAGTGGCCATGAACATCTATGGATTTACTGGGCATTTGTAGTCTATGTGGCACAATAAAAGGTTTGTAAAACTGGAAATTATCTCATTCAGATAAAAGATATGAGAGTAATATGAGAATTATCAACAAATTTAAAATATTTTATGTTCATCTTTATTACATTCAGAAGTACTATACAGTAAATGTCTCTAATATAAATTTTCTTTCTTCTTGTAAACTCAGAGAAGGCAGGACTACACTTCATTACAAGCGTCAATAAAGGTTGATCTATTAATGTCTTTTTATTTTAAAAAATCTTTTATGACTATACTTCCTCAGGAATCTGGTTCATATTCAAACTTTCCCCTTTCCCCATGGCTAATTGCTGCTTTTTCAATTATTACTATTTAACAAACATTTCTATTATGCTCACCATGTCCTAAGGACTTCTATATGCTAATCCATTTGATCCTCATGACAGTTCTGTAAGATAGTTGCTCTCCTTCCCAACTTCAGGTGGGTGAAACTGGGACATAGAATGGTTGGTTGGGTGACTTGCCCCAGGTCACAGCTAACAAACGGCCTATCTGGAATGTGAATCTCAGCAGTCACACCCTAGAGCCTAACCAGGTATAATGGGCTGTCCCTCCAATGATGACCTGATGATGACCTCAATGAAACTGCATACCTTTGAACAGATCATCCCATTTCCTATTTGTTGTTGATCTTTGCCAGTAACTACATCATAATATCCACTGAATCCTGAAGACGTGACCAAACAGGCTGTCTGTTCTCAATTTCCAGAATAAGCATTCCTATTGCTGGGTGGTCAGAGAGCCTGCCTGGCAAGCATACAGCTTCCTGTAAAGAAACTAGAAGTGTCAAGCTTGCCTAGGACACAGGAGCCATAAGCTAGTGCAGCACAAACTAAAAGCAAAGTTCTATTCCCTTTTTTCCACATGAGGAATGCTAGTTTCCCCCTAGAAGGGAACCACAGCTAAGAACTATACTTTACTCCTACCCAGAGCTTTTTTATCTTGATTATCCTATAAATAGTAGTAGGTAGTAGTATTTTCATTTTATGGAAGGAAAAATTGAGACAAGGTGAGATCTTATTACGGAAAGGTTACTCAGTTAATTGGTAGGAGAGTTTGTCAGTGACCTATAAAGCACTTAAAATGAGAAGTAAAATTGCCCTTGGTTCCTGTAGTATTCTGGAAGCGTTTAAAGGCAGACTTTCTCCTATTTTTTATTTTGTGAATATTGGTACTACTTAGGAGATTATTTTATTTCACCAGCATTATGCTTGGGAATTAGAAACAGAGGTTACATGGTATTGTTTCTGGATACCAAGGAAACTCTCAGAAAGCTCCTTCCTTAGTTCTCTGATATTTATAACTTAAGATTCTATCACTAAAAATTCAGGCCTATGGCTAATAGGCTGGGAGCAATGTGTGAAGGGAGATATAATATGGTAACATTATTAATAACTGATGCTTGTGTAGATTCTTCTGAAATTTGATTTTTGAAGGGAGCAAACTGAGTAAGCAGGAAGTCACTAGGAACCCGAAAGGGAAGTTTGCTCTGAAGAGAAATAGAAGTAAAACTGAGAAAGAGCCCAGAAGGCAGGATCTAAGGACCCACAAAGAAACTGCCTCACTTTTGTTCTATGCAAAAGAGAATTACAGCATAAGCAAGCCAAATCTAATTAATCTGTATTAATTGAGAAAGAATGGTCACAGTAATTTTAACTACACAAACCAACTTGTATAGTATTAGAATATTAAATGCAAGAAAGCAAGATCAGTCATTCAAAGCTATAAGCTTAAGTAGTTGAATTCAGGTACAAATCAAACCCCAGGCCAGTTGCTTCTAAAATAGACTGAACAAATTATGCTGAGCACTGTGAACGTCCAAAGCAAGGCAGGTACTCCTGAAACAGAGAGCAGGCTCCAAAGTGCTTCCATTGCTAAAATATAAAGTACTACCTACAGCAAGCCTGGAGTCCTGCTAAGGCTTTGCTTGGGAAGAGAGTCTAGATGCAGGGTAAGACTGTCTGCAAGGATTTTTCCTTTGCCTAATTCTTTAAGGCAAAGAATGAAATGATAGAATAAGTGGAGTTGACTTAGTAGAAGGAACCTTGGATTTGAAATTCATTCTGCAAGAGTAGAAAGTGATTTTTTTTTTCTCTTGCAACAGTCTCTTGGAAATGCTAGCCATCCAGGAAAATCAGCAAACCACTCCCCGCCCCGATCATCCTAAAGCTATCATGTACCAATCCTGGCTGAGGATAAAATGCTTACTTACCTATTGCAAGAAATTCTAAAGGTAGGATATCTGTGTGTCACGTATGAATCATATTTGACTGTTGAGAACTGTGAAGAGTCTGAAATTTACTGGCACTTAAACAAGTTAGCCTGCCACAGGTTCATAGACGCTGGTAGAAGACAGGAGGCTCCTGGGTCAGAGATAAAGAATCATACATAGCAGTAGGCAGAGAACCAGAACTTGTGCCAGTTCCCCAAGCCCCAACTCAACAGAGCAGTACAAAGCAGCAGATGGTACGTAAACATATGGTCGGCCGTCACAGGAGGGGAATCTCAAGCTTAGGGAACCCCCAACTTTTATAATGGGCAATAAGCCTGCCTGACTTTTGCCACAAAAGAAGACACTATCTGTCATCTTTAAAGGCTATCTGCCATATAAACCTCTTTGAAAAGGTAGTCTGAAGGTCATCTGGAACAAATACTTCTGTATACACAAAAATGCAGATACACACAGATCCAAAGAGAACTGTCCCTAGTAATAGGAGATGGCTGTTATCTTTTCTATTTAAACTTCCTAATTTTCCAATAATATTTACTCATATTTTTCTTCGCTTCAAAAAATATGAGGCAGTACAAGTAAAAAATCTACCAGTAATTAACTTCCAAGATTAAAACTGCAGATGTACTAGACCTTATGGTTTTACTGCAGTCGATTCCACCTTCCTTGTGGAGTAGGATGTTTTTGGAGTGGGATGTTCTGGATAAAAGTGATGCATTCCCACTTCCTGAGGTGGTCTAAGACTGAGGTAAATCAATTAGCAAAATCCACTTCCCTTGCACTGTGACTGGTTTTGGTAATCTACGTTTAAGCTAATCAGTATGTGGCACTCTCACAGAAGTAGAGATTCAGCGGAGGAGAGGAAGGGTAGGACGACTCACTAAATCTCTCTTATGGTTTGAACAAGTTTAAATTTCAGATGCAACTAGAAGCATCCTACAATTCAACATGATTCAATAAACCACAAGTGCAAAGAAAAAATGATTGTTAATTTCGTTGCTTGTTTTAAAAATTTGCCTCTTTTTTTTTTCTTTCAGAAATGATTAAAGCAAATAACAGCATGAGTACACACTTCAAACAAGTGGTTTTGGAAACTGATGAACTATCTCTCACAAAAGAAAAAAAATGTTTGCACATCAAAATAGTTAATTTATAGTTATTCTCCTGAGAGAAATTTGAGAGATTATGCAAGAACAGAAAATAGATCCCCATTCCTCTAAATTTAATTCAAAGCCCATGTTTCCTTCCATTAGATGCATACTACACCCATTCTGGTCATTTTGTCTGAGGTATGAAAGATTTGGCAAAAATGCACTGGCCATTTTACCCTATCGCCAGACAATCCCTCAAATCCAAGGCAGAGGATATGTCCTGTTGTAGTTTAATATATGAATATTCTTTGTTTTCACATTCTAAAGGAATACTTTCACATCATTTCTTCTTTTTACATGTTGGAATTTTCAAGTCAAATTCTTGGTATTGAAAAGATCTTTAGTCAGCTCAGTAGCCGTTTCCAAGTTATTAGAAGGGGTAGGCAGGTCACAGATAAAAGAACAGTGTGTTCAGTTTAAATTCAAGGGACACACACAAGTGTCCTGACAATTGGTTATGGGAAAGGAGATGCAGTCCATGACCAGAGATTCAAAGATCTAGTAAAATGAGCATCAATAACATGCATTCCCGGGTAGATCCTGCCACATTCTTCTACAGGCCATGAAATTACTGAATTATAAGTACGTTATTATTTACTTACAGATGCTTAAACCAGTTGGAATAGTTACATAAAAGTCCCCCCCCCCTTCATCTCTGGAATAACAATGTTTTCAAAACTTGAAAAGATGAGTGTGAGCAACTGAAGACTAGCACCAGAATTTCTTTGTTTTGACTTCAGTCTCTAAAGAAATTTGTTAGTAAGAAGGATAGAGCCAGAGTTTCAAGAACTGACCGTTTGTCCCTCGAGCTCCAATAATCAGGTTCTAGTTATAAGGAACCATCAGAAAAACACAAGGCACATTATTTTAAAGCCTCCCAGATCCAGTATCTTAGGATAATAACCATTTATTTCGCTTCCCATTTTGAAATAATACCTATATAGTGTTCGAAACAGTAGCAGGCACATAGTAACCAGTCAAAAATATTAGATATCATTATTATTACTGAAACAGTAAATACATTGGAACAGACAAGTGATCTTTAAGTTAATCATACATTTTCAATAAATTTCTATTAAAATCGTACTCAAATGACACTATTCATCTTAAACTTTTACTTTATATACTATTTGTAAGTGCTTCCTTTAAATGTGCACACAATTTTAAAAGGTATTTTAAAATGGCAGGCAAGTTTACAAATATAGTAAACGCTGAAGACATTAGTTTGTATACAGGTTATATGGCAAGAGGAGACTTTCTTTCCCTGCCCATTTTCTTCCTTTGACTTTCCCACCATTGATAAACCAGCAGACAGCGTTATGTGTTAACCCAGACATATGCTTTAAGATGTGGTTGCTATTAGCAAGAAAGTTCTCTAAATGCTTTACAGTTACTTCTCTTGGATGACTGGAAAGACTTAAATGTCCTTCTGCAAGGAATAAAAGAATCTTTTGCAGCACTTCCAGCTGTGAATAATGCCCACAACCTTCAGCTAGGTAGAGTTAGGACTTAATGGGTAAGGGCAGGGGACCAGAGAAGACCAAGTGCAGTGCTGGGGAGAGCAAGGAGAAGGAAGCAGACCAGAAAGCAAATGGGCCTCAAGATCCTTATCCAACGTCGACACTATAAGAACCGCAAAGTGACTTGATAGGGCAAATGATAAAATACTCTGTAATATTCATTGGACTGTGTATTCATAGCCAGATTATTTTCTTTTCATTGCACCATACCTACACATTCTTCTAGATATTATGCACATAACTGAAGCTCAACAACCATAAAAAGTCATTGTTTCAAAAGCTGAAATTAATTTTTTGTCAGTAATTTCTCTGATCCTAGAAATGAGAAAGCAGTTATTTTCTCCCTATGAGTTGTGTGTTTTTACTAATGACAGGGATACATTTCATAAGTAAGCATAATTTGTTAAATTATCCAGTAATTGTTTGCAAAATAACAATAATTGTTTCTTCTTGCAAATGAAGCTCACAGAGATATCAAGTTCTTCCAAAACTGAATGAATTACTTCTGCTTTCCACTGAGTACAGAGACTAATAGATTATCCTTAGACGGCTGTTTCATGTAGTGTATTTATTCTACAAAAGCAAAACTGTGAAGGAAACAATTTACCAGAATCAAACACTGCTCTCTTCATCTTTACTTTCCTTGTTGGCTGTAGCATTCACAATGTAATGGTTATATTGTCAAGATTCCACTAGATTGCAATTCATTTTCTCCCTGTTACCCAAGAGCCTAAAAGCAAATTCCCAACAATACATTAAGAGGCATAAAACAATTCTTGAAAAAAGAATTAGATTAGATATGAAGCAATACAGGAAAAGTTGGAGATTGGGAATTACACTTATCAAGTTGCACGTAAAGAAATGTCATTTGTGTGATCTCTAAGGAACCTGTTGTGGCTGTTTGATACACTGTGCCTAGGATTTGTCAGGTTGCAGCATAGTTCTTGGATTCAAAGAAACAAGTGTTCACTTATCTTGTAAAGCTGGTCCCAAGATGGACCAATTTGTCCGCCAGTGTTTATCCTTCTTTCAAGGTAACTTCTCTAAGTAGATTTTTCCTGAATAAAAGCTGATACTGAGCTGATATTTTTTTTTCTTTTTTTGTGTGTTCAACTGAGTTCTTGGCTCATGAATATGCCTCACCTTTTTCCTAGGCTTTTCCACAAACTTATTGATGAATAATGAAGTAAGTCATAATTAAATTTGCATTGTGTGGATAAGGGGCAGCCAGATAATTCAGATAATTGAAATCTACTCATAATCCATAACCCTCATGCTGTCTTTCCTTGATCCTGATCCTAGAATGTGCTAGAAAGTAGTAAAGTCGGTTTCATCTCTTCATTGTTTTAAGCCTGTCTGCTTTGTAGTAAAGCCTCTAACAAGCAGTGAAATTATCTAAGAGGCGAAAAGCAGAAGAGAGGAGGAAGAAACGCCAGTAATGACTAAAAAAGGAGCCTTTAAAAAATTAAAAGGTTTCTATAATTTAAGTTTTTTTCCTACCAGGCACGGAGTTCATTTTGTTTATGTGTCTATTTCCTTTTAAAGTTCACATAGGACTTTTTTGGGAAGGAACCGTGAAAGTATTACTCTTCTATAAACACCAGCTCATTCTACGAACATGAACACTCTTGGCTTACTAGCCTGTCACCTAAAGGAAGATCAATCTCAAAAACAAAGAACTCTTTTTAAAAATTTTCCTTTTATCTCTTGTCTTTCCTTTTTTCCTTTCGGTCTTCATCATACTTTATTTAGTCTCTAAAGAAAAGGGGTGGGGCAATCAATTAGTAATCTCAAAATGATACACTGCCATTTACTTGGAAACTAAAACATTTCCAAATACTTTCCACTCTAATAATGGAATGAGACAATTACAGTTTTAAGAGTTCTATAACTCTCATTGCTCTAGTGGTTTTCCAAATATTTTCATTATGTGATAGAAAATGGCTTTCTGCTCAGTATACCAGATAAATCTGACCATGAAGTTACTTACAGGGTAACTGAAAGGTGTTGGTCTGTGCTTTTATTGCTCTATTTATAGAATGATGGCTAAGCCTAACATTACCTTATAATTCATGAATAGATTATACAATCAGTCTTATATTTCTTAAAACTTGAATTCTTGACCGTGTGAGAAATGACACTATCCTACAATTTAACAATTTGGTTTTTATAATAATCTCACTTTAAAGAAAGAAACTGTTTACATGCAGGGACCATCCCAACCATAGATAATTATCTCTCCTGTATAAAATCTAATCACAATCTTAGAATTCAGAAAAGTCTGAGCTAGGGGTCCGTGGATCTGCACCTTTTCAAAACCAAGGGCAACTTTGTCCATCTTTGTACTGCTACTGTTCAGGGAATGACCTGTGGCCAGAGGTAGATGGTAGATACAAAATGTCTTCTCTATCAAAAGCATTTTCCTCCATATAGTTCACTATTTATAGACACATTTGAGCTCTTTGTTGTCCTTTGAGTTAAAAGAAAATCAGCCAAGAATTATTTGAACTGGATGACATTGTTTCTAGTTGACACCAACCTAATAAAGAATTAGAGATAGGGGCACCACCTGGCTGGCTTAGTCAGTAGAGCATGCAACTCTTGATCTCAGGGGTGTGAGTTCATGCTCCATACAGGGTGTAGAGTTTACTTAAAAATAAAATCTTAAAAAAAAAAAAAAACAAAGAATTAAGGAAAAATTTGACAATGGAATGAGTTCAAAATTTTGCTCAGCTACTTACAATTTCTGTGATCCAAACAAATTACTCTCTATATAACAAGCATATACTACTTTGCAAGTTGTTCCAAAGATTAAACAAGATCACATGTGAAAAATTCTTAGCAGACAGTAATCAAGTAGTAAGTGGCTTTTTTCCCTAAGGTCCACTAGTGGAGTTAGGCTGGAGTCAGGGAGGAGGGTACTCACTTATTAATATAGTAGTATAGCATAGTGGTCTTCAAATCCCAAGAATACCTACAGCCTCCAAGAAGTAGAATGCATGACTCATTTTAAAAGATTGATGTTCCGATCTATTATTTCTATATGAACTTTTTTCTAAACTTGTTTCTTTTTAAATACAGTTTATTTGAAATTATAAGGTATAGTAAAATATTTGGGTATATAAGTATAAAAACAATAGCAATTATAATTCTTACACATCCACAAATAAGAATGAGAAAATCTGTATTTTTTAAGTTGCTACCAATTAAATAGCCAGAGAAGAAAACATCTAGGATGAGATCTTACAAAAGATGTTTATATAAACTTGACCCGTTTAAGAATGTTGCTATGTATGTTAGGGTAGCAAAGTTCTTTTACCTACAACTCTTTTCAAATTATCTCCACCAAGTTGACAAAAAAGAAATGAAAAAAAGGGGAAAAAAAGCCATTTGTTTCACCTATCACAAATTTGCTATGTTGCATTATTCGATAGTTAAATCCTCTGGGGTGTCAAAGGGACAAGTGGAAAAATTGTCATGCACAGACTCTGCTTCAATCAAGATACCCTAACAACCTCATTAATCCTACTAAAAAGGTGCATTTCCAATACAAATTTACTTGTTACAGTTAATGAAAAGTTATCAAAAGCTGTAATATATTTTTTGTTGATTTCATCAGTTAACTATTACTAATAATAACAACTCAATCAAAAGAAATCTTTAACACTCAGAGCTTTACAGTTATAAGAAATTATTTAAAATTCAATTTTAATTTATATTAATATTTTTGATCCAGAAAGTATGAGAGGGTGATCAATAAAAGACTTTCAAGCATGAAAAATGTTATATTGTGATAACATTCTGAGGAAGTAATATAATAAAAGTACAATTGTGAGCAAAAGGGAAAGAACTGTTCATGAATTTTTAAAATCAATGATTCTGGGTACCATATCACCATGGCATTTAGAGTCCCTTGGAAACATTTAAAAGAGTGATCTAACAGTTACATTTTTAAATGATAATATTTACAATATGTGGGAAATTACATCCTTTTCAGTCACTTATATTTATTATTAAAAATGTATAAGATGGCATACAGCTAAAAAATAATTTCCCAATATACGTAAGCAATGTGAGCTAATGTGCAGATCCCTGATGCAAAGGTTAAGAGCATGGACTTTCAAATCAGAGAGAAGTGGCTTTGAAATCATACTCCACCTCTTGGTTTTTAATGAACCATATTAACTAAACCTGTGGGCCTGTTTTCTTATCTTTGAGATTAAAAATAAAAGATACAATCTGATAGAACATAAGAACATAATATATTTTAAAGTGCTTAGCACTGTCCCTGGAATTAGGCAACTACTATCATTATCACAATTATAACTGCAGATGAGGAAAACAGGGAAAAAGAGGCCTCTACACAAAAAGAAATGAGGACTCCTCAAAAGCTAAATGTAGGATTTGAGTCAAAATTTCTCCAAAGAAGATATGATACACAAATGGCCAGCCAGTACAAGACAACATGTTCAACGTTATCAGCCACTAGGGAAATGAAAATCAATACCACAATGAGAGGCCACTTTGTACCCACTAGAATAGCTAGAGTTAAAAAAAAAAATTAAAGGCAGGAAAGAACAAGTGTTAGAGAAGATGTGGAGAAGCTGAAATCCCTCATACAGTGCTGGTGCAAATGTAAAATGGAGAAGCCATTGTGGACCACAATTTGGCAGTTCCTCCAAAAGTTGAATATCGAATTACCATATGATCTAGCAACTCCATTCTTAGACACGCAACCAAATGAATTAAAAACAGGTACTCAGACAAATTCTTGTACACAAACATTCAGAAAACCACTACTCACAGCAGCCAAAGGTAGAAACAACCCTCATATATCCATCAACACACACATGGATAAACAAATTGTGGTATATATCCAAATAATGGAATATTATTCAGCCATAAGAAGGAATGAAGTACTGATACACACTACACCATGGCTGAGAGTGGGAAATATTATGCTAAGTGAAAGAAATCAGACACAGAAGATCATATATTATTTCCTCAACATGAAATACCCAGAACAGAATAAGTCCAGAGAGACAGAAAACAGATTATTGGCTTCCAGGTATTTGGGGGACAATAAATAGAGTATGACTGCCTCATGGGTACAGGGGCTCCCTTGGGAGTGATGAAAATGTTTTTGAACTAGATAGAAGAAATGATGGCACAACACTGTGGGTAAACCGAACAGTAGGCAGATCTGAAACACCACCTTTCTTATGCTGTAGGTTTTATGGCAACAACTCTTCAATTAGGATAACAAAGATCACTTGTCCCCAGTGTTCCCCTCTGGAGTTCAGGTTACATAGTAACACAGCCAAATCTCTCCCACTCTGAAAAAACACCAGGGATTAGCAGCATCCTTGAGGCTCTGGCAGCCAAAGCACAGCTGCTGTCTACAAGCTTGAAGTCACAGTGGACAGAGGATGAAAGATGATGGTACTTCCAGGATCACCATTTTAACCTTCCCGCCATATTGCAAACAGCTGCACATCTGCACCAAACCCATCTTGAATATTTCAAAGGGGCCAACTACCTTTTAAGAGGCACATAGTATTTCTCCCTCCAAAACCAGCTCTTGGGTCACAAGAAGAGCTGAAGAAGAGAAGGGAAAAAGGCCAAGGGTGAGTGGGGTTGAGGAGCACAGGACTCTTCCAGAAGACAAGGCTCAGCAGTGTAAGAAAGGGCGACTGGGAACAAAGATGTGAGAATTGGTCACTGTCGGTACTGGATGCAGCCTGCGGTGGAAGCTGGCACCTCTGTGGACCTTCCTACACAAGACTTCTGCTTTTCCATCCACTTTCTAGGTAACTTGAGACAGGTAATGTGGGTAAGGTTCAGTTTCCTCACAGGCATAAAATGGGGATTATGAAAAAATCTGCCTCCAAAGCATTTTCTATGAGAGTAAAATGAGATCATGCAATTTTCCTACAAGCTTGCCTGATTACTAACAATCACCTATGGTGCTTTATAAATAATATGTTCCTGGACCCCCAAACAGACACAAAAATCATATGGTCCAAGGGAGAAGCCTGCGAATTGTATTTTGAATGCTTTCTCAGATGAACTTCCTCAGAATTTCTTATAATCTACTTAGAATGGGAAATAGCATAGCTCCTGGGTTATGACTATTCAAAACTTTTAGCTATTATGAGTATTTTAAATGGTTATTTTAGTGGTTAAGGCTAACTTTTATCTTAGGCTTCTAGGAAGTCAAAATAATTAATAAAAAATGACAAAGTCTATCCAAATGTTCTGTTTTCCATAATATACCAATCAACCTGACCATTTTCCCCCATTCAACAGACTAAAATTAAGAGCAAAAATTAGTAACAATTTAAGCTTCTGTAAAAGATGACTGTACTGTCAGCAATTAGAACAGTCATTTGGGGCTGTTTCTATTTGGCAATAGGGGATGAGGTAGAAATAATAACAGATGAAAAATCTCTACCAGCTTCCTAATTATATTTTTCATGAGCCAGTGGTTATTTAAGTACCATTGGTCTGAGGGTGTGCTTATGGATTTACCCAACTGAAGAGAGCCAAATGTTCTAATTGGATCCTGTTAATCTTACTACAGTGACTCCTCAACATTTAACTATGGTACATAGTAACGAATACACTTTATACTGACTTTAAGACAGATATCTGAAATCATACCCTTATGTGCCCTTATGACAGTCATGTATTTGGATATTTATTCTATTTTCCATTTTTTTTCTCTTTTTTAGTGCTGGTTGCAATTCATGAGTTGCTTTGACAACTCCTAGTTTATCCCAAATCACTAATGGGTAGCAACTGAGCATTTGAGAAGGACTGGCCTAACATCTACACCAGAAGTTAGTATTTTCACTGTCTCCCACATTGTGAATAAAAAAAGAACTGGTTTGGTCAGAAATAAAGCAGAGAGTGATAATCTTGGTTTGCAAGTCACCAAAGGGAAGAGATGAATTGACAATGTGGACCCTGCCAGAACTTTATTTTCTCATCCGGGTCTTTCTTACTCCAGCAGGTAGACCCAACCTGGAACTGTATGTAGGAAGGTAAGCTATGAATACCTGCACCTTTGACATTCATTAATTACATATAAAATCACTGAAAAAGTTCATCTATGTAGGCAGGTATTATTGGGTGTGAATTTAATTAATTATTTTAGAGAGGAAGAGACCAGAGCAGGGAAAGAGAGGAGGAGAGAGGGCAGGGGACAGAGAAAGAGAGAATCTCATGCTGACTCCATGCTGAGCATGGAGCCCCACCCACACAGGGCTCGATCTCATGACCCTGTGATCATGACCTGAGCCGAAACCAAGAGCTGGGTGCTTAACTGACTAAGCTACCCAAGTGCCCCTTTTGAGTGTGAATTCAAATATCAGAGAGAGCTTATTAAAATATGATCTAAGCAACATGTTCTTTGAGAGAAAATGGCAAAGGTGTGGGAAAGTTTATGACTTTATTATTGCATTGATCAAGAGTTGGCTCCTTTGTTTTATTATTTTACCTCTTTTACTTTTCTCCCACTCCTTTGATAAACTGTTTGTCCTAGGATTTGGCACAAAAAAATTTCCAACATGATATGTGGCAACATTATATTTTGCTAGAGTTGAGGGTTTTATTGCTGAGAAAGCAACAATATTGACAGGAGATAATTGGGGAGAGGTTAAGTGGGTGGACTTTCATGTAAGACAGCAGAGTTTGCATCCTATGTCTCCACTTACTGGTTATGTAAACACAGGTAATCTTTTAAACCTCCTTGATCTACAGTTTTCTCATCTGAAAAATAGGGATAATGCACAACTCAAGGGTGGTTACAAATTCCTTGAAATAGTGTATTACTACAGCACTCATCACAGTCATACTCCCTAATAAATTATATGCCCCATGAAAATTATTGGATAAAAGTTTGTGATGAATCTGTTTTTCCATATTCAGTACTTGATAATAAAGAGATTTATTTGGAAGCAAGCAAATTAGCCATCATCTATCTACTGTCTGGCCAAGTGGTTCTCACTGACTCAGGTACTTGAATTACCTCCCATTGGGTCACCTGGATTTTACAGCTAGATTTTTTCTACCATTAAATCTAAAAGCAGATGGTGATGAGTTACTTTAATTAGTATAGTTGCTATAGATAAAAGTACTCACTGTGCATATGTATTCTGTAAAGAACAGGAACACCAATGAGGATGTCACTAATCAGTGGCAAATCACACAGTAAGAATATTTACCAAACCAATATGATTACTGGGTTAAGACTTTAATGGGGGATGCCTGGGTGGCTCAGTGGTTAAGCATCTGCCTCTGACTCAGGTCATGATCCTGGAGACCCGGGATCAAGTCCCACATCAGGCTCCCAGCATGGAGCCTGCTTCTCCCTCTGCCTGTGTCTCTGCCTCTCTCTCCCCCTATGTCTATCATGAATAAATAAATAAAATTAAAAAAAAAAAGACTTTAGTGGGCATAAATAGTAATTTTCATAGAGCAGAGAGTAGATCTCAGTTTTTTTTTTAAGTTTTATTTATTTTTATTTATTTATTTATTATTTATGATAGTTACAGAGAGAGAGAGAGAGAGAGGCAGAGACACAGGCAGAGGGAGAAGCAGGCTCCATGCACCGGGAGCCTGACGTGGGATTCGATCCCGGGTCTCCAGGATCGCGCCCTGGGCCAAAGACAGGCGCTAAACCGCTGCGCCACCCAGGGATCCCTAGATCTCAGTTTTTAACTAAAGTATCTTTGATACATGGAATAAATATTAAGGCAATATTAGGCAATCACTCATTTATTCTTTCATGGTATGAAAATATTATGCAATGATTCACTCTTTCATTTATTCAGAGTAAGCCAACTTCTGACCTTATAACACTTGTGTTAGGACCAAGAGTGTTATTACACACTCTAGGGTAAACTGTAATGCCATATTAAAATGGTTTACCGTACCTGCTTGTTTGGATTCTATACTAGATTTTGATACAAGGCAGATATCTACTTTGGAAGTGAAAGGGGAAGAAGATTTGTCAATATTAAATTATCACTAAGTCTGAATAAAACTAGAAATAATCTTTTTCTTTAAGTTATAAAATATATGGAGAATAAGATAATAAACCCTTTATACCCACTTTAACAAAACCTAATGTTTAGCCATATTTTCTTTAGATATTTTCAAAAACATTAGTTTCACTTGAATCTTTCTATGGGTCTCTCCTCAATCCTGTATTCCTTTCTCTTTTTCAAGAAGTGAGAAAGGGGCACCTGGGTGGCTCAGTGGTTGAGAGTCTGCCTTTGGCTTAGATCATGATCCCTGGGTCCTGGGATTGAGTCCTGTATTGGGCTCCCTGCTTCTCCCTCTGCCTGTGTCTCTGCCTCTCTCTCTGTGTCTCTCACAAATAAATAAATAAAATCTTTTTTAAAAAGAAAAAGAAGTGAAAGAGAGGGGCACCTGGATGGCTCAGTTGGTTAAGCGTCTGCCTTCAGCTAGGTTGTGATCCTAGGGCCCTGGGATCAAGCCCTGAATGGGGCTCCTGCTCAGCGGGGAGTCTACTTCTCCCTCTCCCTCTGCCGCTCTCCCTGCTAGTGCTCTCACGCTCTTTCAAATAAATAAATAAAATCTTTAAAAAAAAAGAAGTGAAAGAGAGATAGAGGGATAGAGAGAGGAAGAGCTAGTTCAATTTTGTGTTTACAATAATATGAACATTTCCTTCAAGACTGTAAACTCTAAGTGGATTAAAGACCAAATGTGAGACCTGAAACCATTAAACTCCTAAGAGAAAATACAGGCAGTAATCTCTTGGACATCAGCCTTAGTAACATATTTATAAACATGTCCCCTCATGTAAGGGAAACAAAAGCAAAAATAGACCACTGGGATTCCATCAAAATAAAAGTTTTTTGCACAGTTAAGAAAACCGTTAATGAAACAAAAAAGGCAACCTACTAAATGGGAAAATATATTTGAAAATTATATATATGATATGGGGTTAATGCCCAAATTATATATAGAACTTACAACTCAATACCAAAATGCAAACAATCCAATTAAAAAATGGGCAGAAGACCTAAAAAGACATTTGCTCCAAAGAAGATATACAGATGGCCAACAGATACAGGCAAAGATGCTCAGCATGACTCATCATTATTAGGAAAATGCAAATCAAACTACAATGAGATATTACCTCACACCAGTCAGAATGGTAAGTATCAAAACCAAATTTTTTTTTAACCAAAATTTTTTTAAGAAGATAGGAAATAATAAGTGTTGGTGAGGATGTAGAGAACAGAGAACACTGGTGCACTGTTGCTAGAAATGTCAATTGGTGCAACCCCTGTGGCAAACAGTATGGAGAGTTTCTTCAACATGTTAAAAGAAATACCATACGATCCTGTAATTTCACTGCTGGGTATTTGCTCAAAGAAACAAAAGCACTGATTCAAAAAGATATATGTGCCTCAATGTTTATTGCTGTATTATTTATAATAGCCAAGATACAAGGCAACAAAAGTGGCTACAGATAGAGGAGTGGATAAAGTGGTGTATAAGATGGAATATTATCAACAATAAAACACAATGAGATCTTGTCATTCATAACAACATGGGTAAGTCAGACAAAGGCAAATACTATACGATTTCACTTACATGTGGAATCTAAAAAACAAAACAAATGAACAAATAAACAAAAAGCAGAAACAGACCTACAGAGAATAAGTTGGTGGTTGCCAGAGGATGAGGTGGGTGAGGTGATGGGTGAATAAATGAAGAGGGTTAAGAGGTACAAACTCCACTTATAAAATAAATAAGTACTGGAGATGAAAATTACAGCAGAGAAAATATAGTCATAATACTGTAAAAACATTGTATGGTGACAAATGGTGACTATCCTTATTGTGGTGAGCACTGAGTAATGTACAGTCGTCAAATCAATATGTTATACACTTGAAGCTGATATAATATTGTATGTCAATTAGATTTCACTAACAATTTTTTTTAAAATTCAAAAATTATCTCCACAAGCAGTCCACGGTACTGAATTTTATAAAACTTTACTAATTGTACCCCACTACATGAATCATTTTGTAATGTGTTTTTATATTTGAACATTTCTCAATGTTATCCATGTTCATATATATAGTTGTAATTTAAATATTTAACCTCCAGGGGATCCCTGGGAGGCTCAGTGGTTTAGCGCCTGCCTTTGGCCCAGGGCGCAATTCTAGAGTCCCAGGATCGAGTCCCGCGTCAGGCTCCTGGCATGGAGCCTGCTTCTCCCTCCTCTGCCTCTCTATGTCTATCATAAATAATAAAAAAATATTTAAAAATAAATAAATAAAAATAAATATTTAACCTCCATATATTATTTCATATAAGAATGGCTACAATGTACAAATACTACTAAGGTATTTGGGTTATTTCTAAATGAATGTTATGATAAACAATCTAGTACAGAGTCTCAAAATGTTTAAATCTTCATATCGACTGGATATTGCCAAATTCCCCTCCAAAATGGTTCGGGAATTCTTATTTATCCACATTTTGCACAGCATTCAGTATCGTTAGATTTTATATTATTGCCTACGTGTTGGGTATAAAATTATATTTCACTGTTGTTTAAATTTGTATTTTTGCAAAACATTCAGGTTTCTTTGAGAACTGGTAGGTTTTGTTTATTGGGTACTCTTTTGTTATGTATTATTTATATATTTATAGATATTAAGGATATTAGATATTAAAGATGCTCTATTTTATATCCAAATCTATCTACCCACATATCTATATCTACCTCTATAACTATATATCCATCCATCTACCTGTCTATCCAAAATCAGTGGATGCACTGATTACAACCAAAATTAGAGGGAGAAGCACATTCATGGTAACAGTGAAGCACTGTTTTAGAGCATCCAGGCTCAGAGCAGCCTGTTTTATATATAAGCTCATCCCCTCATGGTCACTTCTTTTGCTTATTCCACAAACTCATTCCACATTTCCGCAAGGTAGACCTAATGCTACCTGAGACATATGCCTCCATACCTGCCTACTATTTGTTTAATTGACCTGTGACTTTTTCATATAATGTGACCACATAAAGAAAGTAGTCATGTGACCAAAGCAACATTTACACCAATAAGGCTCAAGTAAACCTGTCCCATGTTGTCAATCTTTAAAGGCATTTCAGCTCATCTCACATCTCTCAGTGAAGATGACAGTGTGATTATCTTCCTTAACTTGTCTGTTTCATCTCCATGACTTGGTAACCTGTACATGTAGCTGCGAAATCACTATACCTAATTCTACTAAATAAGCTCAACACACGTTCCTCCTCTAATATGGTATATTCCTCTTCTGATCAACACAATAATTGTATGCATATTCTTGTAGAAAAAAAAAACCTTGCCATGAATGTCTCTATTATTTCTATAAGCACATATTCCTAGGAAAGCTTGTTTGAATTTTTTCATACAAGAAGCTTTTGAAAAGCCAATGGAAAATAAAAATGGGAACAGACATAGATGGTACATTTATAACAAATGCACTTTGGGATATATTTTATTTTCATCCCACCCAAGATGTCAACACATTAACTTTATTTTCTATTATCTCTTTTGGCAAAGTCTATAATTTATCTTTTAAAAAAATATTTTATTGTTTTCTTTTTAAAAGGAAGTTTGGTTCAATGTTAAAATTTATAAACATTGGTTCAGGTTCCTTATTTTTCTGAACTGGTCACTGACCCCCTCAGATGTTAACTCAGTCTGCCAACTTACTGGATATCAGTCGTCTTCTTCATAAAGTGGATATAAACATCACTGTGAAACTGAAGAAACCACATTATTTTTACAGTGTAGAAGAATTGCTAAGCTTTTGCCTCTTTTTTTTTTTTTTTTTGATTAATTTCATGCCTGACTCAGTCAGAGATTAGGCCTTGACACAGGTTATAATTAAATATTGAAATCATGAAGTGCAAGAATGTTTAATTTTTAAAATATGAGTTTTAATTTACCTCATACAGAGAATAGCTCTGGTCACCTGCAGAGATGCATTACACACTACATTGCCTAATGTAGGATGCCTGAATAAGGCTGAGCATACAGTTAAAGTAAACTAATGCAATTTACTGAACAGCAGTCAAATATTTATCCAGTTGATGAAGCAGACTTTATGTGAAACTCAGACAATAATTAAAGAGAAGCCTTGCTTAAAACATGCTTACTCTGGTTTTCACAAATACATTCTATCCTCCTCTGCATCTTCCATTTTTCTAAATACTTCTCTATTTCTAGAACACTCCACAATGAGCGTTCTATAGCATTAGAGTAGGCATATTTCCAGGTATTTTAGTGTACTTTACAGTTGCTTGCAGTAGCAGCCTCGGTTCCTCTCCCTCCTGTAGCATACCGTTTGCAATGGGACTCTGCACTGCCTTTTGATGAAGATGGGAGTCTGTTTCCCCCACCTTTTGAATCTGCCTGGCCTGTGACTTGATTTGGCCAATGGTACGTGGCAGTTGTACTGTGCCACTTCAGAACCTCTGCCCCAGGAGACCACATACTTCCCGCTTGTTCTCTGAGAACCTGCCAAGGGCATGCGAGAAAGCCCACACTGCCTCCTGGAGGATGGGAAACTACAAGGAGGCCACCATACACTGGTCATCTCCCAGCCACTCTGCTGTCTTGGCACAGTGAGTACAGTTGAAATTGGCCAGACTCAAGCTACATTGGCAGAACCACCTAGATTACTTGCAGACTCATGAAAAATAACGAATGGCTGCCATCTTCAGCCCTTATGATAGTGTGTTCAATCACAGTAGCCAACTGAAGCAGGATTTCGAGATCTAATTCAACCTCTCCATCTTACAGATGAGACAACAGAGGCCCAGAGAGGCTGAATGCCTTTACATCTACACATTGCCAGTGGCGGAACCAGGTTTAGGGACTGCATCCCCCGCTCCACAGCCGAAGCTCTTTCTATTCTGCAACACTGGTTTTTTTTTTGTTTGTTTGTTTTGTTTTGTTTTGTTTTTTTGGCAACAGAGATCAATGAAAGCTTGCCAAAAGAACTGGAGTCTCAGCATAATAGCATTTGTTAAAAATAATTTTAAGGCCCTTATATATATATCTATTACACTCATATTCTAGATAATATCTGACAGTATTTCTCAGATCCCTTTTTCTAACTTATGTGAAGAGAATTACAAATGACAGAATGAAGAACGTTTTCAAGAGGAGTAATCCCATAATTCTCAGGCATCGTGATTTACCATTAATCCTTACTTTTGGAATATATCAATACTAAAGTTAATAGGCATCTTCTTGGAGATTTGTTTAGCAGAACTCAAATTTTCTCTGAATTTTGTGGCATCCAAAACTATCATCTGGAAAATTACTAAGAGCACATCAGAGTCATCCCGTATTAAATACCCCATAGGATGAACATTTAAGAAAATCTCAAATAATTATATTATGTTGTATAAATGAATGAAAGGCTAATAAGTCCATCATGTCATGGGATGGCATGTTATGAAAGCTTGTTCAGTGGAATTTGCCCCAGAATAAATTTTTTTTTACAAATTAAAATAAAAAGTTTCTACATTTATTCTCATTATACTTCCAACTCTTATGTACTACAGCATTTGCTTTCATGTTTAGCACATCCAAGTCACCTGGACAGCTTGTTAAATCACAAAGTGTGGGCTCCACCCCCAAGAGCTTATGATTTGATAAACCTGGGCTGGAGATTGATGTTCTGTGTTTCTAACAAGTTCTCAGATGATGCTAAAGCTGCTGGTTGGGGGACCACAGTTGGAGAACCACTGCTTCATAGTTTTCAACAGTTGTTGAAATCATTTGTGAATAGTAAATCTTAGAATATATACCTTACTACAATATTTCAGTGAGAGTTAAAGGAAGTGGGTAAACTACATTCATTAATTTGCATTAGTAATTGAATCACACAGTACAAAATCCTGTCAGTCAAATCATGAGACAGTCGCTTCACTTAAAGAGTTTGAACAGCCTTAACTTTAGGTTGAGACATGTCCAGAGTCTGTCCACAGACCAGGAGGGAAGCTCGTCAAAAAAATAAAAAAATTGCATACTGTCATAAGACCCATAATATTTGGAATGTAGGCAAATTAGCTCAAATGATCATCCTCCAAAGGGAAATAATTTGCCAGAGTTTTTATAGGTAAAGAAATGCCTACTTCCAATTCACAGTCTTTTTTTTTTTTTTAATGAGAGTATTCACATAACACTTTCCATGACAGCTTCTGCTTTCCATCACTCAACTCTTTGTGAAAATAGTCCATTTTTGGCTTAGTAACTGTAGGTTTGGGCTTAGTCCAAAAGTGAAGTTCTTGAAAGGTTTACAAAAAAAAAAAATTCAGTTGTTTTTAATTCCTGACTGCTTCAAATAAAGAAAACAAACCATGAAAAGGGTAGTGGGATTTTAATTGCATTTTTTTCTAATTCAATATCAGATAACTTCCTAATGGCCCTTTACATATCTGTGTCCTCTACAGAAATCCCATACCTGCCTCAATTTGAAAACACAAGCGAGATTAGAAAAAGATTGGTGTCTGCAAATGTCCTTTGAGAAAACACACACAAAAGCACATGTGTGTCCCAAACTCCTGAGTATGCACATTTAAGAGGCGCCAGCCG
This sequence comes from Vulpes lagopus, assembly GCF_018345385.1. Classification (NCBI taxonomy): domain Eukaryota; kingdom Metazoa; phylum Chordata; class Mammalia; order Carnivora; family Canidae; genus Vulpes; species Vulpes lagopus. Next base: position 53,817,633 of record NC_054836.1, on the reverse strand, counting down.
ACTCCATCTTTCTTCTTCTGGTAAACATGCCTCACTGGGTCTGCAGAGAGTCCGCGCATGAAGGGCCCGTGCAGTATTGTTTATAATTTTTATCGGTGTGGTTTTCTCCCACCACCTACTTAAAAGCTCATTTTTCCCAGTTTCTGTACTTCTTTGAATCCTAAATGAAGAAAAAAAAGCAAACTGAGCTAACCTGAGGCACTGGGCAAAGATGACTTTCTTAACCTTTCTATTTTTAACATTGAACATTGTCTTAGTGTACAGTTCCCTCATCTTTTAAGCTGATGCTATGTAAAAGGTGAAAGTTCCTGGGTATGTAACAACACACAGGGGTTCTCAAGTGACATATCCCAGGCAAGGAAAGATTTCTCAGGGAGGGTTGGCCTTATTCTAAACATCATTTTCCTGTTCCCAAACTAAATGAGTTCTTTGACAGCTGATTCCAGTCACATCTTTTTTTGATGTTTAGGGGCATCTTTTTTTTTTTTTAAAAAAGATTTTATTTTAGAGAGAGAGGGGGAGCATGAGCAGGGTGAAGGGGAGAGGAAGAAGGATGAGCAGACTCTGTAGCTACTCTCAGCAGGGAACCTGTTGCAGAGCTCCATCCCAGGACTCTGAGATCATGACCTGAGCTGAAATCAAGAGTCAGAGTCACCCAGTCAACCCTAGGGACACTTTTTTTTTTCTAATAACTTATAGATGGGTATCATTTCTACTTGTGCCATTCTTAGATATGATTAAATGTCTTCTGCTGAGGAGATATTTTCATTTTTCATAGATATAGAATTTCTAGCTGCAAATGTTTTTGATACTTTCATGAATATTTCCCAATTAACTCCAACTTACAGTGATCCTTTGAACTCATGCAGCTTCTGTTTTTGCTATTATTCCTTTCATATTTATTTTATATGACATTGTGATGTTGCCAGCTAACTTTTTATGGACAATGGTTCTATCTACCTAATTAAATTTTAAGTGCCCCAAGGACAGAGACTTCAGGGGGACTTGATGTCACCATGCCTTGCACATGGTGCAAGACACCCCATGAGAATAGGCTGATGAAGAACTGGTGAGGGATGTTTGAGTCAATCCTTTCATCTGAGGGTGGGGGTGGCTAGAATGTGTGAGAATGAAATCAAAACACCTATTGAACCGTTTCCCAACCTAGTTCAGCACCTTTTGCCAAAAGCAACCCCAGGATGGGAGGTTGGTTCTTACCGGGAAGAGCAACTAGAATAATGATTTCTGGCTGAAGAAATACATGTTGAAATGTCTGTTGGAAGATAAACAGGGAAAAATAACCATCGTGTAACAGGTAAAGTCACAGCCTAACCTACTGGCTCAGTGCCCTTTAGTGAGGATGGGTTTGTAAAGTAGGAAAAGGGTGTACCCTAGAAGGAGAGGCTTATTCTGAGATCAGGAATGTACAAATACATGCTCAGTCTGTGCAAGAAGAAAGCTGTAAACAGGCCAGGGAACTTCATTTATGCTAAGTCATCATCCTCTCCAGGGGACTTGTCTGCACAAGTACTCAATATACTTTATGTCAGGAAGAGTACCTGTCCTTGTCTTGTCAGATGTTCAAATGGCTCCTCAAATGTCTTTCTTGTTAGCTACATATTGAAAGAATTTTCCCCTTTTAAAATCAAACAATTATGGTTGAAGGCAGAAACTGTAGGCAAATGTACTAGTCATTTCTCCACAAAAGGTCAAACTTTCCTATGCTGAAACATTCTTCAAGGAATAAATTAATGCATTACTACAATGTGCATTAATAATTATAATTAAGATAATCTTTCTAAAATTAATCCTGATTTTCAAGTCTACTCCTCCCCCACTTTCCCACACCCCCACCCCCTGCTACATACACCTATTTGCATATGATTGTGGCTTAGTGCTTACACTGTCACATATGTATGGTGGGGGATAATTCAAGGATCACATCTGGATAATGCAGGTCTAAGATTCAGTTCCATCATTTACCACTCAGAAGTAAATATATGTGTTTATGCGCAAACATTATGTTTACTCCATATTTCTATGTGTCCTTTCAGAAATATTATCTACTCCACTCTAATGAAATACACGAGTTGATACCTTCAAAAATGGCATATTTTGAAACAAATCTACATGGAAGCTTGCCAGCTGTTTATGCATACAAATGCCACAAAACAATTTAGAACCGTAAATGAAGAATGTTATATTCAAGTAAAACAACTGTAGGAACAAAGGTCAACAGAAAATAATCACACTCAGGAGAATTTGGACAGGACATCAACAAAAGCACCTACCAGGAAATCTCCAGTGACCCAAATGGTTACAGAATTGCAACCAAGAGCTGTGACTTTCATCCAGTGAGAGATGCTTTTGTCAAGCTCGATAATTTTCTAATCCTCACATTCCGGCATGATTTAACCAGGTGCTGGAATGGGCGAAGCTGAGCTGATCTCCATACTGGTTAGATAAAAAGGATATGTGGAAGTATCAACTATTCTTTCCATATGCATTGGTATTTGAAGATTTATGTAGCAAGTGGGGGAAGAATAGCAGATGTGGGATCAAATATCTCAGTCATGCTCTCAAACTCCCGGGAGTGCCATTTCTACTACCATGTACGTATATTCTCTTCCCTTGTCATGTGGGCCATGAAGAGCAACCAGCCTGCATTAAAAGGCCTGACTTGGGTTCTAGGTCTACAATTGCCACTTACCAGTTACACAAAATGGTCCAATCACCACACCTCCCCAGATATTGTTACCAAAATTTCTTGGTTTAATCCATGTGCTTTAGATTCCTTTGATAATCTGGTGAGAATCATAGATGCTTTCTCAGAATGAGGCTTTTAACTGTATAAAATGATGCAGAGGATTTTGAAAAATTCAATTACTATTTTTTTCTGATATACTAATAAATGTGCTTCTTTATTATCACACTAAATATCAGGATCAAGAGACAGGTCTTGATAAATACCAAATAATTTTGAAGTACTAATGAATGTAAATGATAGTTTGTAATATTTTCAACTGCTGTAATGTGATAAGAAAATATCTGGCCTTCCTAGTGATGACAAAATGACAGGTACCTATAATACTATTGCTGTCAATTGCTTACATTCACTGAAGACATAGATGCTGAATTTTGGTTAGGCGTTAGTGAAAATGAATGCAATTTTTTCTCCATTCAAGTTCAAGGACTCCCTGCATTTTCTCCATTGACTCCAGGTTAAGAACCACTGCTTCTTACTCTTTTATGCAAAAAGGGGAGGTAACATTTGCCCTCCAGAACTCCTTGAACTTTGCCAGGATCAAAGTAGATGAAGTTAATTCAACAATTATTTAATGGGTAATTTCTATATGTCAGGCACTGTTCTAGGGCCTGGGGATACATAAGTGAACAAAAGAGACACTCTCTAGTGAAAGAAAGTTTTATGTGTGGATGACAGACTTTAAATATACATCTAATAGAATATATATATTAAATAGATGTGATGGCAAGCCATGGAACAGAAGCCATGGAACAGAGTAAGGTATCAGGAGAGACAGAGGGAAAGCCACTGTGCTAAGGTGCCATGTAGCAGAGACCCAGAAGAAGTGAGAACAGGGAACCATGAGGACATCAGGAAAGGATGTCTACAAATAATAAGGCTTTCAGTATAACTTTTAATATGGTCACAATCAATTAGCAGGTACTAATTTGAAACATAAGCCAGCATAGGTAAGTAGGAAAATGATATGTAGACTTCCTGTTAAGAGTTCTGAATTTATTTATTTATTTACTTAAAAGATTATTTATTTATTCATGATAGACAGAGAGAGAGAAACAGAAGCAGAGACACAGGCAGAGGGAGAAGCAGACTCTACATTGGGAGCCCAACGCGGGACTCGATCCCGGGACTCCAGGATCGCGCCCTGGGCCAAAGGCAGGCACCAAACCAGAGCCACCCAGGGATGCCCGAGTTCTGATTTTATATCAGGATTAGCATATACATTGTTTTATAGCCCTACTTTGTTTCTTTTACTTTTACTCTATATACAATTATTTTAGCACATCTTATTTCATAATAGGTACTTTATTTTAGTAAATTAACTAATTCATTATTAAAAGGAACCCTACAGGATAGAACCTATTGTTACCTGACTTTACAGATGAGAAAACAGAGGCTCAGAAAGACTCAACTAATTGCCCACATTACCAGGTAAGCACAAGTAGGTTGCAGGGCCAGGATTTCAATGCAGCGAACAGCATATATAAATCTATCTGCCTACCTACTGGGTCACACTGCTCCTTGAAAATGCTACTGGTCTTTGCCAGGACAGCAATCCATCTCAAATACCATATTTTAAAAGTTGCCAAAGTATTTTAGAAGCCTGCACCAAATGAGACAAGTTTGCACTGCACTGATTAGGAAAAATGTTCAAAGAACAAGAAGCTGAGCCACGAAGGGGTCAGAAAAAGAAAAAGAAATTCCTGACTTGGGAAGAATTATTTGAGAATTCCTTTGAAAAATTAGTCTCTGTAATCTTTTTCTTTTTAATAACTATTATGACTTCCAAAAAAATTAAATTAGAAACAATTCAGAAAGTTAATCAGAGGTCCAAAAAGAGACATTCTAAGATTTTTTTCTACAATTCAGGGAAAGCAATCGTAGACCCTCTGGTGTAGGGAAAGCTTCACGTGCTGTGTGTTGAACCTCGGTTAATCTCTGGAAAGGCCAGCGGTTTCAAAAAGCAGATAAGGGTAAGTGAATGGAAAGAGCACAGTGGTATCTTTTTTAAATCAAAGCTGGAAAATTCTGGAGAGAGGGACTAACCACAAAAAAAAAAAAAAAAAAAAAAAAAAAAAGAAAGAAAAAAAAATTAGAGTCAACTTCTATATTAAATTACTTTTCTGGGATCCCTGGGTGGCACAGCGGTTTGGCGCCTTCCTTTGGCCCAGGGCACGATCCTGGAGACCTGGGATCGAGTCCCACGTCGGACTCCCGGTTCATGGAGCCTGCTTCTCCTCCCTCTGCCTGTGTCTCTGCCTCTCTCTCTCTCTGTGACTATCATAAATAAAATAAAATAAAATTCTTTTTAAAAAAAAAAAAGATTTAAAAAAAAATAAAAAAATAAAAATAAATAAATAAATTACTTTTCTTTCTGCATTTGTTTTCTTGCTTCTAAATTAGTTCTCTCCTCAGGAGTGCACTACAATAGGTCCAGTGAGAGACGACAGGAACCTGAAGACAACAGGAATAGTGGAGCTTGCTGGGGAAGAATATTGGATATTTATGTGATATCCAATAATGGAAGGAGGGCAGACGAGACGGGAGAAGGTGCATGCCAAAGAGAAAAGTCTAGATTGGTTTTGGCTTCCATCATGAATGCCAATTGGGTGGTATGTGATAAATAAGATAATGAATCTTATTCTCTAAGAGAGAATCAGAAGGAAGGTACTGAGCACAAATGTGTATGTGGTGATTATTTTTTAAATATTTTATTTATTTATTGAGGAACACTGCACAGACTTCAACTAAAACATCAACTCCACAAATACCTCTCTATGGATTTACCCATTCTGGACATTTCATACAAAAGGAGTCATGAAATATGTGACCTTTTGTGTCTGATTTATTTCTCTTAGCATAATGCTCACTGTATTTCTTGTTGATCATGTGAATTTATGAAAAATTATGATCAATTCTTGGTAAAGATCTGACCAAATCTAAATCAATTTTCCTTTGAATTACACAGTAATTGTATTCCTGGAAAATCTATCTGTATTTAAGCCATTCAGAGGCACTTGAATCTATGCAGCATTCTTGGCCAAGGGCTAGAGCTAAACTGAGCTTACCAGCTGAATTCTGGAGACGGAGGCCACTCAACTCGGTGGAAATTTTCTAAAAATAAAGTCAGATTAGAAATTGGCTTTGAAAGGGAAGAGAATATGCTGAAGGATCAGTGTGTTACATACAAAGACAAGGTCTAATATCATCTATCAGGTCCTCCTAAAGGAAGAAAGGAGTGAGTCACTGGCTGAAGGTTCTATAAGAAGACACAAGTTGAAGCACATTCAGAAATAAAATTACACTGAGCTGCTGCCACATGCCAGGCACAAAGCCATGCCAGCTGCAGTGCTAAGGCCTCGGGACAGAAGGATGAATGAGATACTTAAAGTCCTCAGAGCAGTTCTTGGCCTTGTGACAGAGAGCAAACAATTAAGAGCAGGAAGTGAATACCAATGCTAGACTTGAAATACTCTAAGGCCTTTACTACTACTCAGAGTGTGATCTGAGGACCAGCAGCACTGGCACTCCTGGGAGCAGTGAAAAATACACAATCTCAGCCTATAGACTATAAACCAGAGCCTGCATTTTATTTTAACAGGATTTCCAAGTGACTCATAGATACCTTCAGTTTGACAAGTGCAACTCTGTGGGGGTCAGCTTTGGACTGGTCATAAGGAAAGGTCCAGATTTTGACTATAGTGTTTCTTGTCTTCAGGGCCTCTGCTTTTCATATAAGTACCTTGGTATATCCTTAAAGATTACCTACTATTTGTAGTCACCTAATGACTATATTAAACACTGTTTCCTAGGAGGTAGTGGCCACTTATTAGTATAATGAACTTTTCTGGTCAATGGGTGATGACTCTGACATATCAAACAGAGTGATTAATTAAAGGCTGGTTCAGTTTTCTTGACTGGACTCTGAACCCTATTTCCCAAATGCAAACTCAACACTGGAGAGACAAACACATATTAGATGGTCCTTGCCTTCAAGAGTTAATTTTTTTCACAAGGATTTGTTTTGTGTTACCATTTGGTCTAGGCAAGAATGTCTAGTCACTTCCATGATGAATAAATATTTGCAAATTCTTTACTACCTCTGGAGTGTGGATAACTATACATTTTGCTTTGCCAGGACAGTTGCAATGTATTCTTATTGTCCTCAAGCAGTTATCTCTTTTCATTCTCCAAAGCATTCCACTTGAATGATAAATTTTATGGTCACCCTATCTATAGCTAAGTGATGGTCTTTGAGGAACACACCGGCTACTGCTTTGAAGCGGACCAAGAGAAGGAAAAGGAGTGTGGCTCTTCAGCAGGGAGGCTGTCACGAACACAACGAGGGTCAAGGAGTAAACCAAGGAAAGTAGTTATGTTGATTTAAATAGGCTGAGACCCGTGTTTTACACACACACACACACACACACACACACACACACACACACCATAAGACCAGCAATTGAGTTGGAAAAAGATTGGAGAACCAAATTCACCAATATCATAAGCATATATTGTAGGGTCATTAGAACATTAGAGAGTGCCGAAATACATTCAGCTTTCCAAGGCTTTTTTAAGTAAAATCTTGGTTGATACCACGAGTCTACACACAGTAGTACCATTCACCTTTCCAGGTTATCAATATACTTGAGCTTAGCTCCTCTGTCTTCTAGTTTAGTAAATTTTAACTCTATCAGAACCAACACCCCATTTAAAAAATTCTTTATTCGAATTTAATTTGGTTACCATGTGCCGTATTATTAGTTACTGTGGTAGAATTTAGTGATTCATCAGTTGCATATAGCACCCAATTCTCATTATATCAGTGTCTTCCTTAATGCCCAGCACTGTTACCCCTTCTCCCACCCACTGCCCCTCCAGCAGCCCTCAGTTTGTTTCCTAGAGTTCAGCATCTCTTATGGTTTGCCTCCCTCCCTTATTTCATCTTATTTTATTTTTCCTTCCCTTCCCCTATGTTCATTTGCTTTTTCTTAAATTCCACATATGAATGAACATGTCAACACCCCCTATTTATAATACAGCTTTTGCAACTCTTGCATTAGTATACTGACTTAAAAACTCATAGATAATATAACTAACCTATAAACATAATTTTAAAATCAAAGTAACACCCTATTACTCATTAATATAAGAAATAAATATGTAATCAAACATGTACTGCAATATGTATATTCTTTTTTTTGTTTTGTTTTTTGCAATATGTATATTCTTAAGTGTGTTCTCATGAGCACAAATACTTGATCTTTGAAAAATCAATGTGAGAGGGAGAGGCACAAAAACAAAAATATGGATGTGTGCTGCTGGTGAGTTCCCTTCCATGCCCTCTGCCCTCACCCTTCATTCCCAGGAACCAAATTCCCTTCTCTCTAAAGAAAGACTTTTATTTTTCTATTACCTGCACCTCTACCTTAATTCAGTCTCCATGATCTTTCTCCTGGTTTAGAAATCATTCCTTAACTAGTTTCTTGAAAACTAATATAATATGCCTTCTACTCCATCCCACTTTTTTCTCTCATCACACAACTTTCAGATTAACCCTCCTAATTATTACACTCTACTTCGTAAAAATTTTCAGTGATTATCTGGTCCTGAACATTACATCCAATTTCTTCTATTGTTGCAATTATACTACTAGACACTCTGGGACATTCCTATGCTTTCTCTTTTCTGTGCTTTGCCCATACTGTTTCTTCTCCCAGTTTCACTATCCCACTTACCCATTATTTGAAATCTTCTGGGAAGATAATTCTGGGAAGAATTAACCATTCCATTCCTACCCTACATAATGATTTACACACACCTCTATTTTGACACCCATGACGTGGCCTATAGTTCCTTTTTTTTTTTTTTTTTTTTTAAATCAGTCTGGCCCCTTCCCACCCTCCTGGAGTTAACTTCTCTTATTTGCCTGTATAATCTGAGGAATAAACCAGTGGTCTGGTACAGAGTTGAGGCTGATTAATTGTCAATGAATGAGTAAACTATCAAGTAAGTGAATGAATTAGAAAAGATGGTCTCTGAAGTGCTGAATTGTCAAATCAAGTCCACCTGTGGGGGATTTAGAGTCAGCATCTTTACCGGTCTTTAATTTGGCTGGCTTCAAAGTCCAAACATTCTAATAAAAGAGGAAAAACTTAAGGAAATTGCCCAAGGTAGCCCAGTTACTAGGCAAGAAAAAATAACTACAAACGTAAGTCATTCCTTCTTGCTGCTTACAATGCAGGGCGTTTACCTCTGGAAAGTGGCAAGCGAGAGTAAATCTCTAAGAAATACACTTTTTATAGATGAGAAACTTTTCTATAAAATCCTTGTGAACTTCTTTTCTTAATGCTATACTGGCACATAAAAGATTCAGTGTGCACTGGGGAGATGCCGTAGGATGCAGGAAGTTTAGAAGACCAGAGGAAAAAACCTAACAAGAAGAGGTTTATTCTGTAAGCACTCCACTTTTGGTCCGCAGAGCAAAAGAAAGGCTTTAATAAGCAAGCATCACGTTAGTAATCCAATCCACGGATCAATCAAGCCTGAGGAGATCCTTGCCCAGTGGCATCACTAATATCCTTTCGGTCCTGAGGGGGGCACAGTCTTCTCAGCTATCCCCTGGCTGAACTCCAGGCAAAGAGAGACAGTAACCCTGTGGTTAAACAGGTGGTCCGCTCCTAGCAGCTCAGGCATTATGATGATAAATGGGAGGCGACAATGTTCAACGGAGGTAGGAGTGTTCTTGAGGGGAGGCTCAGCGACTTCATATTTGCAAAGTTGACTAATCACCTGTTCACTAGGATACCTGCTTCTGTGTTACCTAGGCGTTCCTGTATGGAAGTCCTTCCTCAACATAATTAAAATCTATTTGACCATTTGGAAACATTGACATTTTCATGTTCTTGCGGCACTATGTATTCATCAAGCGCCTATAGTTCCGGGTACTGATGTATATTTGTGTGTGTGTGTGTGTGTGTGTGCCGTATTTATGAATCACATATTATGCAACAAACCATTTAAATTGATTATCTTGGGATGCCTGGGTGGCTCAGTGGTTGAGTGTCTGCCTTCAGCTCAGGGCCTGATCCTGGGGTCCTGGGATCAAGTCCCGAATCCGGCTCCTACAAGGAGCCTGCTTCTCCCTCTGCCTGTGTGTCTCTGCCTCTCTCTCTCTGTGTCTCTCATGAATAAATACAATATTTAAAAAAAAATAAATACAATCTTTAAAATTTTTTAAAAATTAAAAAAAAAATCTTATTTAACCCTCACAACAGCCTTGGAAGGCAGGTGTCATCAGAGGATCAAACGGAAACCCTGCAAGTAGAGTGTCCTTCCAAGGCCACACAGACAAGTGGTGGGGTGGACACCAGACCCCACCTCTAAAGTGAAGCAAGGGTCTGATCTGTAGATCTTCCCATCATCCCATCTTTAAGCACAAAGGAGGGGCTCAGCAAATACCTGTTGGATGGACAGATGTGCCACATGGTGTCAAAGTTTTTTTACCTGTCCCTGCCTACAAATGCCCCACTGAAAGTGCAGAATGTCTCTGTACTCCAGGGCTAAGATGGTCTTCACCGACTGCAAGCAGTAGTTAAAGACGTACAGCAGGGAGAGTGTTTTATTAAGGCCACTTGGAGGCAAGAAAGCACCTGGTAAGGGGTAAGTTTTCATTCCTAACTCCTGAAGTCTTAGAGGCACTGGGTCTTCTTGCTGGGAGAGGTGACCACTCCTGGCCACTGTGGGTACTGGGTGTATGCAGGCCCAGAGACTAGTTCCACGGGGCCACAGTATCCTCATTTCCCACACAAGACAGAAAACACTCTTGATTCCCTTCTACCTTTCAGAAACCTCTTCACAAACATCTGTAAAATCACAGCTACTCTGTGAATGAAGCCCTCTAGAAGGGCTGAAACTAAATGATGTTTTCCTTTGTTATATTCATGGGTATTATTTAGTGAGCACAGAAACCAAGCTGATCTGAATTAAAATTCCAGCTTCAAAGAAAACAAGCTGTGTGGCCTTGGGCAAGGCACTTAACTTCTCTGAGCTTCAGTTCCTTTAAATGTAAAATCGCCTTATGTTGATTGTCTGACACAATTATTATAAAGGTGATCACATAATATAACTGAGAGACCTGGCAGCAATTTGCAAGTGACTGGATTCAGGCCAACTGCCAGCTTGGTGACTTGGAGAGAGCTTATTTACTTCTCTCATCTGTAACAATGGCAATAATAATACTGTTAAATGAGAGAGAATATGTCCAAAATGTAGCCTCTTGTGCTACACCCACATCACCAAACTAAGACCTAATACCTAACTTAAATACACTTTCACCCTCTCCAGGGAGTGGAACCTTAGACCAGTCAACCTGGAATTACCTGGTCAGCACTACTGAGGCTCCCTGTCTGGTAGACCCGTGCCACCCCCCACAGGAAGGGGACCACAAGCGGTCCCCTCTTTCCCAGTAACTCCTGCTGCCTTCTGCCTATAAAGGCCTTTCATCTCCTACAGCTCTCTAGAGCTCCGTTCTACTTGCTGGATGGGAGGCTGCCCGATTCATGAATCATTGAATAAAGCCAATAGGATCTCTAACAATTATTCAGTTTAGTTTTGTTAAGAAAGTCGTCAAGTTTTTTTTTCATCTCTCCTTAGTTCTGACCTCTTTATTGTGACGGGTTTTTTTTTTTTTTAATTTATTCATGAGAGATGCAGAGAGAGAGAGAGAGAGAGAGAGAGAGAGGCAGAGACACAGGCAGAGGGAGAAGCAGGCTCCATGCAGGCTGACGTGGGACTCGATCCTGGGACTCCAGGACCACACCCTGGGCTACCCAGGGATCCCCTCGAGATGGCTTTCCACTTACTGACATAAGATAATTGAAATAGTTCTGGCAACACATTCAGGGTTGTCATCTCCCACAGAGAGAAAGGGGAGCATCCCTTCCTTATCTCCATTTTTTAGAAACAAGAAACCCCTTCTGCTAACTCCTGGGACACTGGCCACACTTCTTATTGTCCTCTTTCCTCACCCAGGTTCCAATCACAGGTCAAAAGAATGGGACACCCTTGGTTGATCTAGAACAGGCAAAATTTAATTAGGGCCACCTTTTTTTGAATGAAGTCTGGTTTTGCCACCAAAAAAGAAGTGGGGCATCAACACAGGGGAGGAATGCACGTGATTCTTACACCCTGTTTTTCAGGGGATATTGGGGGAATTCTGGACATACAGGCCAAGGCCTTGGTCATTCCCCACGTGACCTTCACCTGGGGAAAAAAGTTATGCTTGAAACTTAAAAGTTATATTGTTGTCAAGGGGATATAGTTCTACAAAGCTTGGGCCATTCCTTCTCTAAAGGTAACAAAGGCAAGGGGGCTTTCATAAATATCAGTATGAGATTGCAGAAGGCAAGCTGACCTCTGCAATAAAGGTACTTTGGCCTGAATCACAATTCTAGCACCTAACGGTGGGTTTGTTGGCCAAAGCAAGTATCTCTTAGAATATCAGATCCCTTACCTGTAAAAAATGGGTAATACCTGCCTTCTGAGGTTGTTGCAAGGATTCGGATAATGTAATATGGAAGTATTTTGTAAACTGTAAAGCTCAATTCTGTGTATTTGAAAGGTATGATTATCTAATGAACCAGTCCGTTTTACCTCTGCATGTCACACTTCTCCAGCCGTTTAAGTCTTGTTTTCCTGCTGGCTCACCAAAGTAGCTTCCTGCTGTCTCATTACCACCTCATGTTTAACATGGCAAAGATCAAGATTTTAATTTTTTACCGGAACACACTCTTCTCTTTTCAACTCTGCGGTCCCCGTGGGGAATATTACTCCAATGCCAATCACACAGGCCCGAGTCTGAGCCTGTTTTAGAACCTGCTCTTTCAATCCCTCCCTGTACAACCATGAGTTCATTAAATCTTGCCACTTCCTACACAGCTTCTCTAATTTCCAGCCTTGTGCCCCCCTAAAAAACAAGTATCTAGTTCAGATTCCTGTCATTTAACACATAAACCTTCTGCAACCTTTTCATTAGCTTTGCTTCTTCAACTTTATGTGCAATCTCCCTAGACAAAATTTAAAAATGAGAGAATTCCTCCAATATGACATCTCTTCCCACATGCTCTACAAACCTGAAGTTTCCCAACAGTGTAGAATGCTACTAAATGGAGAAGTCTGTTGTCCCCATTGGACAGTTGGGAAGCAGCATCATTCTGCAAACCTGAGTCAGGGACTTCTTTGAGAACTTCCTTCTCCTTTCTATTTTATGTTAGGGAGGATGAGTAGGAGAGGACCTGATAAATCTCTGAGGAACCATAGAACTTCCGGGGCAAATATGAACATTTTCCCTGTTTTTTTAGCCCCACGCCTCTCATATTTCCATCGTTTAGGATCATCTGGACTATCAAGCAGATGATAGTTTCCTAAGTGATAATATTGGTTTGAGCCTTCATTTTTGCAAATTAATCCCCAAACTTTTGACAAATTGAGAACCTAAATGCAGTGCTTTCCTCACAAATTTTCACCAGGACACATTATTTCAATCGCTCTTTCAATAAAATCAAGTGTAGATATTTTTGTCAAAATGACCACACACACACACACACAAAACACAATGACCACACAAATGTGGGTATAACATATTTCATTCCTCTTTTGTTAAGCGAAGTACAACTCTGAAGGCAGGTTTCCATCTTGTTACTTCTCATCTTCCTGAATATACTTTCGTGAATATGTATGCCAAGCTAAGAATGAATATATATATGTATGTATATATACACACATATATATTCTTATGGATTTATGTATATAGTCTCTGATCCATTCTCATGGATTTTTAGAAACTTAGAATTTTATAACCTTTCCAGGGATGACTGTCATCATTTTTCCCTCAGCTTGTAATATAAAATTTGTGTCCCAGGAGAACCTGATTTTTCTTTCTTCATTCCTAACTCTTTGTCTCTCTCTGTTTTATTAATATCCTCTTAGTAAATGTTAACGAATCTAGAACTGTGAGCACAGATAAATGCTGTCATGGGGGAACCAATGAACTATGGATTGCTGAAAAACTGCCTAAAATAAATGGTTGCACTTCTCTCAGGGGACTTTAGGAAAAGCATTTCACCCCAAGAAAGTGCTTATACATTAGAAGTGTCCTTACAGAGGCCAAAGTTTCCAAACACCTCATTTTATTTAATAAACAGATTGTCTCTATTCACACTTGCTAAGATAATAACTAAACTGCATAAAGAAAAAAGAACAGAAAGAAATTATATTCCATGTATTGTCCAAGTGACTTTTGATGAAGTTTAAATAATAGCTGATGGGTATTTATACGAATTCCATTGTTAAATCTAATAATGTGCCAATTCTATATTGTATAGATTCACTTGTATTAAATGTAAACAGTGCCTGTGAGTGATGTGAATGCATTAGCATGGTGTAAATGATATTCATTATATATGAACTGCCAGCTCTGCTCTAGGACCCTTATGATAATGAGATGTTGCTTTTCCTGAAGCTTTCCCAGTGAGTAACCATTTTTAATAAATAAAATAAAATATGGATCCCTAGAAGACTTCATAGTTCTTTCATTGAGAGAATTTTTTTTTTTTTAAGAAAAGCATGTACCTCAAAAGTAGAGTCCATCATACTACTTAAGCTAGAAGCTATTTCTGTCCTGTTCTTTGGAGATTTTTTTCATTATAGCTGCCCATCATGGTCCTTTTAATGGACAAAGTTGGAAACTGAATAGCTAGATTACATTGTTGCGATTTCTCAGCTGTTGGATTTCCCTTGTTGGTTTGAAAGGGAAAAAAAAAGATTTATTTCATTTTGAAATGTATAAATGATGCCAAATTCCTATTTGAAGTTGTTAGACTATGATTACCAGTAGAACTATAACCTTACTTATGCAAATCACTAGAGTTCATGGTAAGTCTGACATTTACAGAATTAATGAACTAAATAATTAAGTGACCTAGTAAGTGAATTGGTAAACCAGAACTATTAATCTTTTAATGAATTCTTTACTATCACTTAAATAATAAATTTTTTGCATAATTTTAAAGGATTACAGTAAAGAAACATTAGAATAGGAAACCCATTATGTGAAGGAACGTTACTTTTATAAATCCGTCATTATGTCTCTTTTTATTGAATTCATTTCTATTCAGGTTTAGAAAAGTGGCAATTCCTATATTGGTGACTAACAGTCCCCGACTTCGAAGTTTTTTTTTTTCCCCCTCACTGAGACAGAGAGAGGGCTTAGGATCATTTACTGCTTCAAAAAACCAGAGCCTAAAATGAGTAATTAGCATACAACTATAATTTCAGAAATCCCCTATTTGATGGTGTGCATCACATGTGTTTCAGAATTTTTAAGCTCTTGTAGGTTAACTAGCACATAAAATAAGGCCTTTGCACTGGTTGTCTTCCAAAAGCATTTCTCCTCCACAAATGACTATCTTTACCTTTCTCTTCAAATACCTTTTTTAAAAAAGACCACAGCTACTAAAATAACTGAACTGGACTAAACACAGCCAAAATTTAGAACATTGAAATGTCCAAGGTTGTATCAGTCAATAATGAGAAAGAAATAATTTTCAGAAAGCTGAAAAGGGAGTGCCCTCAATAGGATCAGGGATTACTGAATGATAAGTATTCAGTAACTTCCACTAGAAGGAAAAAAAAATCAAATGCTTAAATGAGAAGATAGCAAAAGTGACAGCTACAATGTTTTTTTTCCAACCCCGGTTAAAGAAAAGGCTGGCGATCACTTAAAACAAGCAATAAATGTTTACTGAACAACTATCATGTACTATCCCAGGCCCAATGGGACATACAGAAGGAAAAGAAGATGCAATCTACAAGCCTGAAGAGTTTATAACTGAGTGAAGAGATTCAACTAATATACACAAACTCATATCAAGCTACATAGGATAATTAATAAAGCCTCCACTACTGCATTATTAATAAATATGTATGTGCCATATATATTAAGGCAGAGCTTAAGATAGAGCTGCAAGAAATTAAAGGAAATTCCCAGGGTGTTAAGAAGGAGAATTTCTAACCAGAGTCATGACTGAAGGCTGACTCAATGGCTACTTTTGAGAACTTGCCAGTTTTGATCATCAAGAGCCTCATAAGGATAGAACAGTGCCTTGGACCTTCACAAAGAGCACAGAGTTGGACCAAGACCCACACATAGAGTTGGGATCTTCAAAGGGCTAGTCAGTCAATGCAACTATAGATTAAGAAAAAAAAATCCTTCCACTGGCAAATGAAGGTGGTGATGAGGCCCAAGTCTTGGGTAAAGTGTCTCCTGAGAATTTGTAAATCTAGGACCACCTTTATTAAGATTTGGGGATCAAATTTATACTTTTTTCCAAGTTTGGTAAATCCTATGCCAAGAAATAAGATAAATTATTCCAAGATTGACAGCATTCTAGTACATTCAGCAGAAGCAATACAAATTCTCCTGTGAGAGACTTATTTCCCTTTAATCCAGGTCCTGAAAGAGCCCCAGAAATAAGATTCTGCTGGGTTTGACTCATGATGGAAAATTACAAAACATAAAGAAATAAAGTTCTTTAAATGTCATGAAACTTGAGCCAGAGAAGATTTATTTAGCAGAAAAGATGAGGTCTCAAGGTGGAAAGATCACATGATCTTAGTCCTGAAATGGTGAGGAAAACAAGAACAGCAGAGAATAAATGATAGAGAAGCCTGTCCTTTTGTTTAGCTTGTGGCAGACTTTGCATTTTAAAAGAAGTTACTCCATTTGCAGATGACATGATACTCTATGTGGAAAACCTGAAAGACTCCACCAAAAAATTGCTAAAACTATACATGAATTCAGCAAATTCACATGATATAAAATCAACATACAGAAATCTGTTGCATTTCTACACACCAAAAATGAAGCAGCAGAAAAAGAAATAAGGAATCAATCTCATTCACAATCATAACCCAAATAGTAAGATACCCAGGAATAAACCTAACCAAAGAGGTAAAAGATCCGTGCTGTGAAAACTCCAGAACACTTAGGAAAGAAATTAAAGAGGACACAAAGCAGTGGAAAAATATTCCATGCTCATGGATTGGAAGAACATATATTGTTAAGATGTCTATATTACCCAAAGCAATCTACACATTTAATGCAATCCCCATCCAAATACCACTATTATTTTTCACAGAGCTAGAACAAACAATTCTAAAATTTGTATGGAACCACTAAAGACTCCAAATAATCATTATTCCAGACTTCAAGCTATATTATAAAGCTGTAGTCATCAAGACAGTGTGGTACTGGCACAAAAACAGAGACATAGATCAATGGAACAGAACAGAAAACCCAGAAATGGACCTACAAGTCTATGGTCAACTAAGCTTCAACAAAGCAGGAAAGAATATCCAATGGTAAAAAGACAGTCTCTAAAACAAATGGTGCTGGGAAAACTAGACAGCTACATGTAGAAGAATAAAATTGGACCACTTTCTTACACCAGACACAAAAATATATCCAAAATGGATGAAAGACCTAAATGTGATACAAGAATCCATTAAAATCCTAGAGGGGAAGAAAGGCAGCAACCTCTTTGACCTTGGCCAGAGTAATTCTTATTGACATGTCACCACGGGCAAGGGAAACAAAAGAAAAATGAAGTATTGGGACTTTATCAAGGAAAAAATGCCTCTGCACAGCAAAGGAAACAATCAACAAAACTAAAAGGCAGCCCATTATGGAATGGGAGAAGATATTTGCAAATGATATATCTGATAAAAGTTTAGTATCCAAAATCTATAAGGAACTTATCAAACTCAGCACCCAAAAAACAAATAATTCTGTTAAGAAATGGTCAGAAGACATGAATGGGCATTTTTCCAAAGACACATAGATGGCTAACTGACACTTGAAATGATGCTCAACATCACTCATCACCAGGGAAATACAGATCAAAACCACAATGAAATACCACTTCAGACCTGTCAGAATGGCTAAATTAACAACACAGGAAACAACAGATGTTGGCGAGGATGCAGAGGGGAAACCTCTTGCCCTGTTGGGGGGAATGCAAACTGGTGCAGCCACTCTGGAATACAGTATAGAGAAGCTCCTCAAAAAGTTAAAAATAGAACTACCCTAAGACCCAGCAATCGCAATACTAGGTATTTATCCAAAGCATACAAAAATACAGATCTGAAGGGGTATGTGCACCCCGATGTTTATAGCAGCATTATCAACAATAGCAAACTATGGAGAGAACCCAAATGTTCATCAACTGATGAATGGATAAAGAAGATGTGTGGGGGGGGTGTGTGTGTGTTTGTGTGTGTGTGTATACACACATATATATACATATAATGGAATATTAGTCATCAAAAAGTATGAAATCTTGACATTTGCAAAGACATGGATGGAGCTAGAGTGTATTGTGCTAAGTGAAACAAGTCAGCCAGAAAAGACAAATACCATATGACTTCACTCATACGTAGAATTTGCAAAACAAAACAGATGAACATATGGAAAGGAAAAAAGAGAGGGGAGAGGCAGCAAACCATAAGGGACTCTTAATGGTAGAGAATAAACTGAGGGTTGATGGAAGGAAGTGGATAAGGGATGGGCTACATGGGTGATGGGGATTAGGCAGGACACTTGTTATGATAAGCACTGTTTGTAAGTGATGAATCACTAAATTCTACTTCTGTAATTAATTTTGCTATATTTTAATTAACTATAATTTAAATAAAAATTTGAAAAAAAAAAGTTACTCCCGCAAATCAGTGAAAAAAGACTCAGACCAAGGGGCATGTCAAAAATAAATAGCCTTATTTCACTTGACCAACTGATATGCTCATATCAAAGAAATGACTGTTGATCTGGTAGGTGGATTAAAAAAAACAGATTTTGATAAAATTATTTTCCTCTGGCTACTTTTAAAACACCCCACTTGGGCAGCCCCAGTGGCTCAGTGGTTTAGTGCCACCTTCAGCCCAGGGTGGGATCCTGGAGACCTGGGATTGAGTCCCATGTCGAGCTCCCTGCATGGAGCCTGCTTCTCCCTCTGCCTGTGTCTCTGCCTCTCTCTCTCTCTCTCTAGGTCTCTCATGAATAAATAAACTCTTTAAAAAAATAAAATAAAATAAAACACCCCACTTGGTTTGTTTTTTTTTTTTTTAATTTTTTTTTTTTTTTATGATAGTCACAGAGAGAGAGAGAGAGAGAGAGGCAGAGACACAGGCGGAGGAAGAAGCAGGCTCCATGCACCAGGAGCCCGATGTGGGATTCGATCCCGGGTCTCCAGGATCGCGCCTTGGGCCAAAGGCAGGCGCCAAACTGCTGCGCCACCCAGGGATCCCACCCCACTTGGTTTGAATGCTTTTGTTACCTTTTGAGTTTGCTACTCACTGAGTCAGTTGTTGGTTGGACCAAAAGGTACACAAACAGCAAGAAAACCCTCTGTAAAGAAAATTAAGAGCCAGAAAAATGTATCTTCCTGAGGTCACAGTTCTTGAGCTTAACTATCTTCAAATTTTTTCACTTAACTACTCAACTTCCTCAGGCCAGGGTTTGGGATCATTAAATATGTTCTTGTCCTTTGGATTGCTGTTACTACTCCTGTGAAAGAGTGAGAGAGAAAGAAAATAACACCTCACCTTAGTGCTTTGCAGAGGGACACCATTTAATACATATTATCTTAACTAACTTGTCACACACTCTCTCTCAAGGCCTAAAGAAAAGCCAGGCCCTTTCATGCATGGAAGAAGAAGGTACACACAACAAGATCAAGCAAGGCAGCTGAGAGCCTGCCAGGAGCAATGGCCCCAACTGGATCCTGTCCTGCTGTGAGTAGCATGAACTAGATGGTCCTTAAAGCTTTGTGAAATTCAAAGGGTCTTTTCTAGAATATGGCAAACTATTTATTCCACAGAATACAACCTACCAGGTATCATACAAAAAAGTCAACACATGCTCTACTGTTACACTCAAGTTTGGTGAAAGAACCTATGTCCGTCCAACACAGCTTCAGGGTAGGTAGGCTTCAGAGTGCGGAACTTCAACTTTGCAAACCATCCTGTGATCTCACGTTTTCCCATAAAGTACTTTCTTCCCAACAATATTTAACTCAAATCAGGAAACTTCTCAAATAGACTCTCAGTTTCCCTTTATTTAGTCATTTAGTTGAAATTCACTGAGAAATTAAAATTAGCATTTTTAAGTTACGGATGTCCCTGTAGCCATAGATATCTTCATACTTCATAAAAGTCTGACTCAAACTTTACAGGGGATACAATCCAGTTGTTTTTCATGATTATTGTGCCAGTAGGCATGAAGGTCACCTGACAGAGTACACGTTGCCATGCAAAGAGCCAGGCAAGGACTACCAGCAGGTGAGGGAAGACATCTGATCACTTCTCACCAATGACAATAAATATTTTTCATTTCACTGAATCAGTATTGAGCAGGCATCACGGGAAGAGCTGTGCAGAAATATTAACATCAGGAAGTCTACAAACTTGAGAATAACTCCCTTTAGAAAAATCATCAATCTCATATTTAAAATGCATGCTTTGTCAAAATAGTGGAACTTGGAAGTAATCAAACAGACTAAGTATGTTTGCACAAGTGTGTATGCATGCTTAACAGATGTTTACACCTTCAACTATTTTAACAGAACCAGGAGAAGGAAAAAAATTTGTCAAGTGATTCTGAAGATTTAATTTTTAAGCCCTCATTTTGGATGGCTTTTTTAAAAAGCTGAACTACCTACCCTGAAGTTCAAATCTGTCATTGTCTACGTGTGATGTCATAAACACAATGTTGTTTATTATGTTCTTTTTCTCCCCCCACTGCTTACGATGTTCTGAGACCTGGCCCGTAATTGCAGATATACCAACAAAAGGAAGAACAAAAAGGAGAAACTCAAGACCAGTCCTGTGAAAAGAATCCTCGGCATAAGGCCACATCTTTCGTGGGCACTACATTGGACCCCAGTCTAGGAACTGTCTGTGTGATTAATTCCCAACTCTGCTGCTGAATCGATCATGCAGTGATCTGCATTGATTATTAAGGTGACTGAAATAACCGAATCCGACGTGGCTTACCACTGCAAATTAGCTAATTCATCAAGACATAAAGATTTCAGGAGAAATATTAGTGATTGTCACATATCACCAGGAAAGGCATTAGCCTGTACTTATCAAATCTGCTAGGCCTGTTCTTACTGACATATACTGTGTTTCAAAAATAAACACATTTTACCTTGGAACTTGAACTTGGAAGTGATGTCCTTCACAATAGTAAAGATGTGTATTTAATCCTGAATCACTTAGGTGTAAACCAAAAAGTTGGCCTTTTTGGCAGCTGAATGGTCCCTCAGAAAAATCACTAGCACGGTCTTCTCTTTTAATATGACCTGCTAGCTGGTTACCAGAAGGTTGCAACTTTTGGTCACTCTAAAACAAACCAAACTCTAATTGCAGTGGACATCCATAATTAATTTCCTGAGACTCTGAGCCTAATGTAAGTCAAAATTAACTTAGAAAGATCTGCTTGTACTTCCATCCATTTCTAAAAAAATCTTCTTCTAGTGCTTAATTGTACTTTTTAACTAGATAAATTAAAAATGATAATTTAGGGCAGCCCGGGTGGCTCAGCGGTTTAGCACCACCTTTAGTCCAGGGCGTGATCCTGGAGACCTGGGATTGAGTCCCGCGTCGGGCTCCCTGCATGGAGCCTGCTTCTCCCTCTGCCTGTGTCTTTGCCTCTCTCTCTCTCTCTCTCTCTCTGTCTCTCTCTCGAATAAATAAAATACTTTAAAAAATGATAATTTAGGGGTGCCTGGGTGGCATCTGCCTTAGGCTCAGGTCATGATCCCAGAGTCCTAAGATGGAGCCCTCCCTGTTCAGTGGGGAGCCTGCTTTTCCCTCTCCCTCAGCCTGCTGCTCCCCCTGCTTGTGCTCTCTCTCGCTCTCTGTCAAATAAATAAATAAAATCTTTTAAGAAAATAAATAAAAATGATAATTTAGATGTTAAAATAAAATTTGGTCCCAACATGATAATCAGAAAGCCAAGTTCTGAGCCTAAAAGAAAAACTGCTATGAAAAAAAAAGAGACAATGCAGATTTAAATGTTCCAACCCATTCTGTGCTACTTTATGATATGTAATGTGTCTGTAAATGTGTACATCTCTTTTTATTCTGATATGTAATTTAAAAAATAGGGTAAAAATGCTGGAAAACTATGATAATTTAACACATTCAAATGAACTAGAAGGCCACAAGGCCTTTCTAGCTGGTTGCTGGCAAATACAAACATTTGGGTTTTGAAGACACAAGTCCACCAGCAGGAGCACAATCCGAGCTAATGGACATGGGAATTCTTTTTCAAGGTCCTGGGCCCGTGGCCCACGACCTCCCCACTTTGTGAGGTATCTCTCTGTCTCCAATTATGCTGCCTCACACAAGTCTCAAAGTCTACCGTATGGAAATACTTACAGATAAATGAAAATTTTTGACATAGGGATAAATTAAGAGACTCCAATGAGCATTGTTTGGAGAGGAGCTACTGACACATGTTTTACTTGTTTTTGAAAAGCAAATATAGTATGATTCAAAATTATTTCCGACAGCAGCCAACTGCCAACTATTTAGATTGGCTCAATTCAGCATATGCTGGGACTCCCCATGCTGCTCGTGTCTTCAAAAAGCAGCTCTTCAGATTGGCAGTGAGGGAATATTTCCTTTGAACATTTAAGTAACATGTAAAGATAGGAAAAAAGATATAAATGCTAATAATTAAAAAGTAAATGAAAAATACCCAAAGCAGAATACTTGAAAAGGCATGGTGGATTTTTACATTCCCAGAAAGTGGCAGCCAGATGCATTAAGCTCCCTTCAACATACTCAGCTTTTGCTGATATTAACAGTGGGAAGTACATAATCGAGGGGAAATATCAGGAACACCCTAGTAAACATAAATTTGCACAATTAACAGAAAAAAAATTGCTTGATTATTCCAGAACATTTGCTTCACTCATCCATTTTAGGGTATAGGTCTAGATAGAGACTCAAAGAGAAGAAAGCACGAGGGGAATGGGACACAAGTGGGGAGCAGGATGGAGGCCGTCAACATTACTTTTTTTTTTAAAGGGTATATTAGAATTTAGATTAATTTTATCTAATTCATTTATTAATTATTTTATCAATGATTTTATCAATCATTTTATCAATTATTATGATTTAACACTTGAGCTTTGAATGGGGACAGCAGGATAACATAGATTATTCTAAAGATAATGAAGAATAGAAACAAATAGGCTTCAAAGAAGACAAAGAAACAAATAGTCTTCTGTAATTATCTCTTAAGACCATAAATTTGAAATGCTACAGTTTCTGCTTGTTCGTTTACCGGTAACAATGATAAAATGAGTATCTTCCCTCAGCATTTTTATATACTAAATATGTTTTATTTGATTCCATGGTTGAAAATGTTCTGATTTAGTAATATGTCTAATCCTTAAACCAAAATCTATACATAATCTGCTCTAAAATAATAAAACCAAATTAAGAACTGAAATGTTTAACCTTCAAAACTTCACTGAGCATGATGCCTGTGTGAGATAAGTTTGATTTATGAGCTTGCTGCCTGGTTATGTCAGAGATCCTTGCTTGGGAGGTTTTGGGACAGTTTCTTCTCTAGTCAGCTTCCAGAGTGTTTCTGAACAACCATTCCTATCAATGGAGAACCTTCACTGTGAGCTCCCTCACGGGTTTAATTACCTTTAAAAGTCAGCAAGACAACATATGAATGTTCACTTCTTATTAAATGACTCTCCAGATATAAGGCTTTTAATCTTTTTAGAAGGAGGCCGACTCCATCGCCATCAAGAATTCTTATTCAGGTGTAGGCATGACCTGCATAAAAATTTCCCTTTGCCCTTTTGGCTACCCAATAAATATCCTAAGGATGGAAGGAAGGATAAATTAGGAAAAATCAAATCTAAAATGACTGAAAAGCCCTACTGCTGTAAATAATGAGAAAAAAGAGATGTACGGAGAGGCCAACCAGTGAAGCTGTGAAGGTCAGAATCCAAGAAACACTTTCGAGATCATCGAAAACCATCTTAAACAGAAGGCTCATTGCTCAGTGGGTGTTCTGATTCAAGTCATGAGGCTTCCATTCATTCATCCTTTTATTCTAGAAAAATGCTTCTACCTTTTACCAAGTACTAGATTCTGTCTATATAAAATAAATAAGAGCCTGGAGGCAAAGATAACTTGTGAGTTTAAGGACAAAGAGATAATGAGACAAGGGGGGAAGGCTGGTGGCAAGAGAGGGATACAGGGGCATAAGGAAGCAGAGGGGGAGCATCTAATCCAGCTTATAGATGAGGGGGTCAGGGCTCGGACAGGCTGCTGGAGAGATGACTGGTAGCTGAGTGGAATTAACCAGGCAGGAGAACAGAGGAAAACCATTCGTGTATTCGGAGGAAGGTGAAGAGGAGAATGAGTGTGCAAACATTTCCCTGTTGCTGGGATGTAATATGTCTGTCAGTGGCCAGGGAAACCTGTTTCCTGAAAGCACTGGAAAGCCATTTTCACAAGGAAATAAGGCCTGCAGCATTTGTTTTAGAAAAAGACCTGGCTGCTGTGGAAAGGATGAATTTGAAGCAAAGATCAAAATCCTGGCATGAATGGAATGAACAGCATGCATTCCAGAGCCAACGGAGCCCTGAACTGGACGGCTGGGGGTTGAGATGCTGAGGAGGTGGAAGGCTGGGCTGCATCTCAGGGAGCTAAGGACCGGTTAGGTGAGGGCTGTCAGAAAGCTTTGATGATGACCCCCGCCCCCTGCCCATCTTTGCTAGGGTCTGGAAGGACGATCTTTCACACCCTTGCGCACTGACTGCACTTCACTCACTCACAGGCACCTTGTCGTTGAAACCACATTCAGTCCCTTTCTAATATCTCACCCCCAAATCTTGGACCTGGAGCTCTCTCCTTTCCACCCAGAAGGCCACAGCCCTTCCTGAACACAACTCTGTCTTGACAGGAAAATGTCCTTACTTCTCCCTAGAATAATTCCAAATCTCATCCTCTGAGACAATTTCCTCACATCCCCCTTCTCCTCACCCTTGAGGACTTCTTTTTTATAAAAGATTTCTTGCTCTGGACAATTCTCCTTTCCAAATTTCCAGTGTTGCTGTCATTTCTCAATTAAGCATGTCTCTCCCATGGGAGTTATAGCTGGAGCTACGTAAGTTAGCCTGGCTTCAAGGCTGTATTCCCCTCCCTGCACTGCTCTTTTGAGGAAGATCCATAACCAGAAGGTGGAGTCATACCTGAGAAATAGCAGCCCCAACAAATCACAAGACCTACTGATACCACAACACTCCTCAACTTGATTCTTGGTCCAAAATTTCTTAGAGTCCTAGAGAAATCAAAAGAAACTTGTAATATCTGAGATTTAGGACAAATTACACAGTGCCAGGTATTATGATAAATGCATCAAATATTTTATTTAACCCTGTAATAATTCTGTGAGATATGAGGCTTAGAAAGTTTCATCACCTTGCCCTAAGTCATGCAGAATCACTTAATTTACAGTGTTTCTTCATCTCCTATAATAATCTTTTTTTCTTTCTCTTGAGAAAACCTCATCCAATATATTCATTTCTTCTACCAACCCATACAGATTTTGGGTGTATTTACATAGCCATTAGTTAAGTGAAATATAATTCAAAAGTTTTGTTGCCTTTTTGCTCATTCATTCAATGACAAATGTAGTATACTTGCTACTGTGCTAGTCAGTAGAATTCAAAGATGAATAACAACACCTGCAGTAAAGGAACTTTCAGCTTCCCATTGTGGATGAAGACGGGCCCACAAGCATAACAAACCACAATTTCCAAACCTCAGCAATAAATGGGAAGACTTCTATACATGACATTGAATAGAATCTTGATAATGGACAGATTAGTTGAGTCACTTTCCTCTGCCTTCTCAAGCATATGCCTTCCCATATACCTTGTCTCTTTATTCACTCTCTAGCTTTGCCAAAATATCCAGTCAATCTGGCCATACTGGCGGCTTAACATTCAGTTGAGAGCTGACAGCCAAGGAGTTTGTCTAGCTA
Organism: Vulpes lagopus; assembly: GCF_018345385.1. NCBI lineage: Eukaryota > Metazoa > Chordata > Mammalia > Carnivora > Canidae > Vulpes > Vulpes lagopus. Next base: position 53,791,729 of record NC_054836.1, on the reverse strand, counting down.
TTTGACTTAACTGAGCAAACCTGACTCTTAAGAAAATATCCAAGAGCCCAAGGGAATCTCCAGCAGAGTCCAATTCCATTGGTTGCACATAGCCAGTACATGGAATTTCTACAAAGAATTATTATTCCCCCTGAGAGTTTGAAGCACCCTCTGTACATTTATTTTAGAGTAGAAGCCCGTTATCAGGGTCCTGGCTACGTTCTTTACAGAGCTATGACATATTGAAGGTCTTCCATAAATGCCATTATTTTTAATATTAATGGTATGAGCAATAATGAGAAATAGTCATGACTGTACATGCTGCCTAAGGAGAAGAAACTATGCTGAATATCCAAGAAAGTAATTATAAGAGTGTAGTTTACTTTAAATGAATTTATTCATGTTGTCATGTATTTGCTTTGCTTGTGTTTGCACACTGCAGCAGGCTATAGTCCCAAAGTCCAATACTAATAATAAAAAAAAAAATACAACTCAGCCTTTGACTGATCTGCAGATAAGGTGAGGGAAATGTCTAGGAGAATCAGAGATGGGCAATTAGCAGAGAGAAAATCAAAATCGTTCCTAGGCCAGGAAACGTGCCCGGTAGACAGCCACATTTACACAGCTTCACTCCATCTCCATCTGCAGAGACACTGCTTCGTGGCTCAGAGAATGCTCCAATTCCAAGTGTTTCAGGCTTAACTAAAAGACCTACCACGCTGTCCTAGGCACTGGAAATCCCCTGCTTTCATAACCCTGCACAGAGCACTGACTCTCCTCTTTCAAAGGAGGCATTACGTCGCAGGAAATTAAGAGTGAAAGAAGATGGGAGGGGAGGTGGTGCCTGGGTGGCTTCATTGGTTAAGCGACTGACTCTTGGTTTTGGCTCAGGTTGTGATCTCTCAAGTCTTGAGATCTCTCTCTCTCTACCCCCCCCCCCATAAATAAATAAATCTTAAAAAAAAAAAAAAGAGCGAAGAAAAATGGGATAACAGTTGCCAAAATATGTTCAGATGTTTTTCTGAAATGAATAAAGACACTGCTAGCTGCATGAGCATTATCAATTTCCCCCATTCCTTCTTTACTCACAGAACATAGGTGGGTATTGAGAGAAAGAAGGGCAGAAATGCACTGAGTTAAAATACTGCATTGGTTTCCCTCGCTCCTAGGGGTGGCTACAACGACATAATTACGACTGGTGTTTCCACGTCAGAAAACATTTGTTAAGGAGTTCTGGGAGAATTTTGGCTTTACCAATACAAAATCTTTCTCCTTCTTACTTTTTCTTCCTGCCTGGAATACAGAAATGAAGCTGAAGATGTAGCAGCCTTCTAGTGACCATGAGGCAACAAACACAAGAATGAAAGCTGTATGCTAAAGAAAGGGGAGCAGGAAGATGGGATACTGGGTGTTGATGACATGTGACTTATTGCTAAGGGAGAAAAAGAAATCCCTCTTTGGTGAAGCCAATGTTATTCAGTTTCTATCACATTTAGCTGAATCCTAGATGGTGGACAGAAAAAAAACAAAAATGAAAACAGAAAGACAAAACACATCTGTATATTCACAGTGAAACTGTCTCTTGCATCTCTATTATGTGTGGCTCAAATAAGGCTTAGGAATATTTTGACTGTGCTCCCTGAATGGGTGTGTGTGTGTGTGTGTGTGTGTGTGTGTGTGTGTGTTGTCATTGTTGTTCTCTATCTTCAACTCAGGGTAGAGAAGCCACATGTGGCCACATAAACAGCACACTGTGCTTTAGTTGAGAAATCGAACACATAGATCTTAACCTGCCCAAACCCAGGAGTGGTCCGTCAAACTCTGGCCAGATGGGGAGCGAAGCCTGAAGAAGTGAACGTACCTCTTCACTACAGCAACTGGGGCTCCTCTGCTCTCCCTTAGGGAATAATTAGTCACTCCATAATGTGAGCAAGGTTGTGTCCTCCCCTGGCAGCTGAGCAGGATTGGAGGGAAAGCAACCTCTCTTCTGAGTCCTCGGGGGCAGGGTGAGGAGGGGTTGCAAGGGCCCTCCTCAACGTGCTCTGCTGAAGTAGTTCTTACAAAAGCAACTCCCTGATTCCTGTCACCCTAAGCATCCTTAATAAAAAGCTTGAACGAAAGCAAGAGGCCTGCAGAGAGGTGGACATAAAGGCTTCAATGATGGCATCGGAAACGGACAAGGCACCCGTGTCTCTTTGGGGCCAAGCACAGCACACGGACAACCTCTGCCTGCAATCCAAGGGCAGCAGCCATTGACAGGTCAGCTGCAAGAGATCCAGGGTGGATATGTCAGAGAATTCGGCTCATTCCGTGCCAAGTGTCACTCCAATTTAAACACAACCTCATGCTCTTGTCTTCCTGCCAGCAGCAGGGTACAGCATGGTAACACTCCGAGGGAAGACTGTGCAGGCTCTCCAGGTGCTGCAGAGACCCGGCAGGGGCACATGGGCACGCAGGCTGCCCCGGGGCTCCAAGGAGGCTTCCCACCTCAGCCCTGGCTACGCTGGCCCCAGGGGAGAGGCCCACCCAAAAGCCGACTTGTCACCTTCTTAGAACATGGGGTCCTTTTAATCCGTCTTTTCTACCCCACTCTTATTAGGTTCTTAAGTACACAAAATATTTTACCACTCCCTGAATGACAGCAGCACAAGGGAGATGACAAATGGTAACTAACATGTGACTGGATAACAGGGCAGCATCAAGGACTAGTAGAGACTGCAGTGACCTGGAGAACCCTCTCCCCATCTACAGCTCACAGGCGCTACACAGCTCTGGCCCACGGCTACCATGCACGTCCCCCACTGCAAGAGACGCTGTTTCTTTCAAATAACTCCAGCAGTTTCTAAGGAAATCTCCACATTTTTAAACATAGTTTTGGTCAAAGCTGATCTGTGGGTTGGATCCAGCACATGGCCTGCCAATTGGAGATTTCACATTGAAAAAAGCCAAACACGTTAATCATTGTGATGAATGCCTATTACAGACAAAGTTTGTCTTTATATCTCAATCTGTTTACTCCTTTCCTGGTTCCCTGCATATCTTGAACTTCCAGGCTTACCTTTTGTCCTCTCTTCCCCCTCAACTTGGCTTTAATTAGTAGGGCTCAAGTGTTACCTGCCCCAGGATTATTTATACCTAAAAAGACTGCTGCAATTAAAAAGCAAAGCAAAACAAAACAAAACAAAAAAAGTCCTGGGGCACCTGGGTGGCTCAGGTGGTTAAGCGTCTGTCTGCCTTCGGCTCAGGTCATGATGAACGAGCCCCAACCCAGGCTCCTTGCTCTGCAGAGAGTCTGCTTCTCCTTCTCCCTCAGCCCTCCCCCTGCTCGTGCTCTCTCTCAATCAAATAAATAAAATCTTAAAAAAAAAAAAAAAAAGTCCTGCAAGACCCAAGCAAGGACTCTACAGGCAGTGCTTCAGAGGGATTTGGACAGGGTGGCTCAGTGCAGCACACCTCCTATCCCACAACATATCTTTAGCAACTCCTGCTGGGGCTTTATCACGTGAAGGTCACATATTCCCCACTGCATATCCAAATCCAGCCACAAATATTTATACACACCTGCAATAACTATGATTTCCCAAGCAGCAACATAAAAGATAAAATGACACCCCCAGAAGTGGCAGATAAGATTCAGTGAATATAAACTAGTTGACGTATTTTATGTTTGTTTCCTGGGTTGGGTTTCAGTTCAGTTTGTATCCACAGGAAATGTTATGATGGAAAATTTCACAACTGGCCCACAACTTACATTCCACCTTGGATCCAAGAACCAATTTCAGCAGATCAAATAGGAAATATAATACAGGAATTCTTTGGCTATATCTTCACGTAAAAATAATAATAATAAAACCTTATAGTCATATATTTCCTTAGAGTTTGCAAAGCACTTTCATATCCATAATCTCATTTGATCTAACAGGCTAGGAGAAGCACATAAAATAGTTTGTGAATATCAGCAAGTTCCTTCATTCAAATCATAGACAGAGGAATTATTTTAAAAATTACCTTTTAAAAAGTTGTCAGAAGCAATGCACCATTAATTATAGAAAGTGGCTCAATCTCCATAGGAGTTAAGTATATGGTTAAAAAAAAAAAAGCATCTCAAGTAAACAGACAATGTTAGTTTCAAAAATGTGTCCACAAAATCTTTGTTAGCTCTCCTTTCAAAAGAGGGAGCTTAACTCTCTTGTTTGTGAGTGAATGCTGGACTTGGTGATTCACTTCTAATGAATAAATAGAGCATTGCACAAGTGGTCAAATGTCACCTGTAAGATTATGCTATAAAAAAAGAACCCTCCAATATCTGTCTCAGGTGCTCTTTTTTTTTGTCTTGAATCACTTACTCTGGGGAAGGCAATACCATATAATGAGGACGTTGAAGTATCCTAAGGAAAGGCTCACATGATGAGGAACACAGGCTTCCAGCTAACAGCTAGGGAGAAACTAAAGTCTGCCAAACAACCAGAGGAATAATCTTGAAGCTGGTCTTTGAGCCTCCAAATGACTGCATTCTTTGCCAATAGCTTTACTGTAACTTTATAGGAAACCCTGAGCCAGAACCACCCAGAGAAGTGACCACCCAGATGGGTCACTCTCATATTCCTGAACCTCAGAAACTTTGACATAATAAACATTTGTGTTTCAAACTGCTAACTTTTGGGCATTTTGTTCCATAGCAATAGATAATACATGGAGTAATAATTGATATTAGTACAACTGGGAACTCCTCTGGAAAAAAGATAAAACTTGAATCCATACTTTTTCCTGTTGACCAGGATACATTCTAAATAGATCAAAGATTTACATGGAAAATATAAAATTTTCTAAACTATTACCAAAGCCATGAGCTGATTCCTTTAAACCAATGTTTCTCCATGTCAGCACTTTTGATGTTTCAAGCTAGATAATTCCTTATTGGAGAATATTTTCTTGTGCATTACAGGACAGCTGGCAGCATCTCTGGCCCCTACCCCTGAGATACCTGGAAACCCTGCCTGTCCAGTTGTGACAATTAAAAATGTCTTCAGACATTACAGTTGGAGGAGGAAAGGGTCTCTCTGATCATGATAAAAAGACAACACAAGCTGGAGAAAAAAAAAATACTTGCAACTCATACCACAGGCAAAATGATTTTTAGGAAAAAAAAATATAAATGGCCCCTAAAGATAGGAAATGATACTCATTCTCATTCAAAATAAGAGAAATTCAAATCAAAACTAAACTGAGATACCTTTTTTAAAAACTTTCAAATTGGCAAAAAGAACCCAAGTCTGACAATACACTTTCTTTTCGTGCTGGGAAGACGAGAGACAGACTCTCATACATTCCTAGTGGGAGTACTGAATGGTTCAGCTCCCATGGAATGCGACTTAGTATTATCTTCCAAAATTAGAAATGTATTTAACCTTTGGCCCAGCCATTCTATTTCTAGGAATATATCTTATAGATATGCCTATTCTTACCTTGTACCATGATGATGGAATTGACGCTAGCATATGGCTGCCCAGTCAGACACTGCATTTCCCATCCTCCTCTGTAGCTAGTGGCAGCTCTATCACTAAATATTTGCCACTGGAATGTGACTAAATGAGACATTTGGCATTTCGTGGTCTGGGTCCTCACATGTTGGGCATGTACGTCTCCATGATCTCTCTTTTCCTTCCTGTGACATGAAATATGGATGCATCCATGATCCAGTTTCAATCATGCAGACCAAGACCTTGAGACAAGCCAGAGGAACGAGACAGAAGGAACTTAGACCTTTGTTATGGACAGTTTGTGTTCCCTCAAAATTCATAGGTTGAAATCCCAACCCCCAATATCACGGTACTATGAGGTGGGACTTTCAGGGGTGATTAGGTCATGTGGGTAGGGTCTTCATGAATGAAATTAGTGCTCTTATTTAAAAAGGGGGCCTCACAGAGATCCCTCATCCTCCTCTGCCATGTGAAGACACAGCATGAAGATTTCTAGCCATGAGCCAGGAAGTGGGTTCTTACTAGATGCTGAATCTGTGATACACTTATCTTGGACTTCTCACTCCAGAACTATAAGAAATAGATATGTCTGTTGGGGCACCTGGGTGGCTTAGTGGCTGAGCGTCTGCCTTTGGCTCAGGTTATGAGCCTGGGTTCCTGGGACTGAGTCCCACATCGGGCTTCCCGTGGAGTCTGCTTCTTCCTCTGCCTGTGTTTCTGCCTCTCTCTGTCTCTCATGAATGAGTAAGTAAAATCTTAAAAAAAGAAAAAAAAAAAAGAAATAGATGTTTGTTGTTAAAGCCACCCAGTCTACGGCAGTTTGTTATAGCAGTCCCAATGGACTGAGATACACCTGAATGATCACAAAGAATAGACCACCACCAAACTGAACTCTCCTTACACTACTCTCAAGGCTGCTGCATGAAGGAAATAACCTTAAGACATTGTATATCTGGATCTTTTCCTTAGGGTACCTTAACCTTTATGCTGCTATACCCTGGCCCACATAAGAAATGATTATGGAGAAGGTTATTTTCTTCAATGTTGTGAGACATTATAAAAGACTGGACACAGTCCATGTTTCCATTAGCAAAGGGCTGGTTATACAAGCTATGGCATATCCACAAGATGAAGTACCATGCAAGTATTTAAAAAGTGAAGAAGCCCTCTCCATATTCAAATCAGTGGACCTCCAGGCCATACTGTGAGGTGAAAAACACACAGTGCAAAGCATTGCTCTCCAATAAGAGTATACCTCTCTGATACTGGGCTCGGCCATGTGATATGCTATAGCCACTGAAATAATGTGATGCTTGTTATGTCTGAGCTTCCTGAAGCAGCGTGAATTTCCACCAGCTTCTTGCTCCAGCTCTCTAACATAAGAGGAGCAGGTTTCAGCAACTGCAACTGCTCCCTTGGCCTGGGTCCCAGAAAAAGAAGACCTCGGAAGCCAACCTGCAGATAGGCCAGGAACAGGGCTGCAGGTGGCACAGAGAAGCCTGTATACTCAGGTGAGGGAAAAAGGAAAGTATGCTCTGATAGTCCCTGAAGTCCAAAGTTTGTTTGTATTTACACAGGATAATTTGGTAAAAATATGATAAGCCATCTTTTATGTAAAAAAAAAGGGGGGAATTCATCAGAATACATATCATAATTGCATTTATTTCCATTAAAAAGCACTGGAGGGATGTAAAATAAACCAATGACATTTTTTTTATATCATTGTAATGACACCAGCCAAAGCTATTACAAACTCTTCACTGTATCTATTTCTAGTTTTTATTCTGTATTTTTAAATAAAAATGGAATCATATAGCACATACTATTTTGTAACCTTTCTCTTCCACTTAGTAGTCTATGAAGGCCACTTCCCAAATTCACAGTAAGCATTTTATTTTTTTATTTTGTTTTTTTTGTTTTTTTTGTTTTTTTTTTGTTTTTCACAGTAAGCATTTTAATACACAATGCCCAGATTACTGATTTGGTTTTATTCTCACATACTGTAGAAAGTCCCAGCAGAGGTCTGTGCAGAGTCACCAGGCATCTACAATATGGGGCCAATCTTCCAATGTCTGCAGGTCATCCTGTTAAACTAAGCCTGGCTCTGCTAGGATATGTGTGTGAGGGACCACGTGAGCTCTTGACTACAAAGCCAGATGAGCGCCAGAGGCCCATGCATAGTACTAGCGGTGGGAGAGGCAGGAGGGATTCTGGTCATGTTTTATATTTGGGCAGTATCTTCCTTCAAAGTATTGATAAGGCCACAGGCAAGTGTTTTCTTCAAGATGGTTTCTTTGTTACTGTAAGATCAGAAATTTTTATCCCAAGCCAAATTGGAAGTCACTGGAAAAAAAAAAATTTCACCAGAAGATTCTGAGAATATTTCTGCTTTCCCAAGAGAAGAGTATCTTAAGAAGGTATGCTAAGAACAGTAGGAAATTGGTTATTTGGATTGAAGGTTTTCTATCACTCAGCAAAGCACAAGGTCACGCAGCTGAAGGGCAGGGCTTCTGGTACCCCTGCCAGGGTGCTGGCATGAAATCACAATGCCTATGTCCCAACAGCATCTTACTGAACCGTAGTTTATAGCTTTACTGCTATAGCACAGATCACTTCTAATTTAACACATATCACCTTTGCACCAACAGCGAAAAGAAGGACATTGTGATAGCATGGATGTGTGTGTTTTAAATAATATAAACTAAAATCTACACGTAACATTCATTTGTTGGAATGCAGCACCGATGTACCCAATGGAGGGAATTACTGTCAGGGTGTGTTTCTTATTCCTCTAAAGATCCAGGGAATCGACTCAACTGGCCTGGAGGAGGGGGGTCCCTGCAGACTTTCCAGTGCTTTAGAAGCCCCAAGGCAGAATTTTCAATGCCAGAAGGTGATTTCGAGGGCTATATTAGCCCATAAGCATGCCCATGAGGACTAATGAGAACACTGTAAGATAAAAAAAAATATATTATAAAAGACAAGGTGAAGATGAAACAGATTCAGACTTCTCTGGCAGGTCTAAATAATTTAAAAGCACAAAGCACGGGCTTCTAGGACGGGTTAAGCACATCCAGCTGTGAATGAGAAGACCTATGTTTTATGAGTTTAACATTTTGGATGGTAACAAAGAAGGAGGGATTGCAAGCTATTCATGAAGAGCAGACAAGAGAATGCTGGATTCTTGCTCTTTACAGACAAAGGAGGCAATGACAGGAGGATGGCTGATAAAGCTAGAAATAGCTACTCAACTAAACAAAGAAGGGAAAGAAGGAAAAAGGACCTTTCCAAAGAGCCTTTACCACCATGCTCCACTGGAAGAGACGGTACAGCGAAGCAGCCTAACGCATATGTGCCTTACATCTGCTGCATTAGAGTGATACGTGGTATGCCACTGTGGGCACATGGTTTAACTATGAACATGGCATTAGTGAGAACTGTATAATTGGATTTTGTGGAGCCAAGATTTCCAGATTTAACTTTTGCTTTTTTATCTCAAGAGTATTCTAGGATATATGAAACTCAAGTGGAAATATTATGGAGTAAGGGTAACTGTAGTAGGAGGAGGTGGGATGCCACCATTGCTGACATCAGTTGTTAGGGCCAAATGCCCTGAAGGAGCAGAAAAGCAGCTGGGAAGGGATAAAGCAGGAGTAGAGACAGCTTCAACTCAGGCTGAGATCCCTGCCTTAGATGATAATGATGGAGAGGAGGGGAAAATGCTAATGACAAGAATGAGGAAGATACACATGACTTTCTCAGTTGCCCATCCAACAATTTCAGCACTATTTGCCCAGGATCGTAGATAATAGAGATCGCACTTTTAGGATTGTACCACTGGGGGATGGGGGGGGGGGGGGGAGCTGTGAAATGTGCTCCCAATGTGGGCCAAATTTATGACGTTAATCTTTGAATGCCCCATGTCCAATATCATCATGTCTGAATGGTTGCTCTGAACCTCTTCACCAGCACTGTCAGTTTTACATCAATGTATTTTAAAGTTGGCATCCTTAGTACCTGAGCTAGTTAATACTTGTAGTATGGTTTTTCTGTAGGGTAATCCTGTCTTGACAACCTTCTGAAGCTCATGGAAGGAGGCAATATCCCTACAAGTGTTTAGTATTTATGAACCCAGGGCCCTCTCTGGCTAAGAGTAATATTGACTCTATAATAAAGCCAAAAAGTGAAAACTCATTTTTCTTGAAGAAGACATGTCTCGTAAAGTTGTTACGAGTTATTGGCTGGTGTGGGGGCCATCAGAATGAAAACTTTGTAAAAGGGTGCTATTTCGCTGCCATATATTTTAATCACCTCCATCAATATTGTTGGCCAGATAATCTTACTATTTATTTTTTTGTCTGCATTATTATTATTATTATTACTAACTGAGCCATACTGAATGCATATATTGCTGATTATACTTTGGAGATAGAAATCTAATGATTTGACAATTGTATAGAAGCACTACCTTCTGAATTGTCAAACCATACTTAATTCATTAATGCTCCAATGTGACAGGAGCTATATGTGTTAATGCTACATAGAGTGTGAGATAAGAGCCAAACACCAAAGGAACTCATGAGTTCTTTGCCTCCTAGCCTGGAACTGGCCAAACCATGTTAAGAAACTACTTTTGTTGCAGAGACAGCTGTTATGGATGCTATTATTCAGTTTCAAGTACTACAGGCGCCATTATTAAAGCTGAATGTTGTGTATATTTTCCCAAGATATCAGAAAAATGTAACAGAATTGCTAAAAGATATGAAGACTCAAACTGGCGCTTTAAACGATCTCTCTCCTTCAATGATTGGCTAAATGCCTGGACTGGAAGAGGATTTCCAGTCAACTAACAAAGGTCTTTGTTTCGGGCTTCTTTTTCTCATAACAATATTGATCTTGTTCTGTTGTCTTTTCTGGTGTCTCCCTGCCTGTTGCTGAGGCTCTCTCTCACTGCCCTAACTCCCAGCCCACACAGGTTCCCTTCAACTCAAGGAGAGTCACGCATGCTGTCTACCTTGGATTCAGCTGCCTCTTCTTTTCGTAACTCCTATATAGAAATTCCCCAGCTGACTAGTGTTGACCCATCGGTGGGGACATCTCCAGTATACCCCTATTCAGCAGGAAGAAGTTATGGAAGATGACTTTCTACCCTCAGCAACCTTAAAGATTTAAGGGTCAAAACTGTTCAGCAGGGAGAACCATGAGAATAAAGGCAAGAAACACGTAGATGTAAATTAAATTTCCTTACAACTTGAAGCCCATTGATAAATACCTGAGAGAAGCAGACTGGGATACTCCACAACAAACGCCTGGCTGCCTTAATGTTGACATTTTGGTACAGACTAAAAAACAACCTTTGCTTGACAAGAGCCAGGCCTCCAGGATCCGTAAGTCTTCTTTAACATATGGAAATCCCATTAGAGACTTCTGTTATCTTTACTGCCCACCCCCCCCCCCAACTTGAAAGTATGTAATCAACCAGCTCCTCACAATCACAGTGCAACTCTTTCTACCCATGGTCCTGTCCCTATGCTATAATAAAAAGCACCTTTTGCACCGAAAAAAAAAAAAAAATTAAATAAAGGTCTGTACCCTGTTGTTCATTTTTTTTCAGGTCATATTCAATCAAATGCCAAAGTGTCCATTTTTCTCAGGTCATATTCAATCGAATGTAAATTATTTCCTTAAATATTTCTGATGGGAGGGGTTTCCTTTGGCCATTTCAGCTGGGACTCTTTCGGGGGTCACTTGTTTTCTGTTCGATCCTCTGTGTTCACTTGTTGTAAGCATTTGCTGCATCATTTCCTCCTGTGACATTTCCACTTTGCAATTCTTGTTCTTTTTGTATGAGCAGCTGCCAAGTTTTTGACTACTTAGCACCTGCCATCCATGGATCTCAACCACTTTTTTAAACTCTTAGTTTCACAGGACTTACTATATATTATACATTATTGTATAACAGTATACAATGTATGTAGAACAGTATACAATATACCATGTATATATTGTATACAATAATGCATATAATACACAATGTTTAATATATAAGTTCTATGAATATGTATACACACATATTATATATACACATAAATCTTTGTTGTAAAATAAGATAACATTTACCATTTTACCAATTTTTAAGTGTTCAGTTCAGCAGCATTAAGTACATGCACAATCTTGTGCGACTATCACCACTATTTACTTCCAGAACTTTTTCATCATCTCAAATAGAAACTCCACATCCATTAGACAATAGCTCCCCATTGCCCCCCTCCCTGCAGCCCCTGGAAACTCCTATTTTATTTTATTTTCAAACCACTTTTTGCATATTTACTTGACAGAAAGAGAAATCACTCCTCATTCATGGAAGAACTGGCAGCCACCACCGGGCACCAGGCCTGGAAAAGACTTAACACAGGGTCAATTGTCCTCAGACCCTGGCTTCCTTGTTCTGCTCCTCTCTCCGTGCCCCTCTACTCAGAAAAAAGCTGGGCCCCTGTGCTGCCCTCTGTCTGCCCTCAACCAAGAGAAGAATGTTCCATTCATACCCATGGTTCCTAAGCCAGCAACCTCTCCTCTGGGTCCTGCTCTACTGCTACTCAAGCTTCCATTTCTACTGACAGAAAAATGGGACGAAATAACTCACCTGCAGTGTGGACAGCTTACTATGTAAGCAAGTAAGAGCCTACCTGAAGCACATGGATTGTCCAGGGTGTTTGTGTTTTCAGGAAGAATGTTTGTTTATGAGCACCAAGCAAAGTGCTCTACCCTCAGGACATATACTAGGAGCTAAGAAAGTGCTTAGAGCCCTTCAAAGGAAGTGCAAATAAATCATTTCTGGGTCGGTATCCTTGGAGTGCTACTTCTGCCAGCAATACTGGTATATGGGGGAAGCTGTAGGTGTAGAATAGTAAAAAAAAATCTGTACCCCTGTTGTGGGCGGGGTGAGGGAGGAGTTCACAGGTATCCTTTGAAACTTGGTCCCTGACAGCTGAGGTATTCACTTACATCTTCCTACCAGCGAGTCATGCTTCCATCTTCCAGTTATACTACATTTTATTTTATTTTTTTTTCAGTTATACTACATTTTAAAGAGAAAAATGCAAATCACAAAAATCTCATTAAGTAAAAATTAGAATAACATCTATGCAATAAGAACAGTATTTTTCTTACAATATTGTAGGATATATATATGATCTATATACAAATTTAATATTGATCTATCAGCAGAGTATGAATATAATATTGATAATCAGTATGGCAAGAATATCATATTGGTATGTATATCAGGGCTGGGGGGTTCTCACACATAAAAGTCAAGGATAAGATTTTGGTGCTTCAGAGCAGGGCAGATACCACGTAGAAGACCCAAGCTACTGCAAAGCTCTTGACTCAGATACAAAATTGTAAAGTGAGGTTTTGTGGGAAGGAAAAGGAAAAATAATTTTCTACCTTCTTCTGGCATATTAGGGACCAAGCCTAACAACTTAATTCATAGTTTTTTCCCATTAATTTAGAATAATTCTTTTGACCAGAAAAGCCCCTGGCCACACTACCCTAAGGAGAGAAGAAGGCTCTCAAAAGGAAGGAGAGCCCAAAGTTGGCCCTATCCTGTCCCAAGGCATCATTGGATTTAAAAAAAAAGAGTGAGGGAGAGCCTGGAAGTTGGGGCCTGGGTGCTGCTTCCCACTCTGCCAGGAGCAGGTACAGGGAACTTTAGAAAGTGTCCACTGATAGAAACATCACACAAAACACAAATGCCAGCTGCATCTTAAATGCTCAAATTTTCTAGTCTCCACAGGAAAAGGTGAAAAGAAGTACATGGAATTAATGTTAATAATATATTAATATATTATATTAATATTAATATTATTAACATAATATTAATATATTATTATAATATATTACATTATATATTATACATATAATATATAATATATTATTATATATAATATTGATATATTATTAATATTAATATTATTGATATAATATTAATATTATATATTAATATAAATATATTAATAATGTATTCCAAACCAATATAACCAAAAAATTATTTTGGCATATAATCAACATAAACTTTCTAGGGAGACATTTTATATTTTTATTACTGTCTTTGAAATCCAGTATGTATCCTTTACATACAGACCAGTCATCTTTCAAGTACAGTTGTTCTTTGAGCAACCTGGGTTTGAACTATGTGGGTTTGCTTATACATGGATTATATTTTTTTACACTACTTATTTTTTTCTTATGATCTTCTCAACAATATTTTCTTTTCTCTATATTACTCTTTCAGAAGAATACAGTATATATAATACATTAACATACAAAACATGTACTGATTGACCATGTTATCATTAAGGCTTCTGGTCAACAGTAGGCTGTCAGTAGTTAAGTTTTGGGGGAGTTAAATGTTATACTCAGATTTTCAACTGCATGGTGCATCAATGACCTCATCTTTCTAATGTTCAAGGGTCAATTGTATTCAGTAGGTGCATGTGCCTGGGCGGCTCAGTCAGTTAAAAATCAGACTCTTGATTTTGTGAGATCGAGCCCTGGGTCAGGCTCCCTGCTCAGCAGGGAGGTTGCTTGAGATTCTCTCTCCCTCTGCTCCTCTTTCTTCTAAAATAAACAAATAAATCTTTAAAAAAAAATAATAGGTGCATGTGGCCAGTGGCCACAGTATTGGATAGCACAGCTTGAATGTCTTAAGATACAGATGAAAGCACTGGAAAGCACCAGTTCTCTGTTTGATTCAATGACCTAAATGACATAGCATCAGGAGTATGAAGGTGGCTGAGGGAAGAGGAAAATAAAATGAGATTTAGGCAATGCTATGGGTCCTCCTGCCATCTTCACTAGGGCTTGTGGGCATCTAGAAACTTCTAGAAGGATCTGGTCACTGCTCCAGTGACCAAATACAGAATACCCAGTTTTGAAGAAGAGTCAGAGCCTGGGCCAAGAACAAGAGGGAATTTAGAGTTGTAGTTTCAAGGTCAGGACAAATGGCTAAGGTCATGGGCCAAAAAAGATCAGTCCCACTTCAGTAGAAAAGACTACATTGGGTCCAGAGGAAAGAAAGTTGAAGCCTCTTTTCTCTTGTTTAAGCCAAATCCCCACCTAACACATCACTTGCTTATTTATTCAACCAATATAGATATAAGGTCTGCTTGGTAAAGGCCATTGATCTTGGTATTGGGCACTGAGGGGTAAAAAAAGAAAAAAAATTAGAAAAGTCCTTCCCTAATGGAAATTACATTCTAGCTGAGGGAGAAAAAAATTGAAAAGGAAAAACAATAGGCAAAATACAGAGGGTGTTAGATAATAGTAAGAACTGTGGGAAAAGATAAAAAAAAATAAATAAAGCTGGATGGGAGGATGGGCAGCGGGGGGATATGTAATTTTAAATAAGTTGATCAGGGAAGGAGCTGGGCAGAGGAATGGGAAATCTTAGAGATGGAATGTTTGAATTATTTTTTCTTTTCTTGATACCCAAGGTGGGGGCAAGGTCAGAGGAGGGCTAAAAACGGAGATCAGAATACTTAGGAGAAATAAATTGCCTTATATTTGGTACATCTGTGGATAGTGTGATAATATATGGCTTTTAAAGTCATATATTTATGTGGAGAAGGCTGATAGTATGTATTACAAACTATTAACTGTGCTTATCTCTGGGGATTATGATGAACTTATTATGATTGTACATTTCTCCATTTTCCAGATTTTCTATGATCAACATAACTTTAATCAAAGGAGGTGGAAGCCCTCGGTAACACTGTTTATGGAGAAAAGAAATAAAAATAAAGCCAGCTCCCTCTGCCATCTGCTAATACTGGTATAACTGAAGTATCTTAATGTAATATGAAATTCTGAATTCAGTATCACTTGCTGTGTTCTCTCCAGAACTGCCACTCTAGCAATCCTTTCTTTAGACTATTATCTAATTTTCTTTTCTTTTTCCTTAATCCCAATGTGTTGAACTGGAGTCGTCCCATTGCATTTTTCTGGTTTTCAGCATCTAGCATCTTACTGTGCTGTGTCTTTTCAGAAACACTGACAGATTTCCATTGTGATGCACACTCACTGCCCCCTGTACAGACTCCATGGTTGTGACATCTATCCTAGTCTGCCTCACCATCTCTTGGTGTGCTTTCTTCTGGAAACTTCTTATGTGGATAAACTCCCCAAAGACATTCCAAAAACTGCCATCTGGAACATTTAACATTGTCAGCACATTGCTTCATATAGATTTATTTGCAAGATCACCAATGACACTGAAGAAACAGAGCCCACTGAAGGGCTGTTTGGGTTTTTTTTCTAACTTTTTGAAAGAGAAGTCATATACAAACTGAACAACCAGAAATGCCACTCCTTTGAAGTGATATCATTTAATGCTAATAGAATATCTTGATCGACAATAAACCTCTGAGAATACAAATATTCTGATGAATGTATAAGCTTGGACTGACATCTTGTTAACCTGTTGATCTTTACATTAACTCATGTTAGTACACAGGGTTTTCAGTTCACTTTTTAACCAGGTTGAAAATATAGAAGATTAATGCAGCTAATATTTTAATCAGAACTGTAATATATAAGGTACTGAAAATCCATACTTTCAAAAACAATTATGAACACTTGGCAAAGTGCTTATCATTTTTTTTTCTGTCTTTGTCTTCTTTTCAATTGAGATAGGATTTATATATAAAGAAGTTTTGGGGTATGTGGTTGGCTCAGTCAGTTGAGCATCTGACTTGGTTTCAGCTTAGGTCATGATCTTGGCATCATGGGACTGAGCCCTACATCAGTCTCCACATTCAGCAGGGAGTCTGCTTGAGATTCTTTCCCCTTGCCGCCACCTCCCTGCACCAGACTCTCTCAGATAAATAGATCTTTTTAAAAAAAATTAGTTTCAAGTGTACAAGATGATTTGATATTTGTATATACTGTGAAATGTTCTCCACAGCAAGTCTGGTTAATGTCCAATTCCATATATACTTAATTTTTTTTCTGGTTTTGAAAAATTTTAGGATTTATTCTCTGAGGAAACTTAAAATGTACAATACAGTATTACTGTTAACTATAGTTCACCATACTGTACACACATTTCTTACTTTATTATTAGAAGTTTGTACCCGGGATCCCTGGGTGGCGCAGTGGTTTGGCGCCTGCCTTTGGCCCGGGGCGCGATCCTGGAGACCCGGGATCGAATCCCACATCGGGCTCCCGGTGCATGGAGCCTGCTTCTCCCTCTGCCTGTGTCTCTGCCTCTCTCTCTCTCTCTCTCACTGTGTGCCTATCATAAATAAATAAAAATTAAAAAAAAAAAAAAAAAAAAAAAAAGAAGTTTGTACCCATCTCACACCAGCAATATGTCCCTTTCCTAAAAGTCTTTGTTTCAAATGAGAACTCTACTAGGAAATATATAACCAAGAATGACATATTTTGGACAACTGAGAACAGTTTCTTGTAAATGTTAGGGGCTCAAAGGGGCTTAGAATCCTGAATCTTCCCACTAATCCCTATTCCCTTTTAGGGCTTTATACAGGGAACTTGTACACAGAAAACATTAGCCAAATGGGAAACAAATTACCACTTTCGCAAATAAGGACATAATGCAAGAGGGTATCTTCTCTCCCTACAGTGGAATTACACTAGAAACATCTAACAAAATAGAACTAGAAAAATCCCCATTTATGGAAAATTAAGCTTTTAACAAAATTAAATACTCAAGCATAACTAACACTGAATTAAAATTTAAAAATTTTTAAGGCTGGAAATAGGAAGAAACATCCTTCAACTAATAAAGGATATCTATAAAAATGCCTAGTACAAGTATCTTAAGTTATTATTGAAAGCTTTCTGAGGTTGGGAATGAGACAAAGATGTCTACTGTCAATATTGTCCGGGCACTCCTAGTCAATTGGTATCTATAAAAAAAATTCTCAGGGAAGAATTAAAACTATCAATATACAAAAAATATATTTCTATGTGTAAGCAAAAAATAAATTATAGACTTTTAAAATAATGCCACTTGAAACAGTGACAAAAAGCACTGTATCTCTAGGAAAAGATTTAACAAAAACATCAAGGTATCTGCAAAGAAAACCTCGGAACAGTACTGAATAAAATTAAAGGAAATCTAAATTAATGGAACCATATGAATTTTCATGTTAGATGACTATTATAAAAATTTTAATTTTGCTCAAGCTCCAATATGGATTCAATCTAATCTAAAAAATCTGAACAATATTTTTGTGTGCTAATGAGGTAATTTAATTTTTTTAATTAAATATTTTATTTATTTATTCATGCGAGACACACACACACACACACACACAGAGGCAAAGACACAGGCAGAAGGAGAAGCAGGCTCCATGCAGGGAGCCTGATGCGGGACTCAATCCCAGGACCCCGGGATCACGCCCTGAACCAAATGCAGACGGTTAACCACTAAGCCACCCAGGCATCCCGATTTAAAAATTTATATGGAAATGGAGAGGACCTAGGATAATTAACACAATTATAAACAATAACAAACAATAATGAAGTTAGAAGGCTCACAATACCAAAAATCAAGACTTGTTAAGCTTCAATAATAAGAGCAGTATGATACAGGTCTAAGCTCAGACAAATTGACCATGAAACAATTTATAAACTCCAACAGTAGATCTGTCTAAATATAGTCACTTGATACATGATGCTGCAGTACAGTGAGAGCAAGAATGGTCTTTCCAATAATGATGCTGGGTCATATTTGGATATTCATATGGAGAAAGGAATGAATCTTGATTCCTCCCAAGAATAAATTTTGGGTGAATTTTTAAGCTCTAAATAAGAAGGAAAACAACGAAATTTCTAGAAGACAACAATAGGGCTTATCTTCCTGAACTTGGAAAGGCACAGTTTTCAACTACATACAAAAAAAAAAAAAAAAAAAAAAAAACCACAAGCTATAAACAAAAAAATCAATACACTAGACAATATTAAAACTAATGGTTAACTATCAAAAAAAAAAAACTATTGGAAAAAAAACACAAGGCACAAAGTAGAGAAACCTGTGATACCAGTATTCAAAAAAAGATAACAGAAAGAAAAAATGGAACACATATACATTGCTGGTGGAAAGTAAATTGCTACAATCACTTTGGAAAACTATTCAGCAGCTTCTACTTTAACATGAACATTTAAATTCACTGCAAACATCCAACAGAAATGTACATTTGTATGCAGAGATGAGTAAATTCATGCTTGGGATAAAATGTTTTTGCTGTTTGTGCAAATCCATCCTCCTTCTTAGGTCCAGTTTAAGTCACATTTCTGCCCTGCCATCCTTTTTTTTTTTTTTTTTCTTAAAGATTTTATTTATTTATTCATGAGAGAGAGAGAGAGAGAGAGAGAGAGAGAGGAAGAAACACAGACAGAGGGAGAAGCAGGCTCCATGTGGGGAGCCCAATGCTGAGTCACCCAAGCATCCCATCTGCTCTGCCATCTTTAGTTTCTTGGCCTCCTTGATCCAAGATGTCTAAAGAAGAGATTACATCCCAAGTCAATGTCCAGAGGTAGTGAAGGCAGTAAAAGGACTTTCTCATTTCTGTGTTTCTTCAAGATTAAGGAAAACTTTTCCCAGAAACGTAGACCCCACTCCATTCCACCCCTTCTTTAAGCCAACTTGGCCTTGTACCTTGCTGACCCTAATTGCTTTGTATTCCCCTGCCTCAATGAACCAAGGCAACATGGCAGCTTCAGGGGCTAGGGATCTTTCATGCCTTCCCTGAAAGAAATGTCTACAAGGAAGAGTGTGGATCCTAGAAAAATGAGAGTCCTCTAAAGAAGGAAGGAGGAGCCATGGCTATGCACAGTCAACCCAGTCTACTGCACTTTCCAAGTTGTGGATGTGTCAGTGTTATAGAGCACACCTCTCTTTGTGTTGCTTTGATACTCCTACCCCCACCCTAGCCTGTCACCACCCTCAGCACCTAGGGCCTTGCTACATCCACTGCACACCACTAGAATCAACTTTTACACCTTGTTGTTGAATGACAAGTGACTGTTCATACTTCTCAGGAGTGGGAAAAGTCTTTCCAGAGTTAATTAACCTACACAAATCCATAATGGGCCAGCAATATACTTATTAGCAAGAATGCACCACTCTAGACACCCTTTTTTTTCCTGGTCTATGCTTTATTAACCTGGGATCCTGAAAAGGGCACATATAACTCCTCTTAGCACACCAATTCTGTGATAGTGAATTGGCTTTTAGTTTCATTTCTGTAGATAAAGCACACCATGAAAAAAAAATTTTCATTTTTCATAGCATTCATCTCAACTCAATTGTTCTAGTTACAGTATTCCTAATTTTTATCTAGCTGATTAACTACAGAATAATCCAAATACATTTCAAATTATAAATCTTTCATGATTTGGGAGATTTTATACAAATGTACATTTGACAGTGCTAATTTAAAGCAAATATCAAAGATGATTAAACATTCTCAAGATAAGGGGGATAAACCATTGGATTATTTCATAGACTTAACCACCAATCATCATAAAATGCTATAAACAGAAATATCTTTATGTTCATCTTTTCCTAAAAATAATTCCTTGGGACATGGCCAAGAAGGACTATAGAAGTGGGTCAAGAATGTGTGCACAAAACATTTGTATTCTTTACTATGTAAACACTAATTTATTTATTGAAATAATACACTATTAAATATTTATTAAATAAATTAGCATTTTGCTGAGCTTCCCTCCCAAATCATTAATATGGTTCGTGGCTATTGATATAGCCAGGGCTATGACTGTTTCTCATGTCTGTCTTCCAATTGTTTGAGAAATATTTATTCATCAAGCACCATCCCCCAGAGTTTAATCTATCTGTGCAGCTATTCTTTGGAAAGTTCATGAAGTAAAAGGTTTTTGGAAATCATTGAACTTTCACTGAACCACGGGCTCATGTTGTCCAATTCCCTTATTTTACAGATGAATCTGAAAACAGGTTTAGTGACTTGCCCAAGACCTTGGAACTAGCACTCTCTTTTACGTAAGTAGAAAAAGGAGTTGGTTTCTAATGTGGAGAACAGTTACTCACTAGGATTTAACTTCTGTGGAAAGAATTTGGGGGTCCAAGGGCAGTTTCATAAATCTAAAACAAAAAACAAAAAACAAAAACCCCCCAAAACCTCATATCCTTTCCATTTTGTTTAAATATGCACAGTCCTTTAGAAAATTTCATCAAATTGAGGTAAAGTGATAAAAAAAGGAATGGATCTCCACACAGACCCCATATAAAAACTGAAGATAAAGAGATTTACTTGTAAAGATTATGGTCTGCACAGGTATTGTCCATTCACCCTACAATTCTCAGAACCACTTGCAGGGCAAGCTAAATGCAAACAATAAATAAGCAAGAAGACAGGTAAACAAACAGCACAAGTGAAAAAGTACACACTGCCCAGAAAGCATTAAACCCGTCCTCCCCACTGGAAAATGAGCAGAACACATTCAACAGCTGAGAATATGCAGCCGCACGATGCTCTCCCAGGTAATGTGTAAATGAGAGGCAGCATCTAGGGATGACATCCTCTGAAAATCTCAATTGGTCTCTCTACGTCTCAGATTTAAAGTATAAAGCATACATTTTCTCTCTTACTTCTCTACTTTGGTTAATACTGGATAACATAATTCTTTCTTTAGTAATCTCATACAATGCATAAGTGAAAGCATTTTCCATACGTAATTTTATATTATTTTCATATTTATCATATTTATGCTGAAAAGAATCATGTATTTCTCCTGTCCCAAAGGCCAATGTACCCCCAATTTTTTGTGTGTTTTATTACAGGAACTCTTTGTGAGATCTATCTTCATTTTGCAGAAAGAACTCAATTAAACAAATAACACATGAATGGAGCTATTCCAGGCAGAAATGTTTTCACAATATTTCCAAAGAAATAGGGGTGCTGATTTCTAAACACATAACTGAATACTTATACTGAAATATAAATAACTAAAATTGCTGCCTTAACATTATATTTCATAAAATGAAGCCCTAATCAATTTGAAAAGAGCCATATACACTTTTCTTTCTCACGATTTGTTAGTGTATTTTTTTTTTCAAAATAAATATATCAACCAGGAGCTTTTCTACCCATTTTTATTTTCCATAATAAGTCAACTGTCAACTAAGAGCATATCTTTTTCATAGTTGGATTTCATGATAATAGATGTCTTAATATTTATGCCAGCAACAGAATTTTTTCTTTCTAAAAACACCATAAAAATAAATTTTAACTATGAGAGAAAAATATTCTCTGCCTAATTTTTATCTTCTCCCATTTTGGGTATCTGCATATATGATTTTTCTATAATTTAAATTCAGAATGCATGTATTCCTCTTTGTTGCCTTTTTTCGCTTAGCATAATTTCATACATTTTTCTATGTACATAATTATCAAATAAATTTTAGCAAAAGCTGAGTATCAGATGTTTCAGCCATATTGTCTTTACACCTTCATAATTATTGTCTTAATGGCTGCATAATATTCTAACACATTTCTATACCATAACTTAATTAGCCATTTTGTGATGAGTAAATATTTGCACTGATTTCCATGTTGTAGCGTAAGTAACCCTGCAGTAAACATATACATATGTAATAGTCCTTTTCATCTCTGGATTACTTCCTTAGGGCAGATTTCCAAAAATAGGATATCACTGGAGCAAGGGACACTTTGTCTCTGAAAAATTATGATCAAATTGCTTTCCATTTTAAATTATTGGCAGCAATTCGTGAGTTTGGTAGTTTTCTCACATCTTCATCAACATTGGGGATTGTTGTTTTCAATTTTTGCTAACATTTAAAATATCTTATTGTACTTTTATGTTTTGTTTTGATTTTTTAGTTAATAATAAATGAGAATAATTTTTTTTCATGTCCCGGATAATCATGGCCCAGGATATTTTCATACAGGCTTGTTGAACGCTTACTATATACTGAGTGCTGCGCTGGGGCCTGAGAAGTACAATAATAAAGCAAGCATGATTTTTGACCTCGAGGTGGTCACTAGTTTGTTTTGATGTCATTTTTCAATTTATAATGGAAAGTTATTTCTTTCCATTCTTGACAATCAATTGATATTTGCATAGTACCTACAGTTTTTTGGAAGAGTATCTTTTTTAAACATTAGTTTATATAAACATGTTTTAGGAAATCTTTAAAACAGAAACATTCAGAGACATATACAATATACTATATACTCATCATCAAGAAATGTCAAATATTAACCTTATTTATGTGACTGTGTCAAGTCTTTATTTTAATAAAAAATAAATTAAAAGTCCTCTTTTTTGCCTTTTTTCCTAAACAACCACTGTCATGCATTTAGTTTGTACTGTGTCAGTTCACTGAATAATTAAAATTTCAAAATTATTTGTGATAATATATAGTAGAGTTCTGTGGGGCTAATTACATAAATGATATTCTACAACATGTATCATTTTACAACTTGCCTTTTCACTGTTAAGACAGACCAATGTTGCAATATACAGAATTAGTTCATTTCCCTGAACTGTAATGCAGTAGCCTGTAATACAGATTTAACATATTTATCTATCCCCTTCTTCATGGATACATATACAATTTCCTCTTTTTCTTAAAAAAAAAAAAGCACGTGCTATAATAAATATCCTTGCACATAACTCCTCATGCTTATGTACGAGTTCTCTGTAGTAGATACATACCATGAAGTAGAAACACTGGATTGTAAATTATGAGCATCTGCAATTTTGGGGGGTCCTGCAAAGTGACTGCCCCACTTTGCACTCCCACCAGCAGTAGATGAGAATTCTTGTTTTCTGAAATCCTTTGATACTGTCACACTTAAATTATCACCAGTGGGATGCATGATAAATGGTATTATTATATATATTTATGTCCCTGATTATTCAAAGTGGGAATTGATGTCTTTTCAAATGTTTACTCTTGAGTTCCCCAGTCTGGAAATTGTCTAGTCATATAACTGTACCAGTTTTTCTACCATGCTCTTTACATAATGTCAATGATGATGTTTGCTGACGTTTACTATACAGAGCAACTGTTCTTAGTGCATTAGATACAGTCACCTCAATGAATCCTCAGAGCAGCCATATGAGACAGGATCTACAATTATCCTACTTTTACAGATTGGGAAACAGAGACCCAAAGAGATTGAATAGCTGATCCCAAACTAGAGAGCCAGTAAGTGGTGGAGCCAGAATTTAATCTTAAACGGTCTGATTCCTGACTGTTATACCTACTGTCAGCCTGACCACCTGAAATAGTCTCATGGAACAGGTGAATAGAACTAATCCTCAGCTCTTATAATTTACATTTACTGGCTAAACACTCTCAGTGTACCTTCCTGTTTTATAAAACAAAAACATGAATGTGCAGAATAGATGTAAAAATAATTCCAGCTATAAAATGTATTTCTATGTTTATGAACACAATGTCTTATTTTCATAAAAATAAAAATATATACAAAAGCATCTATAAAGTATAAAAATTACTCAGTAATCAACACCTAGATTGTTATATTTTATTTCGTCCTTTAAAAAAATCATAATTATTTCATTTTTAGTGGTTGAGTGTTTTCCTTCCTTTTAAACTATACATAGGGTTAAAATGTTTGGAATAAAAATTATTTTAACTAAAAATTAGGGAGTCAATAGTGTATCCATTTAAAATACGTATCAATATGGAATTAGTTTATTTAATGAAACCAAACTGAGGGGAAAAAAAATCGCAGCTCAGCTCTACCAGTATTAATAGAATAAACCACTGCACACTTGAGGGGAGGACAAGTCAGTAAAAAAAACAAAAGAGTAATATGTTTTTGCTGAAATGGACGTGACTAAATTTCCAGCTATAGGCAGAATGAAGAGTGACTTTTCATGGTTGGCAAAAAATAAACAAAACTATTAGCAGATGAGTTCTATCAGCCAAACGACCCTGACCGAAAGCTTATGAAAGATTTCAACACAACATGTTGTCTAGAAAGCAAGTTCTCCCTGCTGGGTATGACCATTAAGGTACAGATCTTGCAACTATTAGTTACTAAAGCAAATTAGGTATTAAACAAAGGTAAGAGGTGGGAATCACCCCTTGGGATGACATAACAGCACTGTTACTCTTGGGAAGTCGAGTTCATATCTCTCACTGTTTTCCACACGAAGCACACACTCGTTTGGGTTAAGAAAGAACCCAAGCCAGACTCCCGGGTCTCTACTCTTTGGCAGTTGAAGCTCTGACTGAAGCTTCTTCCCCCGCCCCACCACAGCACACAGGTTCTCTTCTGCCGGCACAGTGCCTGAACTAATATTAGTCATTTTCAGTTTAGTCCTGATAATTCCTGTCACAGGACAAATACTCGATGTGAAAGTGAGTAGAGCACACAAGACCCTTACCATCCATTCACATCATTTGTTGGTGGGATTTCCAGGTAGTCACTTAACAAAATTTGAAGGAATGATACCACTGAATATTAAGCTCTCAAAAGATAACCAAGAAAACAAGTCTAGGATAGAGTTTCCCTAAACGTGTTTTCTCCAGAAGTTTCTAAATGCCGTGAATTGGATTCCACTGGGAATCACAGTGCATGGTAGCTTGCTCTTTATATAGAGTCCCAGATGCACTACCATTTTAAAGGCAGTGAGAAGTGTTCTACTAAAAAAAATTTTTTTTTTAATTTTGCCAAAATTACCACAAATGAAAACCATACCGACAAACAAGAGGGAACTTCGGTTTTGGTGAAATGAACTGTGTGCGAGAGGGGTGCATGCTCTTTGACGGGATGATTGGCAAGGCCTGAGATCAGAAGGGTTGAGACCCACTGACAAGAGTAGATCAGAATGCATATGCAACTAATTATTTCTAATTAGAAAATCTCTCCAAAGTATAAGACACAGCTTTAAAAATGTTAAAAATTAAATACACTTTGTCATAAGTAATCATGTTGAGTGTGTTGCTTTTCCTGATGAGGTGTAATCAGGATGTGATGGGGGAACACACTAAAGTTAGCATCAGAAGTCCTGCATTTGAGTTCCTGCTTTGCCATTTATTAGCTATGTGATATATGTGAAATTTGTAATTTTAAAGCTCTAAATAAATGTAGGACATTATTAGAATCTAGGACACTTGCAGAATAGCAGGATTCCTCTATGTCCTCCCAGATACATGAAATGTGCAGAACATCTTAAAGACTGTTAGTATTTTTCTCCAGTTTGGGGCTTTAATGAATAAAGTTGCTAAGAACATCTTTGTACACTTTTTTTTTTAATAGATATATCTTTTTTTTGTTAGGTACATTACCAAATTTAATGAGTTTTGCCTTTCATTATATCTTCATGTTTTTCTATCTCTGACAGGGTGCTAACTTCTGGGCCAGTCTTCAGTTAGGATTCTCATCTATTTATCCCATAATAGCTAATGGTATTCTGACTTCTTATTGCTTTTTAAGAATTGAAAAGCTATTTCTCAACATCATAAGAACATACACTGAAATTTTTTTTCATAACAAAAGGGGAAAAAACAAGTGCTCTTCTGACAATTTATGTCCACAGAAAGATATGTATAAGAGAGTTCACTGCATCTTTTTCAATACAGCTCCAAACTGGGAAAAACAAACAAATATTTACCAATAGGAAAGTAAATAACTGTACCATGGTATATTTATTTATATACCGCAACACAATAAAACAATGAAAAGGTACATACAACGTGGATCAACCTCACAGGCGTCATGTTGAAGGGGAGAAATTGAGCACAAAAAAGTACATACTGAATAATATGTATTTATATTAAATTTTTAAAAAGGCAGAAACTACGTGATGGTGATAGAAAGCCAGAACAGTGGTTACCTCTGGGAGTGAGAAGACTAAGAATAGCCATGAAGGAAAGACATAAGGTGCTAAAACTAGACTTCATGTGGATGGAGGCTAATAAAATGTACACAAATGGAATTACGCATCTAGTTGTACACTTAAAATCAGTACATTTGCATATTTCACTGTATGTCATCTTTCAGTTTCATAAGCTCTTCATTAATATCAAGAAAATTTTCATCATTCCTACCTGCCTCTTATCAATATTATATCTAAATCCAAATTTACTTATTCGTGTCATATTTATTCCACCAAAAATAGCTGATTAATTCCACTGGAGCCCACACTGCACCAGCAGCTAAAGACTTCGCACTGAATGAAGCATCCATGGTTGCTGCCCTCAGATAGTTTTTAGCCCAGTAGGAAAGGCAGCTGTGAACAAAGTAATTATAAAAAGGCAAGTGTGCCAAAGAAGTGTGAAACCCAGGGTACCAGCCTAATCTGTGAGGTCAGGGAAGGAAGTACCATTTAACTGGCGCATGAAGAATGAGCAGAGTCTAATTAGATGAGGAATTCGTGCTAGAGGGAAAAGCATGTGCAAAAGCCCTGAGGCAAGAAAAGTGTTCCCAGCATTGAAACAGATGCTTCTGGAGCAGGGAGAGCCAGGGGAGAGGTAAGCAGGGGCCAGAGATATTAAGTCAGTCGATGAGAATAATGCAGCTGTTTTGATACTCATGACAATTTCAAATTAGAGATTATTTCAAATTTGCTTGGAGTGGCTGCAGTCTTGTATCACTGTCAACACCCAATTGATTATTTTATTGTGGTTGTCCAGTATTGAAAAAATCCAGATTAACATGGACAAATGGTTACAAATGGTTTTTAACAGCCTGGCGGGCAATCCCAGGAGACCTCATGATGAACTAGAGATGGCAAAAGAGGTTTTACTCCAAGTTTGAAAAACAACAGTGACAAAAATCGAGTTGACTGACAGCACACGCTAACCTGGTTTGTGTGGTAGGGATTGTGTTGTGTCGACTTCTGCTACATGAGAAAATTACATGTGTACTGCATCTTTAATCACATTAAAAAAACATATCTAAAAGGGTTTTGAAATGATATTCTAATAACATTTTTTCGTAGAAACCCCGAGGCACTCTGAAAACCTCTGGTGTGGCTGAAGGATTCTGACTGGAATTCTCATGTTGATCCGGTCCACACAAATTTGGGCAAGTCACCAACTTCCTTTCTGTCATTTATAAAATGGTGTCTGCTCTGCATTCCAGCTGTGCTGGTCTCAGGCGCTCCTGCAGGGAGGACTCCATGGGTCACCTAAGCCTGCTCAGAGAATGTCAGGTTTTCCTTCCGGCTGTGGCTGGCCCTGGGGCCTGAATCTTGATTGGTCCAAGTCTTCCAGTGAATCCCCTTCCCTCTGGCCAGGTGTTCACCCCCCCACCCGACTCCTCCCCTGCCTCCCTGGCAGGTGGAGGTGTGGGCGTGACAATGCTCTAGGCGATGAATTACAAAGGAGAAATCTGCTCAGAGGCTTCTGGGGAATACTCTCCTCTTACGGGAAGTGAATACCCCTGGGAAGGAAGGCCTTTTCTCTCTTACCTCTTGACTTGGGGTCATGTAAGGATGTTTTCTTTTCTTTTTTTTTTTTTTTCTCTTTTTGGTGCCAGTGCAGCCATCATGTGAGCATGAGGAGAAAGGAAAGAGGGTTACCCCCCTAGCACTCTGGCATCATGGAGCCAGTGAACCGTCACTGCTGCCAGCCACATCCAGTATTCTTGTTTTGCAACAAAAACAATGAAATGCTCCTATTGTCCAAGTGTACTGTTAGGCATTCAATTCATTGCAGCCAGAGCCATCTCAAGTAATATACTGTGACTTTTCCACAGTGAGTGGCTGTGTGAAGCCTAATTAGCCAGTCCCAAAGGATCTCATGATATTCCCTTCCTCTGAATCCATGTGGTAACGTCATCTTCTAGATGACCCTGCCTCATAATAAAGAATTGGAGTCACTACACTTCTTTGGGGATGAGTGTGGTATAAGAGAAAGCGCATGGGCCTTAGAGCCTAACAAACCTGGACTTAATCAAAATTCTACTACTTAGTAATTGTACAATTTCAGACAAGTACCTTAGTCTTCCCAAGCCTCAGTTATCTCATCTGAAAAATGGGGATACTAACAGACCCTACCTCAGAGGACCATTAGTGGTATGAAATCATCTAAGACACGTGAAGAGCTCAGAACACTGCCCCACACACTGAAAATGTTGTAAAATGTTTGCTCTGCTCTGTCTCCTACTCATCATCACCTCTTTCTCTTCCACTCAGAGAGTTTCAAGACAGACTTCACTACATCAAATGTCATTCTATGTCAGCTTTTCTGATTCATTAGAAACAAAGGAGATGGGAGTTAAAATCATTCAATAAATACTATCTAATAAGGAGAACTATTATTTTATTAGATAATGCTTTTAAAGGGTCTCCAAGTTATCAGAAGGAGTGTATATAAAAATGCAAGTTCTAACACATTAACTCATATTTCCTATGAGAGTTTATCCTTTGAAACTATGAGCAGAATCTTCAGAGGTATCCTTTTATGTGTTTTCATTTTAAAAAATTGACTGTTTTTCATAATACTTATAAGTAAATTCTTATCACTGTATTTCTTTATGCATGACTAAGAAGCAAGAGTGACTGGACTGATTTCTAGTTTTATTTTAAATTAATGGTTTATGGAGTATCAAATACAAGAACTATTACAACTCCCAGCTACAACACAAAATATATAGTTTTAAAAATAAATTCCCATAGGTCTACTTTAATTGCAGCCCTGCCATCAGGAAGTTATTAACAATTATAAACTTTGGTAATTAGGGATCCCTGGGTAGCTCAGCGGTTTAGCACATGCCTTTGGCCCAGGGCTCGGTCCTGGAGTCCTAGGATCGAGTCCCGTGTCAGGCTCCCAGCACAGAGCCTGCTTATCCCTCTGCCTGTGTCTCTGCCTCTCTCTCTCTCTCTATCATAAATAAATAAAAGCATCTTTAAAAAAAAAAAAAAAACTTTGGTAATTAAACAGCCACAATGGAGAGTTCCTTTATATCCCAAAAAGACAAATTTTAAAAATAATGAATTAATTCTTAGTATTTAATTAACTAAAAATGGTTTGGCCCATGTATACACAAGGCTGATTGACTACAGTAACAGTTGTTGGATTGAATGATTTCATCCAAGGCTTGGACAAGGATGTTATTCAAGGGAATAATCGTTTGCTGTTTGAAATTAGCCAGTAATAATATCCAGACACATTTTCCTCTTGCTACACTGGAGGGCTAACATAAGAAAACTCCTTCATTCATTCACTTATCCGACATTTTTTTTTTTTTTTGAGAATGTACTACGAGACAGGCATTGTATTAATAAGCCCAAGGGACAGAGAGGTGAATTAGAGGGACAAGATAATTGTTCTCACAAAGCTTACCTCAGGCCTTGGGGAGATGGAAAGAAAACAGAGTTTCCATATGGTTGCGTGTGATACGGCCCAGCGGGCAGTACAGCGTACTGTGGAGAGTTCTGTAGTGACCCTTCTGCACATGTTGGGGGTAGAGGCACAGGGATGCTGAGGTCTGTCGAGTGGACAGCAATGAATCCAGTTGGAGGAGGATGGGGAGGGAGAGCATGGGTAAGGCAGAATTCCAGGCAAATGACGCATAAAGTTTTGGGAGTTCAGTAAGAGTTGTGTACAAATCTTCTGGGAGGCAACAAACAGCCTAGGGTTTCTTACTGAGTTTACAAGAACTAGAAAGTTCCCTCTTAGACAGTAGACCAAGGATGATGCATAAGAGAATCTCTCCCTTTTAATTTCCCCTAAACAAGTGAAATTTATCACCACAACAGAAAAAAGAGAGATTTAGTACTGCTCACTGAACATAGTGCCCCATCTGGGCGGTAAACATAATTACATATAACTAAGCATTTATGTTCTAATAAGGGAGACAATAGCAAACTTATGAAAAACTACAAACTCTACATTTGTTGAGGGATAAGTAAGTGGCATATGGACAGGATGACTATACCTCTCAGTTTCCCCTGACAGTCGCAGTGAGTGCCTCGTTTCCCTCTCCAAAGTAGCTCAGGATGGATAATAAATTATATCTAGAGGTTCTGAAAAGGGGATGGTGTTGGGAGAGGCTTCACAGAACCAGTGGGATTTACAGTGTGACTTGGTGTCAGGGTGGGAGTCAGTAAGAGTTAGTCACAACTGCAGATCAAATGCAAGCCAAGAGACACCTGCTGAGTGCTCACCATCTATGAATGAGGAAGATATTCATTCATTCACTTACTCACTCATTCAACAAATATCTACAGAGCACACACTCCACACCAGGCACTGCCTTCATAGTGTGGGGTGTGAGAGGGAGAAGAGGAATTAAAAAAAAAAAATAAGCTGGATGTTTTCATATAGTGAGAAGTGCTCTGAAGAAAATCCAAAAAGGTGCTACATTAGTGAATAGCTGGAAGGTGACTACTCTAGACAAGGGTCTCTGAAGAGCTGGCCTGTGAGTTCTGACCTGAATAAAAAGAAGCAGTCACCCATGAAATGATCTGAGGAAGCATTAAGGGCATGCTGAAAGATGAAGGCAAAGGCCCAGGTGCAGGGCTGAGCTTGGTCTGTGGCTGGCACTAATGTTCAAGAGGGAGAGTGACACTTGGTCGCAGGATTAGGGAAAGCAAGTAAGGTAGGGCGCTGAAGCTCAGGGAGAGTGTGCACTGGATTATAAGTCCTGAGTCATGTTTATTTTTTTTTTAATTTTTATTTATTTATGATAGTCACAGAGAGAGAGAGAGAGAGAGAGAGAGAAAGAGAGAGAGGCAGAGACATAGGCAGAGGGAGAAGCAGGCTCCATGCACCAGGAGCCTGACGTGGGATTCGATCCCGAGTCTCCAGGATCGCGCCCTGGGCCAAAGGCAGGCGCCAAACCGCTGAGCCACCCAGGGATCCCCTGAGTCATGTTTAAAGGGATCAGTCTCGCTGTCTTGTGGCAAACAGAATGTAGGGGAGCAAAGCAGCAGCATGGAGACAAGGGACAAAGAGAGGGTGGTTGCTTAGGATGGGTGAGTGGCAGGGGAAATGGGGAACTGGGTTCAAAATGTTTGGGAAGTAAGCTGCCAGGGTTGGCTGCAGGTTTCCTGAGGGTGAGAAGGAAGGGAGTGAATGCTAGAGAAATGAGGACTAATTCCTGGATTTGGCCTAAAATTGGGTGTACCGTACTTTTACTACAATTACTGAAATGTAAGCACCGTCCTACTTTCAAGTGCCCATCATGCTTTTATTAAAGAGCAACTAACCTTGACAATGCGAAATGCTGATTCATACAATGAACTCTTAGAACAAAGCCCATATCAAATTCATCTTTTCATCTCCCAGTGTCCAAGTGTGCCATTGCACAGTAAATGCTCAAGTAAATGCTGAACAAAAGACTTTTATGTGAATTATTCTATATATTTCAGGAAACCATCTAGAGGAATATAGGGAGACTCTGTTAAGCAATTAATTCATTTGTTCTTTGATTTACTGTTCATTTACACCTTTGACATCTGTTTGTTTAACGGTTACTTTGTGCCAGACATTTGTGCCAAGCCCTGAGTTACACAGTGCCAGTGCTGGGGCAGAAAAAAATGTGATGAGAGCAAATGACAATGGACTCTGATGTTGGCTGAAGGCCAAGGAGGTTTCCCTGAGGAAGAAATTCTGCAGCAAAGTGCTGAAGGCATGACCTTGGTATGAGGAAGTTTATGTAAGGAGAGGACCCAAAAGGAGCCCTTGTGGCTGGAGCAGATGGGTAACCGAGAGGAACCAGAAGCAGACTCTGAAGGGTCTTTTAGGCAGAGACCTCGGAAGGGTTCAGAGCAGGTGAGACATGACCAGGATGCATCTTGATGAGACCAACCTGACTGCTGCTGGAAATGACTAGACTGAAGGAGGGGGACACCTGGTAATATTCGTTTTATAACTAATTATTCTTCACCTAGTCTAGAAAGGTAGAGAAATCTGAATAATTGTCTTTGGAGAGGTTTGGATGGAAAAAAAAAAGAAGAAAGAGGAAGAGGAGAAAGAGGATGAGGAGGAGGAGGAGGAGGAAAAGCAATATAGGCAAGGAGCTCAAATAGTTGGCATATAATTTCAAATACCTAGGTAATATTTGAGGCTTCTCAAGATATTCAACCCTAGGATACATTTTTTACAATTTTGCTATCAAAGAAACAGCTACGAAAATACCATTACTTTTTTAATTTTAATTTTAAAATAATGGCTTTTCCCCCCATTTTAAGTGTAGTGCATGTTCATTTTAAAAAATTAAGGAAATGAGGGAAGAAACAGAAAAAAAAAAACCCTTTAGTATCTCTCCAAAATAGCCACTGTTAATATTTTATTATATTTCCTGGCATATTTTTTACTAAGCTTTCTCTTTCTCCTCCCTTGTTACCACACCATTTATAAGATTTTGTTTACTAGTCTTTTCACTTAACATTGTAACACAGTCATAAGAAACAAAAACTGTCTCTTCGTGAATTTATCCAAGATCTCAGGTAACCCGATTTCCCCCCCTCTAAGCAAGATTGTGGCCTGTAGGAGACATGGGATGACGTGCTGGTCCTCTGGGAGTCCTAGTGGCAAACTTTCTGGATATTTATTTATTTTCATCACTGACAGAAATGTCTGATTCCCCTTTACTGTCATAAGGGATTGCTACCCCATTGAGGGAGGAATATCAAAGCTACTGAAAATTGCAGAGGCCAACTTCTTTTACATCACTGAGCTGGCCATATATGTCACTCAAACAGCTACACTGTGATATTCCAAAGACAGAACCTAAGTTTTATCATCCTTTCCAAATGTTAGGACATGAATGAATCCATAGTTATAAATACTTCGTTGAATTTACTAAAATGGTTCCAGTCTTAAGAAATTATTGTCAACCAAATGCAAGACATCCTGGAAGCCCTTTTCCTTGTTCAGGTTTGGGAAGCGGGGTGGATTGAAGAACACATCATTTCCTTTGCCTGAGAAATAAATGAAATCACAGTATGCTAAGTTGCACATATTTTTCATTAGCACTTAGCTACCGTGTCTATACTAAGATCCATTTATCTCATACATTTTTTTCTTTTCAGATAAAACTTGCAAATGCTTACATTTCGCTGCATATTGGTTGATTGGATAATTTGAACATCAAAGGAAACTTTCATTTAATATAAGCCGTAAAGTTGTCTTTTGCTTTATTAACTCTTGATCAATAAACAAGCAATTTGGAAATGTAATCAGGAAATGCTTCCGATTGGCTGACAATGTATCAAAGCCAGGCTTCAAGGCAACAGCAGGCTGTAACAAGCAGTTTATTACCAGTAGCTGTTACTGACATTAGTCAAAACCAAGAAAGATAAAATGGAATAAGAAATGTAATGCTGGAGGAGCCTTGGGCGCTGTGTTCTCTTCTTCCTTTTGAAAACTGCAAGCCTGTCTTTGATATGATAACAAATATAAACTGTTTAAAAACACCAAATGCAGAAAAACTGAGCCTAGCCTGTCATGGAGTTAATCCATTCCAGAGTGACACACAAATAGTGTAACATCCAGCAGATATATGTTATGGAAATATTTTGAATTGGATTTACATGTAGTGAGCAAATTGGAACTTTTGATTTTTACCAGATATTGTAATATGCATGTTCTCATATTAACAGAATGTAATCCTATTTGAAGATAATGAGTTTTCAACAGGCTCTGCAATTGGAAGCTACGTGAAAAAAATTGTTTGGTTTTTAACTAGAGATGGGAGAAGAGAATTCAACCCTAAATTCGCAAGGTAGCCTTACTTTATATCAGTCAGCAGCATGTTATTTTGCCGTCGGTTACTGCTTACCAAGAGATTTCTGGGATTGATGCATTTTAGGCTTTTCTCCCCCTTTATCTCTGGACTGTCCATTGCCATAGGCAAATAGCAAAGAGTAGAGCACTTGACAGGGATTTTTCTTTGCACACATCACTTCTTATAGTCATTCTAAACAGTCTGTGCATATCTTTCAGACAATTAAAACAGGAGAGAGGAGAAAATATCCCTTACCTTTGTTGGTTTGAAAACTCCTTTAGATATTGAACACAGATTCATAGAATTATTTTTCATTGCACCCAGACCATTATAAGCCACACTGATAGCAAAATCAAATAGACTTAACACAAAGGCAAGATAAAAAGAACCAAGAAGGGATTCCATTTTTTATTGCTTTTGGAGGCATCTCTGCCTTGGCACGTTGGGCATGCTGAGCCTGGGTGCCCTTTCATCACTACGTGAGAAGTTTCCTCTCAAAGAGTAGTTAGAGATCTCCACATTTCAAAATAAATAAAATATCTATTGTTTGATGAAGCTTTCTTCCAGGGGCCTATAAATGAGTCTATGAGACCTGGCTGATGGATTGTACTGACCATAATTCCCATCTACTTTTTTTTTTTCCAGTGTTGAGTGAGGTACATTAGATAATAATTATCTCTGAATAACTAGCCGGCCACCTGCCCAATTTGCCCTCAACATACACACACACTGAAGCATTATAAAAACTGCTTCATCAAGTGTATGGGTATTTAAGACTTAGTTTGATTACCTCACTACTGAGTCACACGACATGCACCTCAAAACATTCTTTTAATTTGCTTTCTGCTTGTAGTCTGGGATGCATTTTACAATTCAAAAAAAAAAAATCTATGCATACACAGAACTATAAAATTTCCTATCTCTACTTCGATTCCTATAATGACAAAAGTAAAACCTCTGAGCTGATTTAGTCACTTGATTTCGATGACAGTTGCTTTTGAATTTATTTAGATTAGCTAAAGTTTTTTATTCGTTCGGCATACTGCAAATGTTAGGGAAAAACAGTTTAAGCAACAATTGCAATTCAAGATTCTCAATAGGTTCAACCAAGCAACTCCAAAGCATCTTTAGTTACAGTAACCTTATTTTTCTCCCCCAAGTTTCCTCGTAGATTTTTGAAAATCACATTTTAAAAAATAAGCAAGATATTTTATTTGATACTGATATCATACAATGTCACACATCTGTGAAATATCACACTAGTGGATATTATCTATATTCTCTTATTTTATTTTTTTAAGATTTTATTTATTTATTCATGAGAGAGAGTGAAAAAGAGAGGCAGAGAGAGAAGCAGGCTCCATGCAGGGAGCCCGACGCGGGACTCGATCCTGGATCTCCAGGATCACGCCCTGGGCTGAAGGTGGCGCTAAACCCCTGAGCCACCTGGGCTGCCCCTATATTCTCTAATTTTAATGATAGCTGGATTTTTAAAAATCAGCTTCTGATTCACAGAGAAGGGGCAAGTTTTACCAGCATTCTTATGACCTCACCAAAATTTAAAATGTTTCTTCCTTCAGAAGTAGCAATAATATAAGTCTCTTCAACTTTGTAGTAAAAGACTGAACAAGCAGTTCTGACTTAGCCAAAGACATTGTGAGAAAAAGGCATGTACCACCGATGACTAATACAGCCAGAAATACAGATGATGCTAACATATGTTTAACCTTTCCTTGTTTTCTATGCTCATTGTGCATGTAACTTAACATCTCTTAATATCAGTGGGAATATGTGGAAATCAAAATTTATTTTTAAGTAGATTTTTCATCTATTAACACCTGAGAACTAAGTAAGTCAGCAGTTTAACAGTGTTAGATTTTTGAGATTGATCCAAAAAATCTATGTGAGGTTATTTATATCACCTGCAGCTTTGTGCCTTTAAAACAAAATGTGGGAATATCAATGTTGAAACAAAACTTTAGAGAGGGAACATTAGATATTGTGAAAAGAATAAAGAATGTCAATTGTTTCAAGACCAAGGGCAGTGCAGTGCTGGAGAGAGAGAAGGAGCACAAATGGTGTCATTTATTAGTTCTAGAAGATTACGTGACGTTTCACTGCTTTCACTATGCTTAATAGAGAGTGAAGCAATTTGTTATGAAAGTGGTTTGTCTGGGATAAGTAGGAGTGTTGAGGCAGTGGCTATGAAGATTACTTTGTAATATTACTTTGTAATGTTCTCACTTGTGTCTGTAAGAAATAAAGACCACCACCAGGAAGGAACATTGGAAAACGTACTGAAAAAGTATCAAAGTATTCTGCTTTGTTTCTTACTTATGAAAAAAAAAATATATAATGATACTATCAGTTCATTTCAAAGAGAAGTCTGGAAGGTAGCCTATTTGTAAAACAAGCCGTGCACCCTCATCACTAGTTCCATGAATTATGATGTAAAGGTGCCAGGGGGCAATGGGGCTGCATGTTTTAATTCACATATAAAGTTGCAGAAAAAACATACCAAGAAACATGTGGAGAGGATTTACACTACAGGATACATATAGTACCAAATTTGACATTCCTACACCTAGATAATAATTGAATATCCAAAATTGAAAAATACTGAAGATCTAGGCCTGAGGGAAAGAGAAGATCACGGGACGACGCCTAAGGGTCTGGCCGGAACCATGTATATAGGATGGTGCCATTCACTGTAATGAAGAATATGGGGAGGAACATTGGTTTAGGAGAGAAAGAAATAAAAATTTACATTTTGGATGGGTATGATGTTTTAAGAGACCTATAAGTCACTGAGGTCCTAATGGTAATGTCATAAAAGCTGTGGAAAACATGAGAAAGGTATTCAGAGGGAAAAACTGGAATAGATCTATAATGTGGGAAGATCAGCAGAGTAGATGGAGGTCATCGAAGGAGAGAGGGCAGAGAGAGATAAGAACTCAGAACCAAGCCTTGAAGAACCCCATATTTAGAGGCTGAGTGGGAAAAGGAGCCAGCAAAGGAGAATGAGGCTGCTAGATGCAAAAGAAGAAACGGGAAAGAAGATCCTGTAAATTTGTTGAGTGATTCTAAGAGCTCAGGAAGTATGATGAATGACAAACAGGTGTGCACTGGCGTTGACAGCACAGAAGTCTCTGGTGTCCTTGACTGGAGAGATTTCAGTAGCGAGCCAGGGTGGGTACTACATTATAACAAACCAACTAGACTCTCAAGGATGAGGAATTTGAATTGCAGAGAACTTGGTAAGAAAATACAGTTCTCTTTATTTTTTTTTTTTTTCTTTTAAGGTAGGCAACAGAAGAGAATGTTTATGTGCTGGTAGAAATGTTCCTATGTATACAAACTGATGCCACAAGAATAAGACTATTACAGAAACAGAGAAATAACTGAGAAAGTGAGAAAAATGGGATTGGCCTTGACATAGCTAGGAGTGCTACTTGCTCCAGACTTGATATGGATAGGGGACAATTCACTTCATTGTCACAAGAGGGAAGGAGGTCATGATTGATGCAGGGAACACTGATGACCTTTATTTTCAAATTGCCACCAGCATTTTGTTGAAATAGGGCTTCTTACCATTCTCTCATCTTTAGCACCTGCTATTATCTGCTACTATTACAAACCAGTGATTCTCAAAGTGTAGCCACGGATCCCTTTTTGAGACTCTGTCAGGGGTTTCCAAAGGTGAGGTCAAAACTATTGTTATAATGACACTAAATTTTTTTTTTTGTCTTTTTCAAAGTGCTGACATTTTGCACTGATGATGAGTAAAACTGCTGGCACTTAGCACAAATCAAGGTGGTTGCACCAAATCGCACCCATAGTTATTGTGTCTTTTACCACCACACATTTTCAACCTATCACACAAACAAAAAGACAGGTTCATTTACGAATGCTCTTGATGAAGCAGTAACAATGATAAATTTAACGAAATCTTTATTAAGTTAAATTATGAATTTTTAAAATTAGTAACGTGAGTACATGGCTTTTTCGTATTCTATGTGATGAAATGAGAAATACACATAAAATACTTAGGCTGCATACTGAAGTATGATGGTGATCTCAAGGAAAAGCACTTGTGTGATTATTGTGAGCTTAACTCAATGCCTTTTCATGGAACATCATTTTACTTTAAAGAACAATTGTCAGACTAAGTGTGGTTATTCAGATGTAGATATTTGGCAGGTATTTCCTCAAAAACGTCCAAAATGAGCCTGTCACTACAAGGGAAAACATCTGACAGTATTTGTTGCCCGTGATAAAATTCAAGCCTTCAAGGAAAAATGAGAATTTTGGAAAATTTTCATTCATTCCTATAAGCTTGACAGTTTTCCGATAATTTAAGTCTTTTCTGAACAGATTGGTGATGATATTAACATCAATTAAAAACACTGATGATGGTTTTTTTTTTAACATATCGTATAATGAAAAGTATTAGTATTTGGAAGATCCATATAACTCAGTGATTCAAAATTTCCCAAATGACCAAAGTATGATGATATTAAAAATTACATATGGGTAAAAGGTCCATCTGAAGTATAAGACTAATGATTTCAATATAACAGACTACAGAACTTTCACTGACTTATTTCCAAGTTATATATTGCAATTCATGCCTCCTTTCTTTAAGAAAGCACCACTTGTCAAGTTTTAGTGCAATATCAAAGAATATTCACAATTATTTGACAAGGTTAATAAAATACTTCACTCTTTTTTAACTGCTTATCTGTGCAAAGCTCAACTTTCTTCATTTAATTCAACCAATATAATTTATTACAAGAGACTGAATGCAAAAGCAAATATGAGGTCTTCTATTCAGCTAGACTTGAAAGAGATCTGCAAAAAATGAGAAATGCTACTATTCTATTTTTTGTTTAGTTTTGTAAAATATAGTTGTTTTTCACAGCAACTATTAATCATATGAACATGAAATAGAATTATTTTTAAACGAATAATAGACATTTAAGAGATACCTGCTTTTAACTTGTTTTACAGTAAGCATTGATAGATACTATTCAAATTTTAAAAGGGCTCTTTGGGGCCCTCAAAACTTTAAAACTCTAAAGGAGTGGTAAAACCAAAAGTTTGAGATCCATAGCTAATATATAAAGTATTTATACAGTGTATCTGGATGGCTCATGAAAGATTTTTTTTCTTAATTTCTAGTTTTTTAAATGTTTGGCCCCCTATGCAAATTGTAGTCCCTGATTATTATGTCCAATTATCAATTTGGTCCTATTTGAGACAAATGCCTGTTGTAATTAAGATGATAGGCAGATGAGTGAACTCTTCAATTTTTACTTTCATATGTTAACTATATATTTGTATGCATATTAAATAAAAAATCACAGTCTTTTAGAAGACCCAGGATCTCTAAATTTGGCTGATGTCTTGCTAAGTTATCAAGCCAACGATAATGGTAGTGAGGGCAGAGT
The DNA here is from genome assembly GCF_018345385.1 of Vulpes lagopus. NCBI lineage: Eukaryota > Metazoa > Chordata > Mammalia > Carnivora > Canidae > Vulpes > Vulpes lagopus. The sequence goes on along the minus strand of NC_054836.1, from coordinate 53,752,072 downwards.
ACAAGGGCTTGGTTTCTACTCCCAGCTCTACTCTTAACTTTGATCAAATCTCTTAAACCCTTTGGGCCTGCAATTTCTTATATTTACAATACAGAAACGTGACTCTACTTTTTTCTCATTTCCTTTCAGCCATTCATGTTACTGATGTGAACATACAGTCCAGTCTAAAAGGGTTATCCCAATAAAAGAGTCGAGCCATCAAAAGCAATTTCAAGATAACTCAAGTTCTTAATTTTCATTTCGTGAATACCACAAAGACCACAGTAATAATTCTTACAATCACCTTGGCTCCCTCATCTACTTCTATCTGCAGGCTCCCCACCCTCTTGTGTACACCCCTATTTTCCTTACAATTCTATATCAAAGAAGCCAAAGAATAGGTCTAGGAAAGCAGGCTCCTCCTGCTCTCTGTAACCCCATCTTGCAGAACATTATTCATAGTTTTGGATATCCTTCATAATAGTCTACTTTATGGGCGTTCCATAATATTTTAATCATTTCCCCACCAAAGAATATATAGAATGTCTTCAGATTTTCTCATCTGACACAAAAGGGCCTTTACATAGCATTTTTAACAGGTAACTGTAAATATCTTTGCAATTATAACTTTGTAATGAATTCTAAAGTAGCATTATTTTTTTAATAAGTTGTCCTACCAGAAGGCTGGGCAGATTTTTACTCCCACCATGTAGATCAAGGCCTATTTTTCCAAACCTTCATCAATACCAGGTCTGATCAAAGTTTAAAGAATTTTGCCAGACTGACAGATTTTAAAAATGAGACCTCATTACCATGCCAATTTGATTTTCTGTAACTGTTACTTTTTATTAAGAAGCATGCTTTGTATATGTTTATTGCCTATTCAGATTATTTTTCTGTAAATTATCTATTAATGATCACTTTCTAATGTGTTGCTAATCCTTTACGCAGTGATTTACAGAAATTATTTTCTCTACCCTGTGACTTACAAATATTTCTCCCAGTCTTTGGTTTCATTTTTTACTTTATTTAAAATATTTTGTCTAGGAAGATTTATTTTTTATTTAACCTAATCTATCAATAAATTACCTGTGGCTTCCAGTTCTATCATGCCTAAGAACCCTAAACTTATTTTTTTAATCATGAGCTTATTTCAGACCTTTAATGATTCCATTTTTATGCTCAAATTTTTGAACCAACTAGAATTCATTTTGAATAAGTAGTGAGATAAAGCTCTAGTTTCATTTTTTTTCCAAATGGCTAGCCAGTTGTCCCAATACTCTTTATTGAATAATCCATCTTTTCCACAATGTTTTGAAAGGCCACTTTTATCACAGCTTAAATTTGTACATTTTCCTCTATCTCTGACCTCTCACAACAGGGAGTTATAAGTGAAGGATAAGAAATTAAGGAAGAAGAAAAATTAAACAGAAAACAATGGTTAAAGGAAATCAAGAAATAAAGAAAATAATTTTAGAGGATACTAAGAGCATCATATTATTCTACTTTCATGATCCCAAGAGAACATTCTGCAGTTGTTGACTAAGCCACAGAAAATTGGAAGTATCACCTTCCTACTCAAGAGACTTGGATTCTTATTGCAAATAGTGTATGGTAAAGAGATAAGCATTATCTGTTATCATTTTCCTTAATCTAGGATTATTAGTAATTTGGTTCATTGGAAGGATAACGTGTCTTTTAAAAGATCCTGTACACTGCAAGTAAATAATACATAAAATAGCGCTCCAACACTAGTGTATACAAATAACACCTCCTCCCTATGTCCACCACTCTCATTCTGAGCATTTTGTCTCTATTTTCACATGAAGGGACTACTTTTAATTGTAAAAGGAAAGGATATTTTAGGTGGGTATAATGAGAAGTAAAACAGAGGGAGATGCAGAGGTGTTATCCACTTCCAGGCACCTATGGACTATTTTTTGGCCTTTCCTGAGAATAGGTTTAAGATTTCGAAGTGGATCGAAGTCTGGGAATGAAGACAGCTGCCTCTGGGGAGCCTGACACCAGGTAAGATTCAGAGCTTAGAGGACAACACTCTCAGCTCAGCACAGAGCCCAGTACCCTGTGGGAGCCTCACAGACTGGAAGCACCAAGGAACAAAGCACCAATTGGCAGAAGTGTTCATTTCTCACAGTGCTCCCAAGTCTTCTCTGAGTCCACTTCTGGGAGCATCTGAAGAAAAGGGAGAAATGGAGTGGCAGAAACAAGAGAAAAAGGAAGTTCAGTAACTGCAACTGAATTTTGACTTTTTTTTTTCTTTAAAGATTTTATTTATTTATTTAAGAGAGAGAGTGAGCGAGAGATAGAACACAAGCAGGGGAGGGACAAAGGGAGAGTTAGAAGTGGGCTTCCCACTGAGCACGGGACCCTGGAAATATGAGCTGAAGGCAGACACTTAACCAACTGAGCCACCCAGACATCCCAAGAAAATATTCTTAATATAGTTTTATCAGAATATTGATAAAATAATGAAGTCCTTAAATAACGGGTTTCTGAAATTCTGTTTTATAAAATACACGGAGTTAAACCATTAATACACTAATTGACATATAGGATAAATTATACTGCTAAGGTATTTATTTGAACAAAATGTTCCCAATGAGGGTGGGCATTTGATTAAACCACGTACATACTGCATCCTGCCATGGGCAGGTCATCTAGGCACAACTGGCTGTAAGATATATCTGTTCCTCATGTGAATTATGTGAATTAATATGAATTACCTCCTGCACAAATGGTGAATAGAGGAATAGAAACAATATAACTCAAAAAGAGTGTTGGTATGTTTTTTCTAGCTTCTAGTTTTTTGTTGTTGTTTGTTTTTAAGATTTATTTACTTATTGAGAGAGAGCCAGAGAGAGAGAGAGAGAGAGAAAGAGAGAGCGCCTGTGCACACAGAGGGTAGGTGCAGAAGAAGAGAAATCTCTAGCAGACTCCCTGATGAGTCTGCACAAAGTTTCAGTTCAAACTTTTGGTGTGACCTCTGATACAGCCAAATAGAAAAAGTCTTAGAACTTACAAAGATTTCAAGGGGGGGGGAAAGGCTGAAAAACTACAAATGAGATTTCCTTTAACGGAAGTAGCTGTTGGTCTAATGGCTTCAAGAATTTTGAGGATTTCTACCATTTTAAGCTACTAGCAAAGCCACAATGTAGGTGATGAAACTGTAAGGCTTCTTCCCTGCCCTAAAACAATGGATTTACAAAAAGCCTACACCCTGAATCAGATTTTAATGAAAATAGCCTCTCTTAGAAGCAAATGTCCTCCAAGACATGCTATCTGGAGGAGAAAACACAAGCTCAACATTTTAAGCGTGCAAAGAACTGACTGATTATAATGCTTGGTATGAATGCTAAGAGAGATTTAATTATGCCAGAAATTTTATTAGGATTATTTCATTTTGCTTTTGTTATTAAGTCCATGATTTGAGTATCTGCTCTGATCTTAATTTTTCCACAATCCCTTTTATCTTTAGGATAAGATTCTGCAGAGCCCAAGGTTTTTCTGAACACATATGGCTTTCTAGCATCCACGCCTATACTTCCACTTGAAATAGCTGTTTACAGTCTCCTCAAGTGAGTTAATCCCAGGGCTACCCACATTTCGGCTATGGAATTTCCTGACCAGGAGAAAGAGATTTATTTTTCTTCACAATAAGGCCATCTGGTTGGTAGTGGTGTGTACTCAGAGCTGAGCTTATAGGGCCGGCGGGGAGGGGGGTACATTTTGCGAACCTGCCCAAAGTTGCAGTGTAAGGTAGGGAACGACCTTGGTTCTGACAGTCATTCAGATGTTGTGGGTATCTCACAAATTAATTCTCCCAACTTCTTTTTCTTTCTGATTGTTTTTGGGAATGCAGTAAATAGGGACAGAGCAGATAAATCTGTGCACTAAGAGGGTTCCAGTGCTGGTTGGTGAGAAGGGCTTCTCTTATAAATGCTGAATCTCAGCAGACACGGTGGCACCAATCAGGAACCCTCAAGGAAATGCTGTGTTCCCTCAGGCTGCTCCACTCACTTTTCCTTCTCATTTCTGCTTCAAGAATGATGGCCAATTCTACATATGTGATGTACTGACAAAACCCTCTACATAAGTACAAAGGCAATAACAAAATATTTTTGAAAAATGATACCAAGAAAAAATGCCTCTCTAATTTCCATTAGAGATGTTGAACTAAGCCACAATGAACATGGGGATGAATAAATACATAGTAACTATATATATGTCACCCATGACATACATATATTAACTATATATAATTATGGGAAGGGTAAACAGTATTTTCTGGCTGTGAGCTTCCATTTCTAAAGTTATAGCAAAAACTCTTTATTATTTACCTTTAACTATATATATGTCATGGGTGCAATAAGGCTAGAGTTTGTTCCCAAATATAAATGTAGAATGAGCCTGGAAGGTGCCAAGTCTCATCTTTGAGGCTCATTCCTCCTGAGTGTAAAGTTTCTACATCATTTACATAGTTGCTGGAATCACTGGCAACACTCTCTCTAAAACTTGAGATCATTTATAGAGAATCAGCGTAAAATAATTCATTCTTTATAAATAATATCAAAGTTGTTTGTTGATTTTCTTTTCCTATTGCTTTTCTGAGCCATGTCTGAATCTCTGATGGAAATAATTTAAAATATACTGAGGATGTCTGTAAGTTAAAAGGATAATATAGAGATGGTTATTGAATCAGCACATTAGCTGTTAGCCTTTCTATTTGCTTATCATACAATGGGAGCTGCTGTTTACTTTTTATTCTACAAAGGACAGGCCACTTTCTGTCTCCAAACAGTTAAAGGAATTAAATGAGAAATTATTCCAAATGAACTGTACACAGTTTGATTAGCCTAGCTGAGGAATATAGTTTCTGAAAAAAGAGTCATCAACACACCGAGGTCAGATGCATTCTTATTGAATAATAAATTGAAGCCCCAAATGCTGCATGCAGTAGCGTGTGTGTGTGTGTGTGTGTGTGTGTGTGTGTGTTCTTTCTTGTTACTTCTTGTTAGCAATGCAGTAAGCATTCTAATTGGCTGGATATTTAGGATGGGTTATTTTAAAGCTGTCCAGTTCAACATCACAACATGGTTAAGAGGCTCTGTTAAATGGATCACAAATGATGTATACAGGAGGAAAAATTTTTATTATATGGATCACACTATAACTTGTTAAGATCTCTATGCCTTAAATGGCTCCTTCTCATATATAGTCTCCCCTCATCTTTACCACAGAACTGTTGGGCAGGTGGGACAATGGATGTTCAGAAACCAAAAGCTGACCTAATGAAAGGATCTATTTTGTAACCAAAAAGAGGAACATAAAACTTAGACACTGAATATATACATATACACACACACACACACACATGTATGTATCTATGGTATGTGTGATTACATAAAAAGGGATTTGAAAATCATAAGTCAAATACCTATTTTGTTACCATGTAACAGAGTAAAAATAGTCCAGAATTAGAAATGAAAAAATCACACACAAGGATAACAATCCAAGATTTCAAGGGAACTAAGTACATTTTCCAAACTCTAGGGTAGTCTAGCACCAAATGTGGTTTCCTTCCGAATTGCTGGTCAATTATTTGGGTATGTATGGGGTATGTGTGTGTGCATGTGTGTGTATATAAAGCAATCTAGAGATTCTTATTTTCAGAAACATGCCATGAAAAATATTTTGAAATGAAGTTGAGAATCAAGGTATTTTCCACATGCTTTTGCATTTGTATCAATAAAACTGCAAGGCAGTTTTCAAACTGGGGCTTATAAAACATGGTTACTGAGGAGTAAAGCCCTGTTTTGAGCCAATCTGTAGCCATTTTACTTTACTTTCAAAGTAGTATTCTATAATCCTTTACACAAATGTGAGAGCAGCTATATTGTGTCCTGGTGTATTATTTGTGTTTTACTGAATTTTCATAGGGAATGAAATTTTAAAAATAGGAAGGTAGATGATGTGAGGAGGTAAAAAATTCCCATTGAATAGCAAAGATGTCTATGGGCACCAGTCTCTAAGCGCCACTTGGCCACAGGAAATACGTCCCAGCCCTGTCTTTAGATGGTATGTGGACAAAGGTGGCAAGGTGGGGTCACACACCAGAGGCATGTAGCATCTGAGAGTATAAATGATTGACACCGCAGGTTGCTAAGTATCATGGATGCTTGCCTGAGTCCTTTCCTTACTTAAAAATAAATAAGTAAGTAGGAGTTAGCAAAACAATAAAACAACAGATGTGCAAGTCAGAATTTAAAACCCAGGTCTCCTTCTTCCCTTGTCTTTCCTCGTTCCTTTTCTCTGCCTGACTCCAAGCACACCTTTCCAGCTCATTACTGCAAATCATTTGAATTCCAGCACACAATGTCACCTGCTCTGTAATCTGATTACTTTATGGAGGAATTAGTATGTATATTTAATGTAGAAGGGTTTTAATCTTGATGAAAATAATCCTAAGGAACTGTGATAGGGCCGCTCATATGTCTGGCAGATATGCCAGTAACATGCTAATAAATGACAGCTGATTTATGTATCTGGATTCTTTTATTTATAAAAATAGCAAGTGGACTGATTTTTGATATTAATAATACAAGTGAATCCACTTTGATTAGACTTCTGTGGAGAGCTGTGCATATCCGGCATTACAATTAAATCTTGTGATGTGGAATGGGAATGACATGCTAATGAAGCAAGCCAGTGAGCCTGAACCAAGAGTGTCCAACATCATTATGGGATATCTTAGATGAAGAGTAATTATAAGAGGAACACTGAAATGTCATTAAAAATCTTCACTAAGAGATTTAACCTACTATTTTGTACTAATGCTGGATTTTTTTTTTTTTTTTTTTTTTTTTTAGCAACATAACCGAACACAAAGTTCCTTTTCAGAATTTACAGGAAAAGGTTTTTAAATAGGTCTGGATTTAAGAAAAGATACAATCTAGTGTCCTAATTTAATTTGGTACATCAAAATTCAATGGTGGTATGTAATTGAAATCTCTTTTTAATAATTTCAGATGAATTAGCAATTAGGGCTTGATCCGATTTCCATGAAATTTATTAAAATTGAGGGTTGAAGCCCTTGAAAATTTTTATTCTTTTCACTCCATTAGCACAATACATCTAGTTTAAATGACTCTGTCAGTTAGTATGGTACATTCCTTGTTTATTTATGAGAATTTGTTTCAAGGAAGTTCAAAAGAGGTAACGTCATGCATATTCATAAACTATGGCTTATAATATATGAATCAAGAAAGCTCTCAAAGCTTACATTCCCTCTCTTTTTGGAAAAAAATGCACTACCTTCACCTTCAGAACCGTGTTTGCTTCTGAGCGATTCTCACTCGGGTACTCCCTGTGAGTGACTTCATGGCATCCGTAGCCCCTGAGGGAGGAAGATTTCTTTGTGACAAGTTGCAGGTGGGCACCGCTAAAAGAAGACACAGGAAAGCTGAAACAGTGCCAACTCTCAACAACATAAACTGTGGACTCTGATCACGGACTCCCACTTTGGAAATCCAGGAGCCCGAGTCAAGAAAATACAACTAAAATCGCAGTACCTATCATACTGCCTTGGTGCCCAGCAGGAAAAACACAGTGCTTCTCAGTGGCAAACAAATAAATTACGCACACGCTGAAAGACCAAAAGAAATATGCCGAGCATTTGTTCCCCTTCCCCAGGCTCTTTGTGAAGAACTGCAATTATGCTTAACAAAAAACACCATAGAACTAGTTGGCATCACTCTGAGACATAAATGTGTTTCTGTTCCAAATACGTAGCATTTTCCGAATGTTTTTATGTATTATGTGCAATTTGTTCAGTGTATCATTCTGGGAAAACCAGGTCCTGGCTGGGTAATTATGGGAAGGGTAAACAGTATTTTCTGACTGTGAGCTTCCATTTCTAAAGTTATAGCAAAAACTCTTTATTTTTTACCTTCTGGAGGAAACATTACCAACACAGGCCTTGCCTATCTGCCTTCATCAAATCCTGTTTTTACAAATGAGATCTCCTCATTGTTTCACAAAATGGGCCCCCTGGAGAAACCTATGTAAGTTTGAAAGACATCAAGGAGATTGTGAATGACTGCGGGATCTCTGGGCTCATGAGGGTTCTAGAACAGAAATAACACCAACTCTCTGAAACCCTTACTAGAAAATCCTGGGAGTTTCTACTTGGTTAAATTTTATTCAACAGGTCTCTGTTCTGGGCCTACACGATTTAGTGATACTTCACAGTAATATTTTAAGGGCCAAGAGAGATCTGCCTATGGTGCTATGGGACTATCCAGAGCAGACTGCTTGAATAATGAGGCATCCTGGAGGAGGAAATGCTGAGCCGAAGATGGCCAAGATGGGTGGTGTCATAGCAAGATTAAAAGGGCCTGGCGGCGGAGGAAAAATTATGATCAAGGTTCAGAGCCCTGAAACCGAGTGGTACATGTTGTAGGGACACTGGGGATGGCAACTGGCAGGGGGTGGGAAGTAAATGCAAGGGTCTTATTGGCACACAGGACAAGGGGGCAGAGGGCTAGCAACAGAAGAAGCAAAAAGGTGTGAGGGCCTGGTCCTGGAGGGCCTTATCTATCCTGCAAAGCAAATCAGGCCTTATTCTGTAAGGGATGGACCCCTAGGGATTTTAAGTCCCAGAAAAGTATGGTCAGACACGCACCTTCAGTTGCTCACTCACTTTGCTGCCTCCACCTCTGCTTGAAGAGCCCTTTCTCAGATTCAACAGATTCAGTTTTATGTAGTTTTAGGACTCTAATGGAAATTCAGCAGTGTTTCTACCAAAAATGAATAGCATTCTGAGGATTATTGCGCTGTCACAGGTTCTCACGATGCCTATTCCGTTCATCTTGCAACACTGCTCTAGCTTCTTTAATATACTTTCCATTCACAGCTGTTTTAAGGATTTCATATGTTCAAAAAAAGCAATACAGTGAATCTGGGCATCACTGAAGCCAATTCTACAGATGAGCCTTCACTTTGTGCCCTTCAGGAACACAATCATTTTTGCCCCAAAACCACTCCAGAGAGAAGGAACAGAAGAGGCTCACCAGGGAAATGGCCCACAGATTTGCACAGCTGAATTGCTAATGCCCTTTCCCACAGCAATCATCTGATTTTAGCAAGTTCATTTCTGAATATTCTGAACCAGTTTGGGAAGTTGGGCAGGAGGAGGGCAGAATAGGAGTGAACAGGAAAAACGGAGAATGAAGACAACACTGAGAAAAACAGAAGTCCAACAACAACACAGTTTAAAGAGCAAACTCCAGCCATTACCTGTCTTAGCAATAATTTCCAGGAAGTCATTTTTGAGATCATTAAATACCCAGGCTTTTTAATATGAAATGTTTTCTACTTTCTCCCAATTTTCATTTTATTTATGGTTAACAAGCTAAGATGTATAAGAAAATTTACTGCACTTAATTCAGAAAGGAAATGACCTACAGTGGCCTGTGGACTGTAGTTCAAACCATTTTCTGCCACTGGAGGGCTTTACTAAACTCTGCTTACAGTTTTCCACCTGGTCTCGTCTGGAGGTTCCAAGGAGGTTCCAAGGTAAACGTTACCAAGTACTTTCTTGATGGTGGGAGAGAGAGGTGGGATGGAAAGGAAATACGGCAAGGTTTGAAATATTTTTTTAAAGAATTTATTCACGAGAGACACAGAGAGAGAGGCAGAGACACAGGCAGAAGGAGAAGCAGACTCACCACAGGGAGCCTAAGCGGGACTCAATCCCAGGACCCCAGGATCACCACCTGAGCCAAAGGCAGAAGCTCAACCACTGAGCCACCCAAGAGTCCCAAGGTTTGACAATTTTATCCAGCTACTAACAATGAGGAACAGAAGGAAAAAACAAGAACAAGCAAGACGAGGAGAGCCTGACAAATGACACGAGAGCCAGAGTAGGTTGAAGCATAAGGTAGATTAAAAGAGCCCCTCACCAGTAGCTCCAAATGAGGCAGCCAACTCTCCCCATCACCCACCTCCTTCCTTCTTCATCTCCCTTCTTCCACTGAGTCAACCATATTTATTTTCTTAAGGATTTAACTAAGAAATTGTAGTCAGAGGATATTTATGTGGGAACTATAAGATCCAAGGGGAAAATTTAAGTTCAAGACATATTTGAAACTATATAAACAACTGACTTTGTTACAGATATATTTTACGCAATATATTTTATATAACTTATACATAACAAATTATATATAACATAAATTATATAAAATACATATATCAAGGGCAATGCATGTAGATATGTAGGACAAAAGCATATTTTCAAAACTAGTTATTGTTTTTTTCATGATAAAAATGGCATTTCCTAATACTCATTTGGTAAGTGTAAAATATGAATTTATAATTTCAGCAATAATCATTGTGTCAGTAATGAGAGCAATTAACATTTCACACCAAACTAATAATATTAGTAAAAAATTAAGGAGATGTGATCTATTTGGATTTAACTTAAAATCACCCATCGGGAGAGATGCCCATTAGGCACAGCATATACACTGTATTCTACCTTTTTCTTCATTGCCTTTTGCTTTTTAAGAAAAAGTCCTAAACTGACTTCCTCTTATATTAATAGAAACTACCTTTTTATTCTAAGGAAATGATATCAAATGGAAGCAGCATTAAATCCTCAGATCCAACTAACAGGAAAAATCAATTAACCACATTTTCCCAACACTGATGGGACACTAACAAATGGCATCCTCCCCAAAACATATTTTTAAAAAACTCCTTTCCTCATCAATATGTACTGAATATGGGCAGCCCGGGTGGCTCAGCAGTTTAGCGCCACCTTCGGCCCAGGGCATGATCCTGGAGGTCGGGAATTGGGTCCTGTGTCGGGCTCCCTGCATGGAGCCTGCTTCTGCTTCTCCCTCTGCCTGTCTATCTCTCTCTCTCTCTGTGTGTCTCTAATAAATAAACAAAAAATCTTTTTAAAAATATGTATTGGATATTCATTAGGTGTCAAATAAAATTTTAGAAACTAAAGAAGAGAATGAAGACATAAAAGGACTTTATGTCACAAAAAAAAAAAAAAAAAGCCATACACTGACTATACTATTTTTTCTAGGCATACACGAAGATGATGATGTTTCTCAGTCTCCTTCACCATTATGTCTGGCTCTATAACTTGAGTTTTGGCCAACAGTATGTTGGCAGAAGCGATGTAAAGAGCTTCTAGTCCTGGCCCTTAAAAATCTCCTTCATGACCTTTCAGCTCTTACTTCTCTTTTGGAGGCTACATATTTCAGAGAGTGCAGCTTATAAAATATAAGGGGCTCATGCCACCTCCATCAGATTGTGAGGCAAAAACAACTTTTGTTTGTCAAGCCACTGAGATTTGGAGGTTTATTTGGAACTACTGAATAGCCTTTCCTAATCTCATAATCTGGAGAACAAAATGATGACAATGATAGTGGGTGAGATTAATACAGGAATATGGAGATAAAGTATTATCTATGGACAGAAAAGAGAAAGTACATATTGCCTCTGGGTTCTGTAAGGGATGGCATCAACAGGGGGTGTTCCTTCACACTGTGCTCAGAACCTGGGAGGAGCTTGCAAAATAGAGCAAAAGAAAGCAAGAGATTGCAGGAAATGATCTACCATTGCTGAAACGTCCTTCATCCTCAAGCAATGCCTTGATGTTTCCTCAAAGGCAACTAAAAGAGAAGAAAATTAAAAAAAAAAAAAAAAGACTATTTTAAGAGCTATATTTAACATTGTGCCAAACCAATACCAGATTACTGTTTAGTTTACTTAACTAAAAAATTGATTTGGCCAGACAATACATTTACTATGTAATCTGATGGCACTTTTATCATGATTTCACGGTAAAAAGTACTGAGCAGGTTGCTTAGAAATGTCAAAACTCTCTCCAAAGTAGACAGTATTGATTAGTAAGAAGAGATCCTTCATGCCCAATATCTAACTGGTGCTATTTTAAAATGCAAGCTATTTCCTGATAATTCAGTAGGTTTCAAGGTTAATGTAGTAATACCACAATCTATAGTTGCCAGGGGCAGCTGGAGCCATTTATACTGAATATCTTAATGTAGACGTACAAAGTTTTCCCCAAGATGAAACAAAAAACCAAGCAGCAGAAAATCCGAACTCGTTTACTATTCAGAGAAAGTGGTGTGTTCTGCACTGGTCTCTTCTTCTGAGAAGGTGTGAGGTGAAGGCTTCGCTGTGAATTGTCAAATCTGCTTTTCTAGAAAGGATGTTTGAATTATAATAGAAAGAAGAACCTGTGAATTTGGGGAAAAATGGAGAAAACCATATTAGGAACAAATGAATAATGTGTCAAGGGTCTTATCACTGGAGGGCAAAGGATAACCATCCTCAAAGTGCAACATATGAGGGTATCGAGTTAGAGGAACATAAAGATTGCAATGAAAAGATTCAGAGCATTGGGAGATCTTTGAGGAGCTTGATCTGTGGATACCACATTATAGCTCTATAAATTCAAGGCGGAAATGAATGGCGGTTCTGCAAGTTTGAGGCATAAATCATTTCTAAGGGGGACTTGTAGGGACGCAGTTAGTTCTGAGTGGTGGAGATGAAGGCATGGCTTTTTCCTGAATGAAGTGGACCAAGCAGAAGTGTTAGCCCCATAAAAACGGTAAAAGCACTAAGTAGACCTCAAAGTTAAATTGATGGTTAGGACTTTGAATTGAAGATTTTCAACATAATGACCAACCTGTGCACTTATGTATATTCCTACCTGAAAAGAAGTGTGTCAGATATTTCCAAGAAGAAATGATGATAAAGACTAGCCCAGGAAGAATTTTCTCTTGAAAAACAGCAAAGTGGCCCCAGCGACTTAGGGCATAAGAAACAGAAAGCTAGCAATATGATTAGAATAGTGTGTTTGACTGCATGACTTCTGTGGACCTGTATTTTATAACGATCTTCAATTTTCTTCACTTTCTATCACTATTACCTTATTAGCTAGAATATTTCTGCCAATGTTGTTGCTGAGATCCTTTAGGTTTCTTGACACCAGACATACCCAATCCACCTTTGGTTTGGAAACTAGGAAAGCCGGCAACACGAAAGCTGATGACATTTATCCGCTTTATAAATAAAGCGAAATTAATATATTAAAACATATTCTTCCATTTTTTCTTTTTAGTATAGAGATCCTCTGGTGTACTTAAACAGTCTGTCTTGATCAGGGGCACATATACCTGTTCTGGCATACAGAAACTGTCCCCCGAGTTGTACTCTTCCTATTTAAGTCCTTAATATTTGACCTTTATTACCCACATCGTAGAATTCCTTGAGACCTAGGAATGCCTTTGGAAAAAGCATACTTAAAAACAGTTCTTGTAACTAAGTAGAGTTAGCAATGTGACTGTTTTAATTAATTGAGGAAGCCTATATATAACCAAGAAGCCTATTTTTTTTTTTCCTGGATCATTCTATACTAAACTTAACACAAATGTGCAAAGACTCTTGTTAAAATATTTGATGTGAGCTGGTGTTAATGACTCATGTTTTAGCATTAATTTATTATGGTTATGTGCTTTTTAAAGGTATATTTTCTCACTGACTATCCCAACGCTACTTTCCATTATACACCAACACTGTTCCTACGAGGATCCAGAGGAGGCTTATAAAGTGTTCTGGGCCATTAATAAGGGGTGCTTTAAGACCTAAGAAGGGCCCATTAACACTTGTGAAGAGAGGCTCAGCAGAGGCTCTGGGCATGGGGAGGTGTCCTGCTAAATGGGCTGGATTCAGGGCTGGCCATGATCCAATGAAGGCCTTTGCTCAATAGCAATAAAAAGATCAGTTGATGTGGTTTGGCTCCAAGGGCAAGGAACTCTATGGACTCCATCTCAGCTTCTCCAGGATATTGGACATCTTCCTCTTTATTATGGTAGAAAGTCTAAGTGCCACACCCCTCGAGGCTTTCCCTTTTGGTTTGCAAGAGCATAGATTGGGAGTCAAAAGGAAACTAAATGCTCCATATTTCTGCTCTAAGGATAGTAATTCTCCCTGACCCTATGAGGAAATCTTCTGACTAGGGAAGGTTATGGGAGGGGGAGAGGTACCTATACACTAGTATTTCCATATTTTATCTCACTGCGTCGTTATGATGTGATGTAAAGGATGGCTATCCACTTCCTTTGGGGGTAACAGCATGTATTTGAAGCCTCTGGAATGCCAGATGTTCTGAACAACTATCTTCTTTGGTTCAATGCTACCTATTTGAGTAGGATCACTTCTTCTAAAATATTCTCCATCAGGACAAGTAAGCTTTCCCTTTCTCCTATGTCAGTGGCTCACAAACCTTGCTGCACATTAGAATCACCAGGGGAACTTTTAAAATTCTCCCTCATACCAATTAAGACAAAAATGTCTGCGGGTAGAATCTGATATCAGCAAGTTTTCAAGATCCATGGGAAATTCCAGCATATAGCAATGGTCTAGTAGTTAGTGGGAGGCTTTAGTGTGATAATCAGGTGGAGCAGCTTTCTGATAAAAGAATTAGCTGTGGGAAAGTCTACAGTAATTGGCACTGAAGGAGGCAAAAGAAGAATGAGATGAAGAAACAGGGCTTTAGTGGCAGGTAGTCTTGGGGAAATGGGGTGGGGGATGGGAGCAGTACCCATTGGTATTTTTAATACATGGGAAGAAATGTTCATCTTTTACCCCCAAGTGCCACGATTAGTAATCAATGTTAAAATAGTGTTAGTGGTTGAATGGTGTCCCCCTACATTGATATCTCGAAGCCCGAATTCCCGGTATCTCAGAATGTGACTATGTTTGGAGACAGGAAGTTTTAAGAGGTGATTAATTTAAAATGAGGCTCCCACAACTGGCCCTAATCTGATCTGACTGGTGCCCTTATAAGAACAGGAAATTTGGATACACAAGGAGACATCCCTGGTGTTCATGCACAGAGATATGATGATGTGAAGACACAAGAAGGTAGCCTTCTGGAAACCAAGAAGAGCGCCCTCAGAGGAAACCAACCCTGCTGGCACTTTGATCTTGGACTCCCAATTTCCAGAACTGTGAGAAAGTAAACTTCTGTTGGTAAAGCCACAGACTGTAGTATTTTATACAGCAGCCTTAGAAGACTAAAGCCCAGAGTATAAATAGTGATGGCATAGTAAACATTTCAGATGCTTTTAAGTACAGACATTATTGAATTACCAGTGCAACTCATCTTAATCTATATAATTTTCCTAATGCTTTTCAAGCAATCATAAAATTGTATTCTGCAGTGAGCACAAGCTATTTCTGAACAGTCCTGGTTTTTTTTTTTTTTTTTTTGCGGCTCCTTACCTAGTGAATCCTGCCCCCACTACAAGGTCCGGTCCTAAGTTATTCTCTTCCAGGAAGTCTTCCCAGATCACCAAAGACTCAGCCTTCCCTTCCTTGCCTGAACCCATAGGACTGGTGATCTAGGTCATAAAATTGGCTCCTAATCATAAACTGATCTTGGACATCTCAAGTGGTGTTGCTGCATCTGCAATTTAACTTTCCATACGTTTTGATCTTGCTTTCCCTACCAGATTATAAACTCCTTTGGCATAGGGACCATAACTATTAATTTTATCTATCTCCTATAATATCTGACAAGGTTCTTCCAGAAATATTGATTGATAAGTAATTAAGAGGGTTTCTACAGACACTCTCACACTTTGTACCTGAGCTTAATTAAATCTCAAAAGATCAAAGACAGGATAGAAAGATATTCTTTCTATAATGACTGTGTCACAATCAGCTATCAGCATTTTAACATTGATGAGCAGTCACAAGTGACTTTGAGACCCGTAAATGGTTATTTTCTAATTCCAAGTGAAGTTAAAAGATGATGGAGAAAAAAATACAACCTCAAGGTTGTGGTTAGTGATCTTTTTTTACCTGGACACACTCCAGTGGGCAGAAGGAAAGCATTTCCTACAAACAATATGGGACTGGTGCTAACGACTAGATCTAAAACTTCAAAATCTTCCTAATTAGACCTCATTCTAGTACCACTTGATAAAGTTGTGTTGGAGAAACACTGTCATTGCACATTTTCAGATGACATAATCCGTCACAGCTCAGCGAGTCATAACACTAGCTAAAAAATCCTAGGATTAAGTCACCATATTTTATTGAACAATAAGGTAGAACTGAATTATTCTTACCCTGATTTTTAATTATTTGCCCATGGGCAAAATGTCTATTTGTCTCTGTCTATTTTGTGGTGTGATTTTAAACACAGGATGATCAAGACAAGACAAAATAATTTGCTAGGGGTCAGAGTAGAAGATAATGAGTCAAATTTTGAAGATCTATCTACACAATACTCTTCATATATTTTTGAAAAAAAGATGCCATCATATGTGAAGTATGAATGGAGTCAGTAATTGACTCTTAATTTAAAAATAAGCAGTCAGAAGTTGCCTAACACACAATGTTACTACTGTAACATTGGCTACTGTTTACTCTGTGTACTTGTTTTTTTTAAGTTTGCTTTAATAACAGTCTTGGGGAAGGAAAGAGGGTACTGGAGGAGTGTCAGTCTTGACCAATTTTCATTTTTCTTCTCTGTATCAGTTAGTTATTGCTGTGCAACAATAAAAAAGTAAAAACATAAATCTGTCTCCTGCCAAAATTCAGCACATGCACCCCGGTGAACTTAGGGATACCTGTTCTAGGTGGGCACACCAGGAAAGCTTTGCCAGTCTTCAATGGATTGCCTATGCCCCTCTGTTCTTCTTGGGTAGCCCATGTATGTTCTCACGGTAATAATAGATGCCAGAGAGCAAGCCTAGTCACATACGTGTTACTCGTACCTCTGCGTATGTCACATCTGCTAACAGTCTTGAGAAAGCAAGTCACATGGCTGGACTAGGGCTAGGACATATGCTGTAGTGGGAGAAACTCTGAAGTGACATGGTAAAGGGTCAAGGAAGGACAAAGAATTGAGGACATTAATCCAATATACCACATTCTTGTTGTTTTCCAGTCTTTATTATTCCATTCCTTAGAAATTTGCTGGGTGTACTAAAAATCTGTCATATTCAATGTGACTCCCTCTTTTTATTTGCCTATCACTTTGTTAATAGCTTTCCTATATTTTGGGGGAAGTGTATCCGAATCATCACTTGATATGGCAAGACAAACAGATAAAGCAGATAAAGCAGGTGCTACATGTGGCATACAGTTTCCATTTTAGTCATGGTGGGCAAAGAATACTTGGATGGCAGCAGCAGCAGGGGCTTTCTATTGGTTGCCAGGTTCAAGTACCCATGCACAAATTGCATTGGACTATGGTTTAAATTTCTGGCATTCCTTCTTATTTATGTATTTTATTGCAGTGAGGACACTAACACAGAACTTACCCTTTTAATAAATATTTAAGTGTGCACTACAGTACTGTTAACTACAGGCGCTGCTGTACAGATCTCTAGAACTTACTCATCTTGTATAACTGAAACTTTATACTCGTTGAATAACTCCATTTATCCCTCCCCACAGGAGCTGGCAACCACCCTTCTACTCTGTTTCTGAGTTTGACCATTCTGGGTACCTCCTAGAAGTGGAATTATGCAATATTTGTCCTTCTGTGATTGACTTATTTTAGCATAATGTCCTCCAGGCTTATCTATGTTGTTACATATGACAAGATTTCCTTCTTTTGAAGACTGAATATTATTCCAATGTACAGATGTAGCACATTGTCTTCATTCACTCATCTGTTGATGGACATTTACTTTGTTTCCATATTTTGGCTATTATGAATAATGGTATAATGAACATGAGAGTGCATATTTCTCTTCAAGATCCTGATTTCAATTCTATTGAATATATACTTGTAAGGAGAATTGCTGGGTTGTAGGATAATTCTATTTTTAATTTTTTGAGAAACTGCCACACTGTTTTTCATAGTTATACTATTTTATATTCCTATCAATAGTATATAAGAATTCCAATTTCTCCACATACTTGCCACTTGTTATCTCTTGATATAAATATATAAATATAAATATTTATATATATATATATATATATATTTATGGTAGTCATCCTAACAGGTACGGGGTAATATCTCATTGTGGTTTTGATTTGCTTTCTCTGATGATTAGTATTGAGCATCTTTTCATATACCTCTTAACCACCTGTATGTCTTTGGAGAAATGTCTATTCAAGTCCTTTGCCCATTTTTAAATCAGGCAGTTTGCTATTGAGGTGTATGAATTCCTTATATGTTTTGGACACTAACCTCTTATCAGATATATAGTTCAGTCTCTTTAACAAATGGTATAGGGAAAACTGGATATCTACATTCAAAAGAATGAAATTGGATGTTTATCTTATACCATACACAAAAATCAACTCAAAATAAACTAAATATTTAAACATAAGACCTTGAACTATAAAACTCCCAAAAGAAAACACAGGGTAAAGGCTTCTTGATATTAAGTTTGACAATGATTTTTTTGGATATGACAGCAAAAGCATAAGAAACAAA
The DNA here is from genome assembly GCF_018345385.1 of Vulpes lagopus. Classification (NCBI taxonomy): domain Eukaryota; kingdom Metazoa; phylum Chordata; class Mammalia; order Carnivora; family Canidae; genus Vulpes; species Vulpes lagopus. The sequence continues at coordinate 53,733,561 of NC_054836.1, read as the reverse complement.
AGTAAAATTAGACAAGTGGGACTGCATCAAACTAAACAGCTTCTGCACAGCAAAACAATCAACAGAGTAGAAAGGCAACCTACAGAATGGGAGAAATATCTGCAAATCATATATCTGGCATTCACCATTTGGCTATAGGGGTAGTGGTTTCCTTAACAGGACAGCCCTGCATCAGGGACTTGGGCATGTTTCCCCAGCTTTCTCAAAGTTTCTATGAGCTCTCCAGATTTTTTCTGTTTCAAGTAGCCAGAGTGGATTCTGTGAATACTGCTACTCTAAGCAGCTACTTCATGCAGAGCAATTAACTAGACTTTGTGGGGATAGGAGTTAACATTCTTTGGGTCCAAGCAACAGGAATCTGAATTTATTTGAAGGCTCTGGGGTAGCTTACAGAATAGAATGATGGAATGTCAGCTAACGAACCAGGCCTGCAAAGAGAAGGAATCAGAAAATTTCTGAGTGTTCAGAGAGTAAAAACTCAAGGCACAAACATCTGGATAAATTATCTCTTAACTCACTTCTGTTACTTATATCATTCTGCTATAGATTCAGTTTTGGGATAGAGAATCCAACTAGCTTCCCTTGGATCTCAAGCCATTCCTTGAATAGGGAGAGAAGGAAAGTTTATTGATGTCTCCCTTCAGGACTCTACCTATTGGGAGAGTGGTAATTTGTCAAAAGGAAATAGGAGCAGATCATTGGAAGAAGAGGAAATGACTGCTATGTAGCCAAAAACAAACAAAAAAGACCACAACAAAAACTGAAAGCAAAGCAAAACTGGAAGATGAATAAGACGTTATATCTGTCCTTGGAAAGTTAACAATTTTAGTAGAAAAGATCAATCTTCATTTATTATTAAATAAGGACACAAGTCACTGGATTTAGAGTTCACCTTAAATTATTATTACCTTATCTCATTATACCTACAAAGATCCTATTTCCAAAGAAGGTCACATTCTGAGGTTCTGGATGGACATAACTATTGGGAAGACACTATTTAAGTTCCTACATAGCCTTAGGCTTTTGAATGAGTTTAGATTTTCACCTAAGGTAAAAATCAGCTACCCAAATAATTTTCTCATGCAGATGCAACAATAAACATGTTATTTTAGATGGTCTAAAATTATTCTAATAAGAATACACATGTGATCATTAATAAGCAAGTATGGATATATTGGCATATCTTAATTCATATGTGAGAAAAAGATCTACTTTAGATATATTCTCATATATACACATGATTCTTGCTGTGACTGCTCTCAAAGTCTATTGTCTGAAAAGCTCTTTCTATTTGAGCACTGTACAGTCAAATAAAGAATATATTCTCTGTATTAGTTTATTGGTAACATTACTTTTTGGGTCACGGAGAAATTAAGTAAACCTAGGGAGTGATTCTTCATAGGCTTATAAACTCCACCATGCTTAGACAAATTAAGCTGTTTTCCACTGATTTATGTAAAGTGTAATTAACAAATTAATACATATGAAGATAAGATAGCAGAAAGTACCAAGCAATAATGGAGTTTTGTTTTGTTTTTGAAAATTACTGAAAGTAACGGCAAAGCTAATCTGGTACAAATTTCCTTTAATTAAATAGTGTTTGGAATAACAATTTTTTTCTCAATTCAGTCTATCTCAGACTATTCTTGCATGTTTTTATCTTTACGTACTCAGGAAGTGTCCTATTTTCCCTCTGTTTTTTATACAATATCATATGTATTAATTATAGAGCCAGAGTACTATGAAGTTTGAATAATGTTTTAGTAAGACCTGTTGTTTTAAAATCAAAAGCTATTTCCAAATGCTGTATTATTCCCTTAAAGTGTTAAACATTTTCATTGTATTAAGCAGTCAGATACGTTATGGGGAGTAAAAACTATTATAGAGCAAATCATAAAATACCAGCAAATGCAGGCAGCAGAATTTAGGAGACTGTTTATGCGGAGAAGTGATACTATTCATTAATTTATTATAATCTGCATAAATGTATTCAAGACTAGATAATAAACTATTTCGTAATAGTTGTTTATTTAAATGTATCAAAAGGTAAATGTGATGAAATAAGTCTAATTGCATATTATATGATTTACTTCTAAAAGACTAAGAACTGACACCTCTCAGGTGGCCCAGCTTCTGAAATCTTTTATTTAACAAATGCCATGATACTAAACTGTAGGTGAACATTATCTTTTTTTCTGGCTGATCCCGAGTCTCAGACAGCTGTGGCCCTATTTGGTGAGGAAGGCTGTCTTGGCTACATTAAATCACAGCTCCCCATGATTTACAAATGACCATAAACACCTTTGGGTGGTCTCAGGCCCACTTAGACTTCCAGGCCTATCCCTGAATTGATGGGGCCTCTCCAGTAACATTCAGTCTTCCTGGATGAGACCCTAGCGTAGCCTTCCTAGAACTCCTCTGAAGGAGAGCAGACTCCTCCAACTCACTCCAGCTTGACTTCACTGTATTTTTTCCAGCATACCAGTCTTCTGGAGCTATTCACTCCATGATCATGGTATTTTGCAGAACATTCTCTTCAGACCCTATGAGGTCTTGTCAAGTGGCAGATTCCTGCCCCCCGCCCCAGGCCCCTGGAACATTAGTGAGACCATTTCTGATTAAGTATATCTACCATTGAATGCCTTCGGCTCTGACCTATGCCAATAAATTCTTCTTCTTCCTTTTTTTATTTATTTGAGAGAGAGAGAGAGAATGAATGAGCAGGGGAAGGGGGAGAGGAAGAAGCAGACTCCCTGCTGAGCAGGGAGACTGACCTGAGGCTCAACCCCAGGACCCTGAGATCATGACTTGAGTTTAGGTAGTTGCTAACTGACTGAGCCACCCAGGCACCCCTAAATTATTTCTTAACAGCAAATGAAATTCCTGCACAAGTTGCTGGGTTTTGTCCTCAGCAGTTCTCTTCCTTCCCCCTACTATAGAAGGGAAAGACTCTCTAGAAATTATTCAGAATATTTCTCAATAACTGGAGGGTGAACAGCAGGCACAGATATAATGGAAAAAGTATAAAGTTGCTTGTTCTCTTTCCTGATTTCTCCTTCAACATTTTAATATGAATTATAGAGTTCCTCTGGCCTCTGTCCTAGAAGATTTACAATTCAAAGCAAAGGAAAATCTTCCCTTCCCTGTTTAAATAAAGAGAAAATAGTTCTAAACTATTCTTCCATCTGTTGAGTAATTTTGTTTGTTGTTTTAACATATAATTTACACATTAGCATCAAATATTTTATCTATTACTTTTGCCTTCAATGCCCTTGTTTTCTTTTTTTTTTTTTTAACATTTTGTATCTCTTTCTCATGTCCTCTGTTCTGTGTGATTTGCTCAATATTTTCTTTTCACCTTTATGATTAGTTTTTATAATTTCTGCTTTAAATTTTCATCAACTTTCTTATTCTATAACCTTTTTTCTTAGCAGCCTGTTCTTGTTATATAGATGTTATATTTTCTTCAATCTCTGTAGGATTGTAGTAACTTTTTAAAGTTTATTTTCTTCCCTAAATTATCCATTTCCCAGCATCTGTTGTCTCCTGCTTGTTCTTTTTTATTTTTTTTTTAAGATTTTATTTATTTATTCATAAGAGACGAGAGAGAGAGAGAGAGAGGCAGAGACACAGGCAGAGGGAGAAGCAGGCTTCATGCAGGGAGCCTGATGTGGGACTTGATCCCGGCACTCCAGGATCACGCCCTGGGCCAAAGGCAGGCGCTAAACCGCTGAGCCACCCAGGGATCCCCTGCTTGTTCATCTCTTTCTCTTTTATGCTGCTCAAGTGATTGCTAATGCGTGGTTTTGCCTTCATGCACCTGAATGAAGGAGTAGATGATCAAGCTATAAACTGTTCATATGGTTTCTATATCTGATTCACATTCTTCCCTGAAAAACAGAATTGGCTGTCAGCTCTGCTGTGAGGAAAGGTGTAGGGACCAGCAGACTTTTTACCTAACAAAGTATGGATCTCTTCTCAACTAGCCATTACTAATTTGAGGAAGGCCCTGATCCAAGATGGCAACTCCAACACTAGCCTCCCTGGTAGACTACCCCATGTCTTTAAAAAGGAGCAGACTCCAAAAGGAATTTCACCTCAGAGTACACAACTTGTTTTGTTGGGGCAATGGAGGAAAGTATAGGCAGATTTCTGCAGAAAGTCTCAATTGATTAATATTTTCCCAATAAAATGTATCTTGGTTTCTATACCCAATCTTCATAGAACATTCATGTCTATCACTTCAACATTTTTGGCCAATATTGTACAGGAAAATATATATATATATGTGTGTGTGTATATATATATATATACACACACACATATATATATATACACACACACACACCTAGAACTCAATACCTTTTAATCAAATGATGGAAAACATCTTGAGATAAATATAATTGGTAAAATCTTAGAATCACATGTAGATGTTTTTAAAAGTTCTCAAATGTCAACAAAAGGGATATGTATCTACACTGAAGCTGAGTATGTGTTACTGCACTCAAAGGAGCTATTTGTTAGTAACTACATTTTTCAGGTATCAGGAAATGATATTTTCAGCATTTTACACTAAGAATTTATTACTTATATGTAGTTAGTTTACTATGTTTTAGTTACATTTTCGCCTGGGGGAATCCCTGAGTGGCTCAGCGGTTTAGTGCCTGCCTTTGGCCCAGGGCGTGATCCTGGGATCCTGGGATTGAGCCCCACATTGGGCTCCCTGCATGGAGCCTGCTTCTCCCTCTGCCTGTGTCTCTGCCTCTCTCTCTCTCAGTCTGTGTCTCTCATGAATAAATAAATAAAATCTTTTAAAAATTTTTTCAAATTTTTCAGACATGTACTCTAATGTTGATTGAAAGAGTCCTATATTAGAATTTCTATTTGGAATTTTTCTCATTATTTTTAAGAATTTCTATTTTATGTTTTACAATGCAAATAATATATTAATATAGCATACAAATATGTAATTCAGAAAAATGATGTATCTGTGAGCTAGGCTGAGAAAATGTGTGGTTTTTTTCAGCTGTGTGGTAGAAAAGGGTGGTAGATTACTATGCTGGAGGTTATCTTTCTAACTCTAACCTGGAGACCAACAGCACTATGGTAGCAGACTTGGAGATGAAAGTGGTCAACCCTGGACACCAGAGACATTCTTCAATCTGTTCTATCATTTTCTGCCCCTTCTCCCTATCCTGTCCTTTTCATCTGCCAACTTTGGAAAACTGTTGTGAAAAATTGCTTTTGCTTCCTCTGACTTTGTCTCTCCATGGTTCTTTCCATTCCGATTTATCCATCATTATGACCCTTTTCAGACACTCATTTTTGGTTGGCTTCTATCTCTAAACCACCCCTTCACATCAATACAATTTTATTGAGTTTACAAGTTTATTATCTCTTGGGCTATGTTAGTGTTACTCAAGTTGTAGAGATACAATTGTGTGGCTTGGTCCCCTCCTCAAGACAGGTTCCTGGACTCCAGAGAATCCAACAGGACGTGATAACTAGTTTCGCAGACTCAGAACCTGGGGGGCCAACAGCTCTGTACACCCAAAGAGCTAGAAAGACTCCTCCCCATGACACTCCCTTCCTAATTTGAAGGCACTATTAGTATCTAAGTTACGTTCACAAAAAAGTTCTTTTATGTTAAGGCAAAATTTCTACTCCAAGGGTTAGCTGCTGAATATCAGTAGTAATTATGCCTTATGCAAATAAAAAATTTTAAAAAGTCAGTCTACTGCCAAGAAGAGCACATTTATGGTAATGGAGTGATTTGTAGGTAAATTCTATGCATGCCAAATTTAGGAGTAGGCTTCAGCCTTAAGATTTTAACCTCTTACATAGAGAATCATCTCAAGGAACTATGGAAAGATCAAGGATGCCAAAATAGAGCAGACAAATCTAAATCTAATACAGTGAAAAAGAATTAGGAATCATGCCATTTTTGGCTCCTCCATCAGGATCTCTGAAGAAAGAGATGGTGTCCATTTTCAAATGCAAATCTATGGCTCAGAACCTTCTCCTATAGTTTAATCCCTACCCTGGTGTTTATTTGGGTAGACACAACCTGAATGACCTGAGTCATTTCTGATTCATTTCATTTGAACAACTGCATAATCACACTACAAGAATAGAGCCTTGAGGGGTTAAAAGGTGAGTGGAGAATGTGGGGGAGTTGCAGCTAATTTCAATGTAAGATGGGCAATTAAATCAAGTATGACTTGGTCAGCAGAACCGTTAGGAAAGACAAGTGACTTATAAATAGAATTTCTAGGTGGGGGAAGCTAAGGCCAAAATCTCTTTTCCTATGACTGCATTCTCAATGATAATTTGACAAAGGTACAAGGGTCCAAAAATTATGGAGGCAAAAATGTCTAACCTTTAGCCTAATGTCTAATTACAATAAGAGAATGCAATAAAATATTCCTGAAAGCAAAAACACACTCAGAGAATAAAAATCAGGGAAAATTATTCTAGTTCTGAACCAACTACTAATGAGACCACAGTAGGAATACCACCCAGTTGTTGGAACCTTGTTAAAGCCAAGGAAATCAAAAGAAATGAGAGGAAAACTGAGCAATAATATGATTGAAATGAAAGGGGCTCCTGCCATAGAAAATGGGTTTAAGGTAAAGACCACAATTCCTTTTAGCGGAGAGCATCACATGAAGGTATAGTAGACTCTTAACAAAGCAGGAGCAGACTGTGGGTTAATGGAACATGTTTCAAACCATCATGGTTTCTGGTTCTGGATTAGTCATGGTTCAAGATCATCACTTTGACACTGAGGTAAGTCTTTCTATATGAGCTACAATGACTAAGGAGGTGATTTAAATAGAGCAATGGAAGTCTAAAACAAGATATCCAGATGAGTGCTGGCAACAGTTTTTAGTTGCAAGGACAAAGCCAATTCTCATACAGGCTGCCTTCCTAAGTCTTTGACACCTAATGTGAACATATTTTAAAGAAAAATTGTTGCCCACCATGAGAGGGCCATGTTTTCTAATTAGCATGAAAAGAAATAGTCTTGAAGGGTTAGAGATAGTTAGTTGGCATATGCATTATAGCATGTCAATTCAACTCCATGGAGCCTGATTAGCCATGGGTATATATAGGCCATTTGAAGAACAGGGTAAGCACCGGGCAGTGGCCAGAATGACCACAGTAATAGGAGAGAGTAAGAGTACCATGGGAGGACTGCACTGGGACTGCTGGGTTAGGAGGTTCTACAAAACAAGCAGCAGATGTGTTAACTCAATCACGGGAATCCTTCCAAATGTGTTCATATATTAAATTATCACACACACTTTAAATATCTTACAGTTTTGTCAACTACATCTCAATATAGCTGGGGGGAGGGGAACACAAAGCAGTCACTGAATATTCAGTCCACCAGGAGTTGGGATATTTGAGAATGCTTTCTACAGGTGGGTGAGCTGCAGACCCCATCTCATCTGGTGCTGAGGCCAAGTTAAGCTTTGAGAACAGCTCTGACCACGACTATTCTCTTTCCTTCCAAAGAAAGAACTGTTCACTGAGAGGGAGACCTCTGGCTCACTGCTGGCCCTCGAGCAGATTCATTCAGTTTGGCAGATCCAACCTGACCCTGCTTCTGGTTTCAACCTATCACTGTGCTCTTCGACTTGCTTTCTCTAATGGAAAGGCTTGGGAGAGAGCAGCAGAGCTGTACAACCCAATGAATCCTCCTATTTCCTGTGTCAAAAACCTTAAAAAGCAATTTGACCAATACCACTCTGGAGGCAGGGATCATGGGGGTCTATAAATATGCTGTCCCTTAGGTGCAGAAATTCTGCTAGCAATGCAACATTTTCCAGGACTTTTCCAAGTGCATCTTGACTAGAAGTGGGGTCCCTGTGAGATGCTGGCCAGGGTAAGGGACACACTGGCTACATTTAGTTGAACAGTCAGTGGATCTAGAAAACAGCTGCGCTGCTTGGTCTGAACGTATTTGAAATCCATGGCCTATTTTGCATTAGCATGAACCTCTAAGAAGGTCCACTGCCTGCTTTAATTGGAACACAAATGCATTTCAGGCTGAAATTTGACAAAAACTATTTACTTGGGCCATGCTGAACCAAGAGGCACATCCCCTCACCTCTTCCACGGGGAAGGGAACTGGAGTTAATGCTTTCAGGACAGGAATAGCATCAATTTGAGTATCACATCTCACACATTGATCCTTCAGAGCTTTGAACAAAGAACAGAATATTAGTCCCCTCGTTGCCCAAGGAGGATGTTAACCTGCACCCCTGTAAGAGCGAGGACACCACGAAAGTCACCTTCCCCCGCTGGATGGGCCAGCTGCCAACTGTGAACGGGAACTTGGTTAGAGTAAAAGATTCTTTGTCGGGAATGTGGAAATGGTGACATTAGGGACGAGCCTGGGCTGGAGGATAAAGCTTCAATGAAATTTGCAAGTTCATTTTGGTTTATATACCTGTTGGAGCTGAGACATTAAATGCAGAAGGCTTTTAATCTAGGTATTTTAAACACTACTTGATACCGTGGACTAGTGCCACTCAACAGAGAGTACTTCAAGGACAGAGCTATCTCTGAACCAGAATAAGACCCCAGGAAGGCTGATTCAGCCCAGAGCATTTGGGACGGGGTTATTTTCTTTTGTTTCAACATTCACTTTTGACAGAACTGGCTTTTCTCTTTGCCCCTGCTGGAGAGCTAATAACTTCCTTCACGTTCACCTTACTCTAGTCGCCCACACAGGCGAGTGCAGCTGACTCCACGTGCACGTATGCCCTGTGTTCTATTTACGTTCATTTGTATCAGTCATTTGCTATCCAGATACAGAGAGAGAGATGGCCTAAGTAAGCAAACGCAGGGACGGGTCAGGTAGGTTAGCTTGACAAAAAAAAAACAACATGGAAGAAATAACTACGGAACACAGGCTGCTTGCCATAGAGCAAGTCACAGGCAAGACAAAAAGGAAGATTACAGCCAAACCCTCTCCTGTCTCAGGCAGGGCTATTTGTTCCTGACATTTCTAAAGGTGTGTTCAATTCCCGCACACATCTGAGAGTTCTACAGCTGTGGCTAACACTGAAAATAAATAATCCAAATCAGCTTGGCCATATTAACTGTGAAATCCACTTTACTAGTGAGATAGAATTTACCTCAGGCCATACAGGTCAATAGCTTTGGAGAGGGAATTCCAAAGATGAAGGCCCTTCATAGAAAATGCTCAGCCTTCAGACCTGTGTAGTTCTAAATCAGAGGGCTTAGCACCTCCAAGCCCTCCAGCTGCTGTGAGGGCAAACCCAGGAAAGAGGTGGTCATTGGATATAACCTAAATCCCCTCTCTGCTGCCTCTCCTCAACCCCTGAAACAGAATGCCGTTGAGGTCTGCTACCTTGATTCCCCTGAAAGCAAAGAGGCAACTCATGAGGTATGGAAGCCTGGAGGGAACAAAGGCAAGTGTGAACGTGTGTGAGCTCATACTTTGGCATGATGAAAAGTAGGTACTCTTCAAAAGGTCTGCTCTGTGGCAGAGGGGCTCGTTACTGAGAGCAGAGCTTCACTGCCCACACAAAGGCAAGTAGAGAGGGAAGGGGCTGAGGGAGGTTAGAATGCAGACAATATGGAACCAGAGATTGTTGAATCTTAAAATCTGCGGGCTACTAGCAAAGTAATTTAAAGATATTAGTAAGGGCAAAGAGCAAAGAATGGACTTGGCAGGAAGATGTGTTTTCCTGTTGACTGTGTACAGGTAGCCTTTGGAAATTTTAGTAGAAAAAAGGACGTCTATCAGCCAAAATGAAAATGAATCTGGGGTAAGCAGAATAAAGGCCCCCCCTAAAGATGTCCACATTCTAATTTCCGGAATCTGTGAATACGTTAGGTTACACGGCAAAGGGGACTTATGATGTAGGTGGGATTGAGGTTGATAATCAGCTCAACCTAAAATAAATAGATTACTCTGGATTATCCTCATGGTCCCAGTATAATCATACGGGTCCTTATAAGTAGAAGAGGAAGGCAGAGAGGTTTGAGCGATGCAAGAAGTGGCTGGCTCTGAAGACAGAACGGGAAGGCCACAAGCCAAGAACTGTGGTGTCGGCAAGGAAACAGATTCTCCCCTAGTGCCTGTAAGAGAGAACACAGCCCGGTCAACACCCTGACTTTACTTCACTGAGACTCGTGATGAGCAAATATAAGATAGTAAATTTGTGTTGTTTTATGGCACTTCATTGGTGGTAAGTTATTAAAGCAGCAATAGGAACTAATACAGAGCCCAAGAGTTGCATGACATGTAAATATGCAGTTTTTGCAGTAAGCTTTCTCTGGGGTGAGGACTGCCAGGAAACCAACAAACACTTGGGGAAAAGAAAATGGAATTTGTTGCCTAGATGGAAGGCATGTTACTCTTTCTGCTTGGTTGGTCAGCTAGCATCCTGGTTTCATCTCCTGCATTTTATGCAGTAGCCTGCTGGGAATCAGAACAACATTTATCACTTATTATCCCAGGAGAACTACTTTCCAACACATAGTTGATCCCAACACTGCCACGCTGATCCTAAGGGATGACTTGTGAAGCGATCAGCCATGTAGCTAAAGGCTATTCGACCAAAGAATGGGACAGTCACCTGTCATCTTGTGGTTTCTGAATACCTGAAACCCAACTATTCCAGAATATACTCGAGAAGTATTCCAGAATACTTCTCTCTGTACTCCTTGGGGCGGGGCGGCAGGTGGGAGTAGGAGATAGGTTGGGGAAGACCATCCTGTTTTACTTCCATACTCAGGATGGGATTAAGGAAAAGGCAGTGCCCGTGCCATATTCAAGGTCATTCAAGAGTCAGTGTCATAGGTAGAAAAGAATTCCAGGATATGGAGAGCTGGGTTTCCAAATTGCCAACGCACTCACTTGAGAACTAAATGAAATTCGGGCAGGGAGATGAGAATGGGGAAATGTACCTGAGACCAAATATCCAATGTGCTGCTTTTCTTTTCATTTGAATGACGGTTCATGTGACATATAAACTAAGAAATTCAAGACCAAATCCATCTCTAGGACATCACTCTTTTTAAATATAATGCATCATTCATGGCACACAGCACATAACTATTCATGATCTGCCTCCTTTGAGAGAAAGACACTACTAAAGTTACTAGAGAAGACTGGAGAGAGATTGAAGTGGGGTTTGTTAAAGACACTGTCTCTCTCATTGGCACCCCAATGATTACTACTACCTGTGGCCCCATTATGTTTTCAACAAGTGGCTAATGGGAATGGTCTGGTGCTAACTGAACTCCAGGAGTGAAGAGGAGCCAGTGGATGAGCCCTGGGGCGTGGTCTCCTCTGAATGAGCAAGCACATTTTCAACACAATTGGCTGCCTAATCGCGTGTTGCGAACTTGGCTGATGTATTTGGATGTGTAAGCAATTATGTTTCTGCTAAAAGCCTTGGTTGGTAATGCTTTTGTTCTCCATTTCTTACAACTGAACTAACAGAGGGAAGAAAATTGTATGAAAATCGTTTTCAATATGTTCGGTTTTGCTTTTTAACTTTTCTTTTCAAAACATTTTTCAATTAAGCTAGCCAACGGATCCCCGGTTTTTTATACCCCCAAATGCCGCATGAAGTAGATAACAAAGAGAAAAAGAAACACGGTGGGTAAGTAAAAGTAGTTCTGCTAAAAAAAACAACTTCTGACAAAAAAAAAAAACCTACACGTTCCTATTAAACCACATCATTCACGTGTGATTAACTGCACTGAGTGCCTTTGTGTACTAGTCACAGGGTCGGTTCCGGGTATTGAGGAGTAAGACTGTGGTCTCTGACCTCAAAACACAGCCCTCTGAGCAGGCCTTCAACAGATACGGCCAAATGTCCGAGTTAGCAGAAATTTCATGAGGAGAGACCCTTCATTTCCAGAAGAACGAGAACTATAAACCAAAGGCTCTGAATGGTCTGCTTTTCAATAACCAGCCCTGGCATAGCATCCACTAAGATTTTTGTAGCCCATGTAACGCATCACGTCACTAACTAACTAGAAAATTATCTGCACTGATTCACCGGGTGCCAAGAAATGGCAGTCATGCTGTTGCCTCCCATCATTCGGGAAGTTAAGCAGACCACAAAGAAATAAACAAAACAAAACAAAACAAAACAGCCGTATCTTTCACAGAAGAAATACGCAACTCCGGTCTCTAAACACCCTTGTTCTTGCGCTCACTTCCTGCGGACACCGCACACGACCACGCCTGGGGATTTCAACGGCAGCGAGAACTTGATCCGTCTCTCAGCCAAACGTCTCGGCGGGCACCACCAAACTCACATTTCTTGTGTAAGCAGTTGTGCGCCATGAAAATACAAGGCCAAAAAAAAAAAGAAAAAGAAAATATAAAGCCGGGCAGCCCGGGGGGGCTCGGTGGTTGGGCGCCTGCCTCCGGCCCAGGGCATGACCCCAGGGTCCTGGGATCGAGTCCCACGTCGGGCTCCCTGCGTGGAGCCTGCTTCTCCCTCTTCCTGTGTCTCTGCCTCTCTCTCTCTGTGCCTGTGTCTTCCATGAATGAACAAATAAATAAAATAAAATATTTAAAAAGAAAAAATACAAGGCCTACGTTTGGATTTCAGCTCCTGTGCACACCCCGCAACACCAGCCAGGCCACCGCCAGGGCGTGACCCCGGGGTCCCGGATCGAGTCCCGCGTCGGGCTCCCTGCGTGGAGCCTACTTCTCCCTCTGCCTGTGTCTGCCTCTCTCTCTGTGCCTGTGTCTTTCGTGAATAAATAAAATAAAATATTTAAAAAGAAAGAGAATACAAGGCCTACGCTTGGATTCCAGCTCCTGTGCACCCCGCAACACCGCCAGGTCACCATCTGAAGAGAGTAAAATTTCTCACGGTCCCGGGGCGCTTGGGAGCGTCAAGTCCCGCGGCCCAGAGGGCGGCCGCGGAGCACGCCGGGGCCGCAGACCCGCCGACGGGCAGCCCCGAAGCATCGAGCTCCGAAACATCGAGAACCGCCATGGGCTGCTGGGGCTCCCGGCCTGCACGCACACGCTTAGAAACCCATTTAGGTCTTTTTTTTTTTTTTTAAACTTTTTTTAAAATTTAAAATTCCCTTTGCCAACACACAGCCCAACAGCCAGGGCTCGCCCCTTCACGCGCCCTCCTCAGGGCCCGGCGCCCAGAGCCCCCGTCCTCCCACCGCCGACCGCCGTCACGGGGCATCACTCAAGTGCGGAAGGAAGGTAAGAAATGGCGCAACGGGTTACGAGGGCAGGCGGGGAACCGAGGGGGGACACACGAAGGGCGGCGGACCACGGGAGGCCCCTCACTCCGGGGAGCCGACGACGCCTCGCCCACGGGGCTCTGCCAGGGCCGCGCGTCCTCCGCGGGGACTCACCTGCCCATGGGGCCGGGGCCGGGGCGGGGGGAGAGGCGCCCCGCTGACAGGCTTTGCCGGCGTCCGAGGCCTGGTGTGAGGGCGCGACCCCGGAAGTCCCCTCACGAGCGCTCGGGAGCCACGCGGACGGCCGGCGCCATGTGTGCGCCCGCGGGCCGCCGCGCTGCAGTGCGCAGGCGCCAACGCTTCTCCTCAGCCTGGGCCTCGCCGAAGGCTTGGGGTCCAGGGCCGCCGCGAGGATTTCCAGAACCTACTTGCGAGCTCCGTCGGGAAGACCTTCGGCGCGGCCTTCCACGACCGTGGAGGTTTTGGGATCGAAGACGATTGCACCGATTCTTCCGGGGTTCCGCACCGTGGAGGGCCGCGGAGGAGGTGGCCCCTGCGTGACCTTGCGCGGCCCTCCCGGCGCTCCGCACCGAGACGCGGGCTTTGAGGTTCGGGGGTGCGAAAGGAAGGAACAGCGAGGGTCGCTGTCGCGCCGCAGCAAACCAGCACGGTACCCCAGGAACGTAGATGTTACAGTTTCTGCAACGCCTTCCGGTTGTAGTGCGTCACTGCAGGTGAGAGGACCTCCCCTCCCCTCCCCCACCACTTCCTTCCCCTCCCCCATCCTTCCCACCCCTCCCCTCCCCATCCTTCCCCTCCCCATCCTTCCCGTCCCTCTCCTCCCCTCCCCTCCCCATCCTTCCCGTCCCTCTCCTCCCCTCCCCTCCCCATCCTTCCCCTCCCCATCCTTCCCGTCCCTCTCCTCCCCTCCCCTCCCCATCCTTCCCCTCCCCATCCTTCCTATCCCCATCCTTCCCCTCCCCATCCTAACCCTCCCCATCCTAACCCTCCCCATCTTTCCTATCCCCATTCTTCCTATCCCCATCCTTCCTATCCCCATCCTTCCCCTCCCCATCCTTCCCGTCCCTCTCCTCCCCTCTCCTCCCCTCCCCCCCTCTCCTCCCCTCCCCCCCTCTCCTCCCCTCCCCATCCTTCCCCCTCCCTAGAGCGTTCGTTCTCTCCTGGGCATAGGCCTGGCCTGTGGGAGCGCAGAGACCAACTGAGGGAGGAGGGAGCGCTCTTTCGGAGGGAGCCCCGGCTTCCACCAGACGCCGCCGCTGCTCCTCTCGGCTCACCCTCTCACATCATATTCTTGTCTTTGGAGCCAGAGTGACGACGTGTTATCACCAGGCCTTACACAGGGGCATTTTCAACTTCACATGACACAGTCTGGGCTAAATGGCCAGGCCGCACCGGCGGCGGCTGACAGGTGACCCGGCCCGTGGCTGGTATTCCAACCATGCACATCACCTACGAGTGCAAAGGGCAACCCTAAACCCAAAGGATCATTCTTAAGGAAAGCAGAGGCAGGACCCACCTCATCCCCAGAACAGACGGAGGCACGGTGGGGAACAGTGGGGCAAGGATAAAAGCCACCAACGGCGGTGACTCCTGATGTCAGGAAGTGTGTGTAGGGGGTGGGCGGGGTCTGCAATCCCAGAGGGCTCCGGAAACAGAGACTGGAGGCGGGTGACTGTCCGGATTGAGGTTCGTGTTTTCCTGGGGAATTGATTGGATACGGAGCCAGAAGAGCTTTTCCTTAGTTGTTTCCTACCCCAGACCATGTGTTATCTGAGAGGTTGAGAAGTTCGATGAGGCCCTGAGGCAGGCAGAGCTTGGGAGGGAAAAGCAGATAGGCTCCGTGACAGGGCTCTGGGACTCCACCCGCCGCGTGTGTATAAAGTGGGTTAAACTACGAATTGGGGGATCCCTGGGTGGCTCAGTGGTTTGGCGCCTGCCTTCTGCCCAGGGTGAGATCCTGGAGACGCGGGATCAAGTCCCACTCCGGCTCCTGGCATGGAGCCTGCTTCTCCCTCCTCCTGTGTCTCTCTCTATATATATATATCTATCATGAATAAATAAGTAAATCTTTAAAAAATAAAAAAAATAAACTACTGAATTGCCCTCAGTTGTGTTCCTGAAAGGACTCTCTTTCCACAATCAGCTCCTCCGCTAGGAATCTCTGTGTTTGTTAAGGTTGCCAATGTGCTCCTCTAGTAGGATGCTCAAGTTGAAGTGCTCAACGGGAGGTTTGTAAAGATTTTTTTGCGAGGAGGGTATTGCCTTTTGGGAGGAGAGATGGGGAGGTTGCCGACTTCTCATCCCACACCTACTAAGGGGGCTTCTGGGAGACAATGCCAAGAACCTTCAAATATGTCGCCTGAAATCGCAGAACTGAAAGGTCTGGTGCCCAACTCACACTTGAGAAAGGTTGTGCTGACCTTGGACTCAAGACAGACTCCTGGCTAGAAATGGTAGAGAAGGCAGAGAAGGGCTAATTGCTTTGGGGGAAAACTTGGGATGGGCCTACCAACCTATGTTTCTTAGGGAAACGGATATGATAATGTTTTTAATAAATACGATTTGGGCTACACAGGGTGGGATTGTTGAAGTCCCGTGGATGGCACGAAGAAGCTGGAACAGTAGAGCATGCAGGCTTGGTGGAAGGAGTGGGAAGCAACCACTTTGAGTAGAGAGGCTTTTTGATTGTTATTTTTTGGGAAGGAATACAGAAGGGATGCCTCCCCAAAAGATTCCTCCCTTTAAAAAATAGTCAATTTATACATAAGCTAGGGCCAGAATGAAACTTCAAAGCAAGTAAGAGCTGGAGCTTCTTGCCTTTCCTGCCTCAACCCTTTCAGAATCATCCCCTGGCCACTTACCTCCTCCCAGCCATTTTGATCCTACCAACCAGACAGCATGGCTGTGAATGAGGAGATTTTACTTGCTAAATATATTTTAACCTATTCCTTCATCTTCATCCTAAACTCTGTTTTAGTTGAGGTCTTCATCAAACTCAGTATTTTTCCTTGACTGGATCTGAGCCTCTGGACTCAGTCTATGTCCCCATTAAATATGCTTTGAATAGGGCAGCACTTCCAAAGAGAAAGGGTTAATGTTTTATATTGGCTTCCCAACTGGACTTTTGAAAAAAGGAAGACAAAGCTCAGTGGGGCATGGTATATATCAGCATGTCAGCAGATTGGAAAGAGAATCAATGGCCTACCCCTCCCCATCACCTTCAGGAAGGGTGAGGTGATACTACTATATTTTCTTCAATCTAATTTCCATTTGTAACCCTTTTTCTTTGGATTCAGGTCTTTAAAAAAAAAAAGATTTTATTAATTTATTTGAGAGAGAGTGAGAGAAAGCAGGGGAGAAGGGTAGAGGGAGAAGCAGAATCCCCACTGAACAGGGAGCTTGTTGTGGGACTCAATCCCAGGATCCTGGGATTATGACCTGAGCTGAAGGCAGATGCCCAACTGACTGAGCTACCCAGGCACCCCTAGATTCAGGTCGTTTGCTCATTGATTTGTAAATTTATTACCTGTTTGTCAGTTGACAGGCAACCCAAGAATTGGATATATTTAATGAGACCAAACCACAGAGAATTAAAAAGAAAAAGGAGAACAATGGAATTAAAAATAAAGAATTGATATTGAAGATTCAAATCCTATTCAAAGAAGTTTCTGATGAGTACATTTTAAAACGTTACTTCAGTGCCACAAAGCGACAACAATGATACTGCTCACACTCACGGAGCAATTCTTATGTGCTGGAAGAACTTATGGTCACTTTATTTGCATAAATAGGCTATTATATATTCTTGTAAATAGGATGCAGGCTCATTGAGAGTAGGGATATCTTGGACTCTGTTCATGGCTGTGCTCTCCAGGGCCTAGGGTAAGGTCTGGTTTTTCATTGATGCCAAATAAATATTTGTTGAATAAATGAGTGAGTGGATGCACTGGGTCTTTTGTCACAAAGCTCTGGGAGGTAGGAATGTTTATCACACTCATCCCATAGTTCATGAACCTGACCTACTGAACCATGAAACCCTGAGGCTTCTGCAGATGGCTTTTGAATCTACTCCGACCAGCCTGCGATGACTTGCTGCTCCTGCTTTCAGTTTCTCCTCCACTTCTTTATCTAGTTCCTTGTCTTCCCCACAGCACTTTCAATGCAAAAAGACACAGCCAGCAACTATGACCCACAGCTGTACAGCCAATTAATGGTGACGCTTTGAAGCCAAAATTTGTGATTCTGAGTCACCTAGTCACCTCATTCAAGCCAGCTTACCCCAATCAGGACAAAATGGCTCATTAGTTATTGAAGTCGAGTATTGGTTAGCTCTTGAAAGCTGCACACATCTGCTGGGTTTTTGTTGACCTATTGAAAAAATAATTACTTAGACCATGATTACTAAATTCAGTTATCCAGTTTATTATTATTATTATTATCATTATTATTATTAGAGTGGGTGAGAGGCAAGAAGGCAAAGAGAGAGGGAGACAGGATCTTAAGCATGTGTGGAGCCTGACTTAGGGCTTGATCTCACAACCTTAGATCATGACCTGAGCCAAAATCAAGAGTCAGACGTTTAACTGACTGAGCCACCGGGTGCCCCAGGTTTAGATTTTTAAGAGAGTGAATCAGATTACAGTGAAGCTGAAAGAGACCTTCAAGGACAGGGGTTGAAATACTTTTTCTAAATATATGAGTAAACTGTGACACAGAAGGAATCTCTTCAAGGCAACCCACTGAGTCAGTGAAGAATCATGGGAAGAAGCTAAACCTCCAGGGACCTAGTCCTCTGCCTTCCACAGCCATGTGCTAGGTTAGCTTCCTCCTCACAGGTTCATGTGTCATGGGTTTGATTTGATTACACACCAATTTTGGAACAAGATGCGTCAAGTTGAATGAGACCAATGATTTTCTTCTACCTATTATGCTTTTTCAAAAAGTGGCAACAGGAAAAAATTATGTAGCAGTTTGCTACCTACCCCTTAGGCCTGGAATGCTCTTTTTGTCCCCCAATTACTTTTTCTTTTGTTGCTATTTCAGATTTTGTGATTTAGTGTTTTCCATAAGGTCCTACACAATTCCTGAGTCTTAGAGCATGCTCACATCCCACAGTTCTGTATCCAGAAAAGGATATTACAAATTGGATCTACACTAAAGGTATACAGAATTTTATGAAGTCCTTCTATAATGAACACCTTTTTGGGAGAGCGGGGGGTGGGGGGTGGAAAGAAATACAACTCCGAAATATAAATAACATGTTTGGACAACTACACTGAGAGCCTGATGAAATCAAATTCCTAATCCTGCATCTTTCAAGGAAACAAATCCTTGCCAACCCTTCACCTTAATACCACCTAACTAACTTGAGGAACCCATGTTGGGATGGTGAGGACATAGAAAGTCCTACTCCTAGGGGAACCCTAATGTCAATCGTCACCCATAGTCAGAAGTTCCTCTTAAATATAATTGCCCTAGCACAGTCCAGTGAGAGGGTTAAAAATGAGTTTATTCTGTCTGTTGGATATGGATTTCCTGTGACTGTCACTTTTGGTTTCTTGGTTAGGAGGAAAGTCTAATCAGGCAGCACAGGGGAAGTTGCACAGGGCCTGTGTGCTGATGAGTGGGGACTGGCATGGCCAGTTGTGAGGTCCTGTGAGCTACACGGTGTTCTCCACAATCATAAGAGCAAAGGCTTCAGGAAACGGAGTTCCAAAGACTGGAATAAAGGGGATGGTATCCAGAGGATACATGTCATAAAATGTCCCCATGTCATTTACCTCTCCATCCAGGTGGGGTCTGAGAAATATGGTTAGATCAACAAGGCCAAGGTCAAGTGAAACTTTTCATTAGGACAATGCTTCTGGGGTTCTCATGTACATTGGTCTTCCAAGTCCCTTCATGTAGGACTCCTAGAGAAGGAGAAGTTGTTCGAGCTAGAACTATTTACACTAAGGATTTTGAGAGAAAGATACATTTAAACAAAAGTTCACTTCTATATAGCAAACGTATCTCTGAGCAATCCAAAGGCTTGGCTACAAATGACAAGGAAGCTGTCCAGAAGTCCAGACCCATCAAACTTCAGGCTCCTATGAAAGCCCCTCCCACGTGTCACAGAGCATATGTCTCAATTCTCTATGAATGGAAATCATTTGGGTGGTCCTCAAGTACCTACCAAGCATAGAGACAGTGTTTAGGGATTTGTGGCTGACAGAAATTCACCAAATTTCATAGCCTCACTGATTATACTTTTCCCTTATTCTGCTTTAATGCTGAACATCCTAATCTGAAATTATTTCCGATTCGTTGATCCCACTCACTGATAACCCTCTTGATTCTGGCCCACAGGGTGACTACTTTTCAGAGCTCAATGCCATTGGCGAACCAAACATGGATTGGCACATCCCCGGACCTCATGTGCTACTCCCTTTCCCGTTCTCACGACAGAAGTTACTGGTAGATGACGGCACATTTCTTATAAAGTGAAGATATGGTCTTGTATCCATCACCAGGTATTTATTGAACTTCTACTGGGTGCCAAGTACTCCAAGTAGTCAGTGTGAGGCAATCACAGTTGGCAAATCACATGAAACCAATTTTCCATTTCAGGTCCAGATCCTACATTCAATCCCACTCCCTTAGTGTATGGAGTGACGCACCTCAGCTGGTTTGCTCCCACCAACACGCTCTCTTTACAAAGGACTATAATAGGAAGCCTCTTGCATGAGAAAGGGCTCAGTCAAGAAAATTTTGAATAATTCAATACTGGTTGTATTTTCCTAAAAGTCAAAAAGTAAATGGATGGTTTTTGTGGCCCTGAGGGAGAGTAAAATTTATTGACACAAAATCCACCTTTGAAAACAGTTACAGTGGTCGCTAAATATAAGGTTGCTACCTATTAGCTTTTTGGTGAGCTTTAAAATCACTGATTGTGAGAAAGCTAAGTTATAGAAAGTGAATTCTCTTTTGTTCAAGCCATAATTCCTGGGTTCTCTGGCATACAATATAAAAACTTTTTCCTCCTGATTTTGTTTAGGTGTCTTGGAAATATATCCTGATATGTTATTAACTTCCGGCAAGGTGCTTGAAGCCTATTTTTAATGCCTGATCTCAATGTGACTATCTCTTAAATTTTATATATTATATGTGCTCTGCAAGTGATCCTTTTAAATGCTAGAAATAACAGTTGTAGTGCCAGAATGTCCTTAGAAAATTGAGATAGTAATGGTTATCTGCCTAGATGGTTCCTTCAGCAGAATGACAGTACACATTATCCAATAATAACAACTTTAAATATATGCAGAGGAAAAAATTAGTGAAATATTTCCCTTTTGTGGGAGAAACTACTGTAAGATTATTTATAAAATGATGGAAAATGAAAGGTGTGATAAATATTGTCAAATTTTTAATTGACAAACCAACATAACCGATTATGTACCAGAGTAAATAGTAAATCAACATTCTACAGTGCCAGATAAGGAGAATAAATGTGAGAACCAGGTGTCAGAGACTGGAAACCACCAAAATGTTGGATTCTCTGATGAGACTCACAGAGATTTTTATGGCTATTGGGAAACCAGTTTGACCTATAGAAGTATTTTAAAATTCATTTAATTCTATGCAATCTTACTCCTTTTTATCAACTTTGAACGAATCCCTATTACCAAAGAGGCCAACTATAAATCAATTTGTGGCATTGGTAGCGAGCTTTCAATATTATTACAAGACTTTTAACATCTAGGTCTAATGTCTACAAATGAAATGTTTCTATTGAGATTCTTTTGATTTGATTTCTTATAGATTAGCTGTTTTGCTCTCCTTTCTCTGATGAAGGGTACCAAATAGAACACTTACTGGCTAGTAAGTGCTCATTACTCAAGAGCTCATTTCCAAGGGCTTTCAGGTTGGTGATCACTCAGATTTTTGAAAAAAAATTTTCAAATTTTCTTTCTCACAAAGCTTATTTTTTTGGCTGTGGAGGCTATAGGAATATACAATCACAATTCCTGTATATTAGGAAAAATGCCACTTTTGAATTTCATAACTTTCCCCCGAGATTTCTTGTTAATTTTTTTCCAGCACATTTCATCTACAAGGACTTATAATAAATGTTGCATTTTATATAGCTTCATTTAAATATATTTAAAGGAGAATTAAGCGGGGAAGACAGGTCAGGTGTTCCCTCCCATGTGTCACATGCTGCATGATACCAAGGTTGTAGCTTGCCTTCGAAAGTAGGAAGAGAGTGGTGGCTTGGGGGCTTTGCTTCAGATCAGCATCCCTGCGTGGGATTATGGGAACTCATGGGCTGCTCTGTGCAGTCACCCCAGGGTAATAGCACATTGTTACTGAACACATGGGATCTATCTGCAAGGGATTGAGAAAAGAATCACAGAGCTAGTCAAGTTTCAAAGTGATGACCTCTTCAGTTTCATAATTGTGACATATCATGGCAGGTCATAGCAGGCACATTTCCTTTAGTAACTTTTCCTTCTCTCTTTTCCTTTCTACACACCCTACCCTCTGCACATGAATGTTCTCTGTCAAACCTTTGACTTCCCTTATCCTCAAATAGGAAGACAGGGACAATCATTTGTCTTATGTAGATGTTTTTATTTTCTGCAGGAGCATTGGAAACTAAAGACCTATGAATTTAGAAGGTCAGATCAGCTTCAAGTATAGAAGATCAAGTATTTAAACCTCAAAGACTCTCAAGTAAACCTTCACAGCAGAGTGTGAAATCAACACTATACATTTAAGGCTTAAAGTTATGGTTTTATTTCTGAAGTATGCATGTGCGCATGTTCACATGTGCGTATGTTGGCTTAATACATCAGCATCAATGCAAGATGCAAGTTCGCCAGAAAATTATAAATTCCCTACTACTGATCTCTCCATTTACTTGGGTGTCACATTGTTCCTCTTAGCCTGTGTTGTTGGTGACTGAACATAGACAGTCAAGGAGATATTATATCAACTTCTGGGTAAAGCCATACTTTACCAAAATCTTGTACT